>NC_090442.1:431541835-431844865 GCF_031143425.1 Pleurodeles waltl
CAGGGGGTACAATCCTTACATGGGTGCAGTCAATTGCACCAAGCACATGTGGGGAGCCATGTATTTTATAAAACCCCTGCTTAATCTCCTGCTGCTTCTGCTGGGTGTTGGGGAAGCTGATGGGGCGGGATGTGAGGGAGATGATGCCACGTAGGACCTTGGGAAGGAAGGTGGAGAATGAGGGCTGTGATACCCCAGCGACCAGGGCACCCGTTGTTTGGAAGGAGCCACTTGCCAACATGTGCAGGAGAGCTAGCAGCTTGGTCACCGGTGGTATATTGTGTGGAGTCTGCAGGCTGGCTCTTATATGTGGCTCAATTTGGCGCAGCAGCTGCTGGATGGCTTGCCAGTTGAGTCTATACCTCAGGATGATGTCCTGTTCCTTGAGGCCCTCGAGAGTTCTCCTGGTCCTGAAACCCTTTCCTAAAAGAGAGGGTGAAATGGTGAGTGATTGGCGCTCCTACTTCTAACAGTTAGAACTTGAAATGATTCAAATAATACGGTGCACAAACAGCTCAGGTAACCACCCTTCAAAAGTTACCCCCACGATATCTCAGAAGGATATCCTAACAATGTTATAAGGAGTGGTGGCACACGTGCAATAAATCCAATCTTCGTAGATAGGAAAAAACTAGCATGAACCAAAGTATTAAACACACTGTATCTATCTAGAATAACACCAAAATATATCATTACATAAATTTATTATTCTCATTTCAGATCATAGAATACACAAAATCATACATCCTATATACAATCGTGAGTGAAAATAACATTGTTCAAATTCACAATTACATAATTCGTCTAATTAAATAACTTCCTAAACCAATAGAAATCCCTATTTTTTTAATTTGTTGTCAACACGTGTTTCATCCGGGGGAGTGCCCCTAGGATTTCCTCAGGACTTCCTTATTACATAAAGATCCATCCAATAATTCCTAAAACAATATTGCCAAATAACATAAGTCAATAATCAATTTCATTTTATCCATACCCTTAATATAAACCACAAAAAATTACCACAAAAAATTACCTCAAAGAAATTAATTAAATTTTACCTCAAAAAACAATCATGTGAAATGGTGAGAACCATGCAAATATCCAACAAAAATAGTGTCAAAGCCCAGCTCACCTGAGTTCTTGTTCAGTTCTGATGGAGGTTGAAGACAATCCGACCCCACCCTGAAACTGCTTGTTCCAGCACACTAGTTTTTAAAACAGTGCACTAAGAACAGAAGCTCAAGGGAAGGGGGGAAGTGGATAAAATAAAAAAAGGAGAGACAACACCGTTCTTGCGTTTCCACTGTTGAAGTGCTGCACAAATCTGCGGCCCTTTCTGACTTCTGTAGAAACTGGTGCCTAATGAAACATAAACAAAGAACAGATAAGTGCAACCTATTCCTAAATGGGTTCCTGACTATCCCTTTATTTATTGGAAATTCTCTTCTAAAAGTACCTCTTGGATCCTGGTCTCTAGTTTCCAGGTTTGGAATGTGTTACTGCTCTGGGATGTGTTTTCTATTACTGTTAAGCTTCTAAAAAATTAAACAAATACCGTTATCAGAATTACCAATATCAAACATTCATCATAATATAACTAAAGCCTAAATTCCCAAAAGCAGACTCACTTTTCACATATTTCCAGAATCTTTTATAAAACAAATACTGTACTTTTACATCAAAATACAGCATGTAATTTGTGCAAGTCCTTGATTTACTGTTTTCCTTGCTGTCAATGGTTTCCACTGTTCGATTCCCAAAAGTTCCATGAAAAAAAACAATGTCCGCTTCACAAAGTCCTGCAAAATAATCCTGCAACAAAGAGCCTTAATCACAATGCTCGTGGAAGGCACTTCGCCTCAAACTGTCTATACACGAATCCAGAAATTGACGTCAAAGCTCCCTAAGGTAATAAAAAGTTTTGCACTTACTTGTTGCTGGCAAGAGATACTGATCAGTCTAACCTTGTCTTCTTTCTCTTTTGCAGGTTACTCGTAGGAGAGAGGCTGAGGCAAGGAGGAACCGGAAACCGGAAGAAGGAAGAGCCAGCAGCTGCGCCAATTGAAGTCAAAGAAAGTCTGTAAAGAGCAGGAGTGCCAGCGCCGAGGGATCTGTTCTCAGGTAAGCGGGAGGTAGACGAGCACAAGCACTGGGTGAGGCTCGGGGGATGCCTTTTATAGACAGGGCTGGGTGTGGTTCGAAGAGCTGGGTGTGGTTTGAAGGGCTGGGTGTGGTCCTCACATGCTGCACATGTTCTTGGAAGGTGTGCAGAGCTGGGTGTGGTTTGAAGAGCTGGGTGTGGTCCTCACATGCTGCACATGTTCTTGAAAGGTGTGCAGAGTTTCAGTTATTATGCAAATGAGTTGGATTAACACATGGCCTAGGGAGGAGTGTTTTAAAGAAGCCTTGGTAAAAGTAAGGCCCAATGTGTAAACAAAACAGCACATTAAACAACATACACAGAAGCCTAGGGGGGGGGAAGGTGAGATAACAAGAAAGGCTTTGAATAGCAAGTTTAAAAGGGAGCTATTACAGAACCCACTAGTGCAGTGAGAGGGGACATGCTCTTTGCTGTGTACAAACCCTAACAGTTGCCCCCCTCAAAGGCCCTCCTACAGGACGGGGTTTTCCTGGATTTTTTAAATAAAACCGTCTAATCAGCTGTGGGGCATGTACATATGATGCTGGTTCCCATGAATTCTCAGATTCATCATATCCTTTCCATTCTACTAAATAAAACAGACGTCCACTAATTCTTTTTGAGTCTTTTATGCTTTTTACTTCATATTCCAGATTTCCTTTAATTGGTATGGGTGGAGGTGGTGGTTCAGGTCGGGTTTTTGAGTTGTACGGCTTAAGCAAGGACACATGGAATGTAGTATGTACTGGATATTCTTTTGGTAAATCTAATTTTACTGTTACCGGGTTTACTATGGCAGTTATACTAAAGGGTCCAATGAAACGTGGTTGCAGCTTTCGGGATCCCTCTATGTTTAGGTTTTTTGTGGAGAGCCATAGCTTGTCACCAATTTTATACATTGGGGCCTCAGACCTGTGTTTGTCTGCTTGTCTTTTCATGCTTTCCTTGTACTTTAATAAATGTTTCCTGGCTTTGTCTTGTATGTCACCTAACCTCGTTAGTCTATCCGTTACTGTAGGCAACAGGGAATCTTCTAACAAAATGGGTATAGCTCTTGGATGATACCCCTGCAAGAAATAGAATGGTGAGCAAAGTAGAGCTGAATGCTCAGTATTATTATAAACAAACTCTGCTACAGGAAGAGCTTCCAACCATTCACTAGAATAATCAGCCAATAAACAACGTAGCGTTTGAAGTAAGGTTTGGTTCAGTCGTTCAGTCTGTCCATCTGTCTCTGGGTGGAAAGCAGTGGATAAGGCCACATCTATTTTCAGTTTTTCACATAATTTTTTCCAAAATCTGAGTTGAACTGACTCCCTCGGTCTGACACCACTTTGCTTGGCAAACCATGTAAACGCACAATTTCCCTTATAAAAATATCGGCAAATTCTGCCGCCGTGGGTAATTTCCGTAATGGTACAAAATGTGCCATTTTAGATAAAAAATCCACTATAACCAACACTGTTGTGAAGGATTTTACAGGTGGTAAACCTACAATAAAGTCTACGCTCACAGTGTGCCAAGGTTGTTTGGGTGTTGGCATTGGTATTAACAAGCCGTCAGGAGCCTTATGAGAAGATTTATGTCTTGCACAAATTGGACAGGTAGTGACAAATTGCTTAATGTCCTTTCTTATAGTGTCCCACCAAAAGTGTTTTTGCACATTTTCCAGGGTTTTTACCCAACCAGGATGACCTGCCAACGGTGAGGCGTGATGCCAAATTATCACCTGTGTTTGTAATTCAGAGGTGGGCACTAACAGCATGTTGTTGTGATACAATAAACCTCGTTGTATTGTGTTATGGGAATCCTTTAACCAATCCTGAGGTGCTATTTGCATGTGTGCATTATATAGATCTGTGATGAAATCCTTCTGTTGTACTGGTGCCAACAACTTTTGGGGAGGAATAATGGGTTCTCCTATTTTATCTTGTTTCATGTCTGAGGTATGTCCGTATCTAGATAACACATCAGATTGAATTTGTTGTGCACCTGGTCTATAGGTTATAACAAAGTCAAATGAGCAAAAAAAATTTAACCAGCGCATCTGACGTGGTGTTAGTGCTTTAAGTGATCCAAAAAACTGTAGGTTCTTATGGTCAGAAAAGATTGTAACTGGGTACTTGGCTCCCATTAAATGGTGCCTCCATTCTGAAAAGGCTACTTTGATAGCTAGTAGTTCCCTTTCAGCCACAGTGTAATTTTGTTCAGCTGGTAATAACTTTTTGGAATAGAAGGCTATAGGATGTAACTGGCCATCTACTGCATCTCGTTGAGAGAGAACTCCTCCTAAAGCTACTTGTGAAGCATCCGCTTCAACAAAAAAGGGCAAGTCAGGATCAGGATGTTTCAGAATTGGGGCTGAAGTGAACTTTTGTTTTAGGAGTTGATAGGCGTGTGCCGCCTCATCAGTCCAAAGAAATTGTTGCCCTTTCCGCAACAAGGTAGTTATTGGGGCTGCAATGTCTGCAAAATGTGCAATAAACCTCCTATAAAAATTGGCGAAACCCAGAAATTTCTGAATATCTTTTACAGAGGATGGTTCTGGCCAATCAGCAATAGCACTGATTTTCTTTACATCCATAGTTATTCCTTGAGGTGACAGGCAGTATCCTAAAAAGTCCACCTTGCTGACATTAAAAGTACACTTTTCTAACTTAGCAAAAAGATGATTTTCTTTTAACCTTGATAATACTGCACAAACATGTTGGGTATGTTCTTCTGAGTTCTTAGAGTAAATGAGGATGTCGTCTATGTATACTATGACACAAACGTCCAGGAATTCGTGTAGGACCTCATTTATAAAGAACTGAAAGGCCGCAGGGGCATTACATAACCCAAAGGGCATTACTGTGTACTCAAATAAACCAAACTTTGTCTTGAAAGCTGTCTTCCACTCATCCCCCTCTTTTACTCGGACCAGGTGGTAAGCTCCCCGCAGATCTAGTTTAGTGTATACAGTAGAATGTCTTAATTGATCCAACAACACAGGTATTAGAGGAAGAGGATATTTATTCTTTATTGTAGCCTTATTTAGTCCTCTATAATCAATACACGCGCGCAGGGATTTATCCGGCTTCGGGATAAAAAAGAGTGGAGATGACACTGGAGATGTGGAATGACGGATGAACCCAGACTGTAGTAGGTCATCTAGGTAGGTTCTTAAGTATTTGGTTTCTTCGTCAGTCAAAGCATATACTCTGTTATTAGGTAAAGGGGCCCCTGGGATAAGATCTATACGGCAGTCATAAGACCGATGTGGGGGCAGCACACTAGCCTTTACTGGATCAAAGACGTCTTTAAAGTCAGAATATTCAGGAGGGAGACTTGGTTCATCTTGTGTAACACTAGCACAGTGTAATACTGTGCTCTGTTCTGTACCTGCTTCTTGATAGCAATTGGTTCTACAGAAAGAGGAATCCAAAGTAACAGTTCTATTCACCCAATCAATGTTTGGGTTATGAGTTGTTAACCAGGGTACCCCGAGAATCAAACCAAAATTAGGAGTATCTATCAGATCAAAGCTAATCACCTCTGTGTGCCCGTTCTGACAGACCATAACAAGTGGACTTGTTTGTTTTGTGATTAATCCAGAGGTCAATTCTGACCCATCCACTGCACATACTGCTTCTGGACAAGGCTTTAGGCACATAGGAAGTCCTAAGATTTCAGCTAACTTATTATCCACAAAATTTCCTGTCGCGCCTGAGTCCAGTAGGACAGGGAGAGAATGCCTCACTTGGGTAGTAACAATTAAAACGACCTGAATTATGAAATGTCTAGGTATGTGCGGTATCCTGAAGGCTGCAGCATTAGAGGTTTGATTAAGATGTTTTCTCGAACAAGTAACCTCTCCCCTTGTCGAGCTTAATCGTTTCCCGATTCAGTTGAGGAGGTGGAGGAAACAGCACCCTTTCGTGGAGTTTTAGGCTTTACTGGACATTCTCTGGCAAAGTGACCTGCCCTGCCACAATATAAACATAATTGAAATGTTCTCCTTCTTTCTTTTTCCTCTGATGTGAGTGGACCTCTGAGTGTCCCTATTTGCATAGGCTCTGGTTCAGGGAGTTTATTATCTGTGTCTTTCTTCTCGTGTCTAATAAAAGTTAACCGTGATTCCAGTTTGTATTTATCTCTCTTTCTTTCTCCTAGTCTATGTTCTAATTTCACAACTAAATCTACAAAGTCTGAATAGTCTTTTGGCAAATCAACGATATGAGCCAGCGCGTCTTTTAACTCGTCTCTCAAACCTTTATAAAAAAGGGAGACACGCTTTTCTTCTGGCCACTGTGTCTCGGTGAGTAAACGATTAAAACTAGTGAGATAGGTCAATAAATCCTTGTTACCTTGTTTAAGATTTAAAAGCTCATTATCACTTGCCTGCATGAAAGTGTGTTTTGCAAAAAGGCTGGTCATGGTACGTTTAAATTGATTCCAATTATGGAGGATGGGATCATCTCTATCCACGAAAGGAATTGACCAATTGGCTGCTGTGCCACCCAAATAAGACAAGACGAATGCCACTTTCGTATCATCAGTAGGGAACTGTTGTGGCTTACAAATGAAGTGTAATTGACATTGATTGATAAAAACATGGAATTTGTTACTATCTCCATGAAAACGTTCAGGTGCTGCTAAGGGCACAACATTAGGAACATTAACAGTAACCTCAACTGGGGAAGGCAAAGTTGTATGTTTTGATGGCGCCCCTGTCTCTGAGGAGGTTTTAAACAAAGGCGTAGAAGCTGTGTTCCACTGAGATCCCCTAAATTTATACCTGCTTAAATCCTGTTTTAAAGAGGTATTCTCCATCTTTAATCTCTCTATTTCCTCTTGCATATGTTGCAAGATGCCAGACACTGATTCATTATGAGCCAAGTCCTCATTTAGGGCCTGCGCCATATCCGTGACGTCAATGCCCTCTATTTCTTCCCCGGTATTCATCGTCCACCAGAACTGAAATTATTTTTTAAGGCTTGTGCTTCTGTCAAAGCCCAGCTCACCTGAGTTCTTGTTCAGTTCTGATGGAGGTTGAAGACAATCCGACCCCACCCTGAAACTGCTTGTTCCAGCACACTAGTTTTTAAAACAGTGCACTAAGAACAGAAGCTCAAGGGAAGGGGGGAAGTGGATAAAATAAAAAAAGGAGAGACAACACCGTTCTTGCGTTTCCACTGTTGAAGTGCTGCACAAATCTGCGGCCCTTTCTGACTTCTGTAGAAACTGGTGCCTAATGAAACATAAACAAAGAACAGATAAGTGCAACCTATTCCTAAATGGGTTCCTGACTATCCCTTTATTTATTGGAAATTCTCTTCTAAAAGTACCTCTTGGATCCTGGTCTCTAGTTTCCAGGTTTGGAATGTGTTACTGCTCTGGGATGTGTTTTCTATTACTGTTAAGCTTCTAAAAAATTAAACAAATACCGTTATCAGAATTACCAATATCAAACATTCATCATAATATAACTAAAGCCTAAATTCCCAAAAGCAGACTCACTTTTCACATATTTCCAGAATCTTTTATAAAACAAATACTGTACTTTTACATCAAAATACAGCATGTAATTTGTGCAAGTCCTTGATTTACTGTTTTCCTTGCTGTCAATGGTTTCCACTGTTCGATTCCCAAAAGTTCCATGAAAAAAAACAATGTCCGCTTCACAAAGTCCTGCAAAATAATCCTGCAACAAAGAGCCTTAATCACAATGCTCGTGGAAGGCACTTCGCCTCAAACTGTCTATACACGAATCCAGAAATTGCCGTCAAAGCTCCCTAAGGTAATAAAAAGTTTTGCACTTACTTGTTGCTGGCAAGAGATACTGATCAGTCTAACCTTGTCTTCTTTCTCTTTTGCAGGTTACTCGTAGGAGAGAGGCTGAGGCAAGGAGGAACCGGAAACCGGAAGAAGGAAGAGCCAGCAGCTGCGCCAATTGAAGTCAAAGAAAGTCTGTAAAGAGCAGGAGTGCCAGCGCCAAGGGATCTGTTCTCAGGTAAGCGGGAGGTAGACGAGCACAAGCACTGGGTGAGGCTCGGGGGATGCCTTTTATAGACAGGGCTGGGTGTGGTTCGAAGAGCTGGGTGTGGTTTGAAGGGCTGGGTGTGGTCCTCACATGCTGCACATGTTCTTGGAAGGTGTGCAGAGCTGGGTGTGGTTTGAAGAGCTGGGTGTGGTCCTCACATGCTGCACATGTTCTTGAAAGGTGTGCAGAGTTTCAGTTATTATACAAATGAGTTGGATTAACACATGGCCTAGGGAGGAGTGTTTTAAAGAAGCCTTGGTAAAAGCAAGGCCCAATGTGTAAACAAAACAGCACATTAAACAACATACACAGAAGCCTAGGGGGGGGGAAGGTGAGATAACAAGAAAGGCTTTGAATAGCAAGTTTAAAAGGGAGCTATTACAGAACCCACTAGTGCAGTGAGAGGGGACATGCTCTTTGCTGTGTACAAACCCTAACAAATAGGTGACATAAACATAAACAAATCTATCTCAAGTGAGCACATCATTATATAAATATTTCACCCTGACAGACTATAAAAGGTGTAGTGATAACTGAAACAAGTGCAGCTCCACTATAATTCTAATTAAGAACCTATTTGGTGCCCACACTATACTATAGTATTTGTTACAAATGCATACCATTGATATATGATAAACTCACCATAATTGTAAATATAAATATAAGTATAAATATAAATACGTGTCATGCTCTTCATTTCTTCCAAAGAACCCAATTCTATTTAGTTACAAACCCCCCAGAAAAATGTGTGCCCCCCAATTTATTTACATTTTACCTTACTAGTTCGATTATGTTAAAGTTTCTTTTAGTGAGCCAAAGTGCTTCTTGACCATCAAAGTGAAAATCTAATAATACATGAATCCAACAAAAATAATAAATTGTTTCAGTTATGTCACAATTTACAGCGTATATACAATATTCATGCGATCCCCAAATAAACTTACCCATTCGCTTATGAGCTTGAATCGAATACTAAAAAATCTCTCCACTCATTCCCAATGACTGTACCTATTACAAAAGTTTGCACCAATTAAATACATGGACAATGCCTTTCAATCTAACCATGCAAATGGAAATTAAGAGTCTCGGTTTACCTGGTACAATATCCAGCTACCAGCGAGTACGCTACCGATTTAATTAAACCGAGTTTTCAACCGTGCGTCCTATTTAAACACATCGGACGCCACGGAAGAATAATAAAGATAGAAAACGGACTATGGTACAACTAATCGGCTCTACTATGAACATAGATGATGCACTCACCTCTTGTGATCTCCCTGTTTAGTTAACAAAGAATACTAAACATCGAAAACGGACTACATTAGCTGCACCTAAGTCCAACGAGGAAAGCAGCCACATTAATCTAATACTTGTAACAACTTGGAGCCAATTCCTTTCTATATAAACTCCATTCTATAAAAGCTCCCTATCCTAGCACTGACTGAAGCCAATCTCTACTTAAATAAAATTATAACATTACAATTATTTCATTATCACTACTGATAGTTACTATAAACAATAATAATAAAAAATAAAAAATAAAAAATAATAATAAAGTAAAATTCATGAATGCTAAACTTAGTTAATCACATTACGTAATATAACCTTACTATTACTTATAATTAAATCATATAAACTCATTCGTTGAGACTTTTGTTTGTTAATATTCACCAAGAAAATACTCAATCTCATGATCTGTGTTTAAACCTTGTTCTACCGCTCCTAACTTCATAATCCACAGTGATTCCCTTCTTCTTAAGGCCAACTCTCTATTACCCCCCCGTGGGTTATTTTCACAATGTTCAAAGCCAAAAAACTTAAAGTCTTTGTGTACTCCTTGTGCTTTACATACCATCATGTGCAAGGCTATCGGGTAACGCTCATCTAGTTGCTTAATTGCCCTCCAATGTTCCGAAATTCTCGTCTTAAGTGGGCGTATCGTGCTGCCCACATATATCTTCTCACATTTGCAAACAAGCATGTAAACTACGAATTTTGTGTTACAATTTATATGTGATTTTATATGAATTTTACCTCCTCTTCTATCTAAAAACTCTTTCTTAGAATGCCATGCCCATTTGCACATTGCACATTAACCACATTTTAAAAAACCACGGTTATGTGCACTAAGCCAATTAACCTTAGTTTCCTCTGATATATAACTTGGACTTAAAATACTATGGAGGGTATTACCTCTTCTAAACGACACCTCCGGTCTCATACCAATATATTTCTTGAGTATCTCATCTTGAGTCAGTATTGGCCAATGTTTTTTCATTATTCTCAATAATTTATGAGAACCTCCGTGTAATTTAAAACAATCCTCAATCTCTGAGCACTATTCCTCTTGTCCTCCTCATTCTCTTGAGTCCTTGGTGATAGTGTCTGTGAACGGGAGATTTTAAGAGCTTTATTTCGAGATTTGATAATATTCTTGTTTGAATAACCGCTCACTTTAAATCTATGCTCCATATCAGCAAGAGTATCATAAAAATCACAATCCCTACTACAAATCCGTCTCGCTCTGATCATCTCACCCAACGGTATGGCCTCTATTTGGTGTTGTGGGTGTGAACTTGACGCATGCAATATAGTATTGCAGGAAGTACTTTTCCAAAACAATCTGCTTTCTATTCTGTTATTCTCCACAAATAATTTTACATCCAAAAATTCTATTTTGAACTCACTGTACTTATATGTAAATTTCATATTCACATCATTCCCATTGAGATAGTCACAAAAGTTCTCCAACGCTACTGCATCTCCTGTCCATATCATAAGACAATCATCAATATATCGCCCCCAATAGAGGATATATGAGTGCCAATTCGCCGCTTTAGAGCCCCAAACCCAATTCTCCTCGAACCATCCCATAAACAGGTTGGCATATGATGGTGAAAATTTCGAACCCATCGCTACACCCTGCTTTTGTCTGAACCAGTTTTGTTTGACCAAAAAGTAATTATTATTGAGTATAAGATCAATCATATAAAACAACATGTGTGTATGTTCTAATAGGCTCGCTGATCTTTTGTTTAGGATGTATTCTATTGCTTTCAATCCCCAATCTTGTTGAATACTAGTGTAGAGAGCTGTCACATCTAACGTTACAACCACCCTCAGTCAGTGTATAAAAAAATTATAAAAATAGGAATGAATAGGTTTTGATGCTTATCATCCCATATTAGAGATTGGGCTCCCTAGGTCTGCGCTAGCATCAACCAAGGAGATCGTACTAGATAGAAATAATAATGTGTAATAATGTAGCACCGCAAACAGTACATAGTGACACGACATTGGCAAAGTCTTAGTATCGCCGTCTAAATTAGATCACTGAGTTCTATATTAGACAGAATGGTGTAAAAAGATGTATATACATATATATAGTGTTGGTTAAAAGTCAATTATATGTAAAAGAATGAGTTATTATAAGCTCTGTGGCAATGTAATTAACATTGAAAGTGCTGCAACCATGTGCCTGCTCAGTCGTATCAAAAGCAATCCACATCGTAAGTACTTATAGTCATATGGCAGATTAACAACCCTTATTCATTTTGGCCCGAAAAAAATGCTGTTGTGAAAATAAAAAATGCTTACATACTCTAGAGTAACTAGTATATGTTACCATATGCCCATTCACAATTTAAGATAGGAACTAAGATATATTATTGGGTCATAGTGAACCTAGTCCGTTAACCCGGTTAACATGGCAGAAATACTATCATGGAAACAGTTAAACAATGGAAAAAGTAAAAAAAAGTAAAAAAATGCATGCAGGATCTGAAAACGGGGACGGAGGAAATACCTTCCGTGACCCCGTGCTTACTTAGATCGCTCCTTGAAGGATCTGGAAAACCTGCCCCGTGCCGCGCACCTGAAGACGGTGTGCCGGTGCGGCTGGATGTTATTTAAGCAAGCGCTGTTTAGCGCGTGCATGCCGGAACAAACCAGCCGGTTGTTCCGGATACTAAAAATAGAGAAAGGACCACAGTCTCTATTATCGGCGGCCATCTTGGAGTGATCAAATAACGTCGTGTTATTGTGAAGTAGTGCTGTTCCTGCCAAGGCCAATAGAAGTCAAAATGGGGGCCATCTTTACATTTGTAAAAAGTATCAGAACCCATATGATGGTACTGAGATGGCAAACTGCTCTATTGCACCATTCTTTTTAATGAAAAATGGTGCAGACAATAAAAACATGTCTCTTTCATAAGGGCAACAAAGAGAGAAAGAATAATAAATGAAAAAAGTGAAAAAAAGTATTTTCTGATCTATTAAGATCACTCAACTGAATCTATATATATGCATGTCAACTCAGTTAAAAGAGGAGGGGAGCTGATCAATATAAGTCTACAGAAAATGTACATAATATATAGAGGTAGGTTGTAATAACCCTTACCCTTCCACAGATTAAGATGTTAAAAGATTCCATGGTATGTCATCATTCAGTCCTTCTTTGTGGGTTTTCAATCGAAAAACCCATCTCTGTTCAATCTTAAATAAATAGTTTGGGTTATTACTGTCGTGTCTGGGTACTTGTAGTACTATCCACCACATGTCCTCAGGACCGTGTTTTGCATCCAAAAAATGTGAACAGAGCTTTGTAGTGATGCGGGAGCATCTAATATTGCTCCGATGTTCATTAATACACAATATTCTGCTTGCTGTTGCATGTACTGTTCTTTTTCACAAAATACAAATAAAACACAAAAACAACGGTTATTTTTAGGACCACATCTTTCATTTAAAAAAAAGAAATGCATAACTGGTTTCAAGGGTGACTGATTGTGTGTATGGGAGCTTGTACAGTTGAGTGATAGCATGCATCAGCTACTGTATAAATAAGTGAATGGCTCTGTGAGTAGCTTTTTGTGAGAGTAATTGGGTGTATGGGTGACTGAGTGCATGAAAGGGAATAGGGTGGAGTGACTGGGTGTATGAGTAGGTGTATGGATGAGTAAGTGGTTCCATGAGTCACTGTTTGGGTGAGTACACAAATGTCTGAGAAGTTGCAAACAAGACTGAATGGGTGCATGATTGTGTGTATGGATAAGTGCCATGGTACATGAGTGGCTGTGTGAGTGAGTGTCAGAATATGTCTATAGCTGTATGGATAATTGAGTGGGTGTATGAGTGACTGTATTGGTTAGTGAAAGGATAAAGAGTGTCTCTATGGGTGAGTGAGCGCCTGCATATGGGTGAGTAAGAAGGTGTGTGAGTGGTTATATACAAGTAACCACCCGTATAGGTGAGTGAGTGGGTGCATGAGTGGCTGTACTGGAGATTGAGAGAGTGCATGAGTGTCTGTATTGGTGAATGAGTGGGTAAATTAGTGGCTATATGGGTGGATGAGAGGGTGTGTACATAGCTATATGTGAGTAAGTGGGAGCATGTTTGACTGTATGGGTGAATAGATGGGTGTGTGAGTGGCTATATGGGTAAGTAATAGGGTGCATGAGTGGCTATGTGGGTGAGTGAATGGCTGCCTGGGTGACTGTATGGGTGTGTGAATGGGTCATGAAGGGTGCATGGCTGACTGACTGGGTGTTTGATTGGGTGTATGGGTAAGTGAATGGATATATGAGTGGGTGTATGGGCGAATGACTAGGTGTGTTAGTGGGTGTATGGGTGAGTAATAAGGTGCATGAATGGCTGTATAGGTGAGTAAACAGGTGCATGAGTGGGTCTATGTGTGAGTGACTGTATAGGTGTGCGAATGGGTGCATGAATGGCTGAATGGCTGAGTCACTGGGAGCATGAATGACTGTGTGGGTTAGTTACTGGGTGCATGAGTAGGTGTATGGGTAAGTGAATGGGTACGTGAGTGGATGTATGGGTGAGTGAATGGGTGCATGAGTGGCTGTATGGGTGAGTAACAGGGCGCGTGAGTGGCTCTATGGGTAAGTGTGTGGGTGCATGAGTGGCTGTATGAGTGAGTGAATTGGTGCTTCAATGGCTGTATGGGTGAGTGACTGGGAGCATGAGTGGGTGTACAGGAAAATTAATGGGTAACTGAGTGGGTGTATGGGTGAGAGACTGGGTGCATTAGTGGCTGTGTGGGTGAGTGATAGGGCACATGATTGGCTGTATCGTTAATTGAGTGGGTGCATGAGTGGCTGTATGGGTGATTGCCTGCATGAGTGGATGTATGGGTAAGGCAGTGGGTGTATGAGTAATTCTATGGACAACTGTTAGGGTGCATTATTAGCTGTATGGTGTGAGTGAATGTGTGCATGAGCGGCTGTGTGGGTGAGTGAGTGGGTTCATGAATGACTGTATTGGTGAGTGAATGGGCCCATAAATGGGTGTATGGGTGCATACATGTCTGTGTGGGTGCGTGACTGGGTGCAGGACAGGGTGAACGAATAAATTAATGGAGCGGGTGTACGGTTGAGAGCATGGGTGCATGAGTGGCTGTAAGGGTGAGTGACTTCATGCATGAGTGGCTGGGTGCATGCTTGACTGAATGGATGAGTGAATGTGTGTATGAATGGGTGTATGGGTGAGTGAGTTTGCGAGAGTGGCTGTAAGGATGAGTGACTGGATGCTGCATTGGCTGTGTGGGTGAGTGACTGGGTGCATGAGTGGGTGTATAGGTAAGTAAATGAGTGCATGAGTGGGTGACTGACTGAGTGTGTGAGTGGGTGTTTGGGTGAGTGACTGGATGCATGAATGGCAATATGGGTGAGTGGCTGGGTGCATGAGTGGGTGTATGGGTAAGTACATTGGTATTTGAGTGGGTGTATGGGTGAGTGGCTGGGTATGTCATTGGGTGAGTGAGTGGGTGAATGAGTGGCTGTATGAGTGAGTGACCTTCTGTGTGAGTGGCTGTATTGGTGAGTGACTGGGTGCATGAGTGGCTGTATGGATTAATGAATGGGTGCATGAATGGGTGTAGGGGTGCATGAATGGCTGTGTGGGTGAGTGACTGGGTGCATGAGTTGGTGTATGAATAAGTGAATGGGTGCATGAGTGAGGATATGGGTGAGTGACTGGGTGTGTGAGTGGCTTTATGGGCGAGTGACTGTGTGTGTGAGTGGCTGTAAGGGCGACTTACTAGATCCCGAACATAATGCCCCAAAAAAAGTTCAAATGGAGGGAAACTCTACTCCTGTTTGTAGGACTTCTCTGTAGATAAAAATCAGACAGGGAAGAAAGGCATTGCAATTTCCTACTGAGATGTTCAGGGAGTCCTCTAATCATGCCTTTCAATGTCTAGTTAAACCTTTCAACCAGTTCATTGGTCTGTGGATGGTATGGAATAGTGAACTTATAAGTCACTCCACATTCCTGCCACATGTTTTAAGTATGCAGACATGAAGTTTGAATCCCTGACTGATATTACCTCCTTAGGAAAGCCAACCCTGGTACAAAATACCCAGGAAGGCCTTGGCTACTGCAGAGGCAGTGATGGTCCTAAGGTGACTGGTTTCAGGATACCTAGTGCATGTTCCACTACCACTAAAACGTGGTGCTTCAGGTGGCCTCCTGCCTTGTCACCGGCTAGAGGGAGAAAGAACTCTCTGTATTGCTGGGGCACTACCACCCTTCTGGTTGCACCAGGCCTGAGGCCTCTGGCCTTAGTAAACGGGAGTCCAGCCTACCAATAAACCCTGTGGGTACCACTGACACTACCATTTTCTTACTGTGCAGCTTGCTGCCTCAGGCCTTCAAGAGTGGGAGAGGTTTTTGTCACTGGCACAGATCCTCCTTAGAGCCCCACCCCCAGTCCTAAGAGCTCTGGGTGATAAGGCCCAAGCCCCTCAGGCTCAGTTCCTTCTGGGGTTAACAAGTCCTGCTCCTGAAAAGAAGGGTTCTGAGTTGTGGTCTGTTCAGAAGCTGGTCCCCCAGTATTCTTGCCATTCATCTTGGAGGGTTAGTCCATTCTTTCTGGATCCAATACATTTTGCTAACTCTGCAGTTTTCTCTGTGCCCTTGTCTTGATTCTGGGAGCCCAGGCATTGCTGCATGATTCCTCAGTTCTACTTCAGCCCAAGGAGATTGCTTTAAATAATTTACAAGCAGGCAGCCTACAGGGGAGTATGGGGACACAGCTACTTCCTTCTATCCAGCTTTCCCCCCAGTCAAAAGATACCACTGCCATGGAATGGATCTTTTTGACATTGTCAGCATTGCTGACAGGGTATGTTTTCCCAATCAGGTACTGATTTGAGTGGACTAGGTGATGGGTCTCCATGGTAACACTAGCCTCTGTGTCCCCCAACACTTCCACCTTAGTCCCATTAATCAATGCCTTTATCTTTTAATATTAGTGGGCCAGGCAGCACAGGATAGATCTACCCCACCTTCAGTGACTGATGTTGCCTTTGTGGGTTCATTGACATGTCAGGCCAGAACTCTGATCCCATCTGGAGATTGGCAACTGCATTTACTGCAGGTGGACTAGAGGCATTTTTCTTATTTACATCTCCAGTTTGGTGCCCTTTATTTTTGCAATCATGGCACCAATCCTTGTTGGGATTAAAATTCCTACCTTTGTACCCACCCATGGCTGTGTGGAGTCTCAGGCCCCCCCCCTCCTGAGCAGGTTTTTGGTGGCCTGAGGAAGACTCTCTTTGTTTATTTTGGTTCCAATCTTCCCCTTGGGAGATGAGGTGGGGGGGGGGGGCTTTTTGGCCTCTTTCCTTTGGTATCCCCCACCAGTGGTTGTTTTGGCGACCCTTGTCTTGACCCAGTGGTCTGTCTTCTTCCCCAAATCTAGAGGAGAATATGGACCTAGGTCTACCAGGAACTAATGGAGTTTCTCATTGTACCAATTACTCAAAAGATGCTCTTTCATAAGTAAATTGTAAAGCCCCCCAATGTCTTCTACGTTGTTATCTTCTAGCCAGCCACCCATCCTTTTTACTGAATAGCCCACAAAGTCTAGACAGGACTATCTCTGGGTTTTCTGAGACTCCCTGACTTTTATTCTGTACTCTTCAGTTGTTATCTCAAAGCCCTCAATCAGGGTAGCCTTTATGAGGTTATAGGACTTGGTATCTGCCTCATTCAAGATCAGGAGTCCATCCTGCACTTCCCTGAAAACAGTTCCCACAGCAGAAAGCTCCAGGGTTTTCTATCTACTTCCATGGCTAGACTGTCTCTCTCAGAGGCAGAAAATGACATGGTCATATCATCACCCTCTGTAAAAGGTGGGACAACTCCTTTTGGGAGTTTTAGGTTGAAATACTTCTCTTTCTCCCTAGTTATCTAAATGCTGCCCCCAAAGATGGGTCCTAGGCCAAACTCACTTCTTTTAACTTCTATTTCCAAAAGCTGGGTTTCTAAAGCCAATCGTTTGGTTAAGCTAGATAGAGCCAAATCCTCCTGTGATGGGGCTCCTTCTTCTGAGATGGAGGATCCTACCGCATCATCCCAAGTTTCATCAGAGTTTACTTGATTCTCTGCTATTGAGGGTTCCACCTCTTCGACCCAATTAGCAGTCTCATATTCTGCCATAAGCTGCCTAAGCTTTTCTGTCATACCATGAGGACCAGTGTGGATTTGATATCCTTTGTAGAGAGCACTTAGCCTATGGTATTTCAATTCCAGCGAAAGACTCAGGTTGAGTTCCTTAGACTCTGCATCAGACATTTTGCTTACTAAAGTTGTGACCTTTTGTAACTTTTGGAAAAACCTTTGCAAACTTTTGGAAACGCTTTCTAAGGCCTAACTATAGTAAAAATGTTTGAAAAATCTAATCAGTTGTTTTAGGGAACTAACCAGGGCGCTAGCAATGAATTAAAAAAAATCCAATTGTGAATAATAAAACTACAGACAATTTTTATAGTTATCCATGTGCTCACTTAGTGACAAAGTGGTATCAGCAAATTCAAAGTCTTGTAACCCACCACCATCACTAAAGGTAGGAGGCTGGTTTTCTATATAGTGTGCAAAAAAGACGTGCACTATGCAGAGAGGCCAAGTAACCCCACTTTGGCATCCAAAGGTAAAAAGCAGACCACCTAATGCTCTGTTTTTGTGGTAGTATGGGTGAGCAGTTAGACTTATCTTGGAGATGTGCTAAGCATTTTTTGTACTCACAGTATGAATAGATGTAGACACACACTCAAAAGAATAACCAATTTACAAAAGTACTTTAGATTTTATAAAACCTTTAGGACCAAGGTCATTAAAATTGGTTAAGTACTTTTTAAGTATGATTTTTCAGATTTTAACAAAAATAGTATTTTTGTGCATAATTGCGCACCATAGGAATCAATGGGAAAACTTGCATATAAAATTAGGTAATGCTCTCACAAGTGTCACCATCTGTTTTTTGGACTAAGTCATTGAGATGTCCTGTGAACCAGCTGGATTAGTTCGGGCAGTTTCCAGTGCAAGTGGGAGCAACGGCTGAAAGTCTTGGAGCTAGTGCAGAATGGAGAAGGGGACCAATTGGAAACACACTGCACAGGTGGACTTAAAGGTAAGTGTGTTGGATCCCCTTGGAGTGTAGAGGTCACAAGGGGTTAGGTACCCCTAGAGCACACCTGATCTTCTGATGCAAAGGCCAGGGAGGCCGGGTGCAGTGCAGATATGTGAGCTAAGGTTCATGTGTCAAGGAGTCTTTGGAGCCAGGTGGAGATCACTTTGAGGGTAAGTAGGGCCACTTTGGGGTGTTTCTTAGATTTTCTGAAGTCCCTTAACTGGTGCTTTCTTCCCCTACTTGAAGAGTCCAGATTGGACCTTTCTTCTGGGTGTCCGAAGATGAGGGTCTAGTACTAAGGGCTATGGCACGTCTCAGCCACTGAAGGTTGCAGTACCACCAAACTTGGCACACTGGCAGAGATTGTCACCTGGGTCTGTCAGGTGGAATTTGGTCAGACTGCTATGCCTAGTTCTTTGGTCAACGGAACTGGACTTTATAGTTTTCTTGCCTGTGGTGTGCACAAAGTGATGCCCTCACTCAGAAGGAGGTTCTTGGAGATTTTCAGAAGGGCCTCTGGGGTTTCTGTGAGTTTTTGAGAATCCAGTCAACCCTTCAGCGCTGATTGTTGAGTCTTGGATGCAGCAGGCACAGTTTGGTGCCTCTTTCTTCTTGCAGCAGGACTTCTGTTCTCATGCCTCGGGTCTTCTTTGTCACAAGTCTTCTTGAGTCCAATGAGTCTGATCTGCAGGTCTAGGGAAACCCACTAAATACTGCATTTATTATGTGTTAGGGGAGTACCTGTTTGTGGCCAATGTGACCCCTTCATGAGAGAAGCGGTTACAACCCTAACCCTGACAGGATATTTTCCTGTAATCCAAGATGGAGGAAAATGAAATGGAATGGTCATCTCACCTGCCACACCTGAGAGGTACTGCAGGCTGCCGGCTGCCACTCCTCCTATTCTGGCAAGGTATTCCTGCCAGTGTTCCCACACAAAGTGGGGGGGAACCACTGGGCAGCCATCTGCTGCTAGCAACGGGAGTCAGAGGTCAGATTTCAAAGGTGTTAAAGCTTTTGAAGCTGATGGCTGGGTGCCTTCCTGGGGGAGGAGGTGTAACATCTCCACCCAGGAAAGGCTTTGTGTTCTGGTTCCTGAGAGCAGAGCCTCTCACTCCAAGAGTCCAGACTTATGTCTGGTGGTGGCAGGCTGACACAAACCAATCAACAATCATGCCAGGACTAGTAGGTTTTTCAGGGGGTGCTCTCTGGGTAAACATTATAATAAATCCAACAATACCATCAGTGTGGGTTTATTATTCTGAGTTGTTTGATACCAAACAACTCAGTATTCAGAGAGGACATCTTGTAGCTGGGTAACTCATAATGACCAGTGTCCAGCACATGTATTTGTTATGGCTTCCCTGTACACTTACTATATTTTACGTTTTTGTAAAGACACAGTAGGAACATATTTACTTATGCAAACATATGCCCTCACATGCATTATAGAGCACCCGGGCTTAGGCGGTAAGTCCTTTCAGAGGGGGGACTTACCTATGGTGCAAGTATTGTGAGTGCCATGTCAAGTTCACAATTTTTAGATACACCTTGTCATGCACTTGCAATGGCTGTCAGCTTGAGGACGGTGAGGGACCTCTCAGAATTTCACAATTTGTGCTGTGGCCCTGAGGCACTAGGTAGCAGGGTACCACTTACCAGGGACAAGGGTGGCTGAACTGCCAAAACATCGAACAGTTTTGGTGAAAGAGATCTGGTGCTGGGAGCCTTTTTGGTAGGGGCCCAGGGCACTTACAGTTTGAAACTGCATCATTTTCTAGGCAAAAAGCGGGGGACTACCATGTCAAAAGAGGCCCTTCCTTACACTGTATAAGTCTCTGGCTGGGTCAGTGGCTGAGTGTGCAAGAGTAGGTATGTGACTGGGTGCATGAGTGTGTTGGTGGGTCTGTGAGTGGACATATGAGTGACTCAGTGGGTCTTTGAGTGGGTGTACAAGTGTCTGTCTGGGTCTGTGGATGGTTGTGTGAGTGTCTGACTGGGTCTGTGAGTGGGTGCATGATGGTGCAAGTTGGTCTGCGAGTGGATGCCTGAGTATCTGAGTGGGTGTATGAGTGACTCAGTGGGTCTCTGTGTAGTCTATAAGTGTCTGTCTGGGTCTGTGAGTGGATGTGTGAGTGACTGTGAATCTATATTTTTTTTAATTGTGTGGGTCTCCAAGATTGTGCACAAGTGTCTGTCTGGGTCTGTAAGAGGGTGCATAAGTATCATAGTGAGTCTCTGACTGCATGCATGAATGTCTGAGTGGGTGCTTCATTGTCTGAGTAGGTCAGTGGGTGTATGAGTGTCAGGGGTTCAGTGTGTAGGTGCATGAGTGTATGATTAGGTTTGTGAGTGGGTGTATGGCTCTCTGAGTGGGTCTTTGCGTGGGTTTATGAATGATAATGGGTCTCTGAGTGAGTGCAGGACTGACTGATTGGGTCTGTGAGTGTGTGCATGATGGTCTGAGTAGGTGTATGGGTAACTCAGTGCTCTTGAAGTGGGTGTGCAAGTCTCTGCCTGGGTATGTGCTTGGATGTGTGAGTGTCTAAGTAGATCTATGAGTGTGTGCAGGACGGTCTGAGTGGGTCTGTGAGTGGGTGTCTAAGTGTCTGAGTGGTTCTGTGAGTGGGTGTATGAGTGACTCAGTGGGTCTGTGAGTGGGTGTAAGAGTTACTCAGTGGAACTCTGAGTAGGTGTACCAGTGTCTGTCTGAGTCTGTGGATGGGTGTGTGAGTGTCTTCCTTGGTCTGGGAGTGGGTGCATGAGGCTCCAAATGGGTCTGCGAGGGGTTGCATCAAAGTGTGATTAGGTCTGTGAGTGGGTGTATGGCTCTCTGAGTGGGTCTTTGTGTAGGTGTATGAGTGTTAATGGGTCTGTGAGGGGGTGTATGAGTGTATGACAGGTCTGTGAGTGGGTGCCTGATTGTCCGAATGGGTCTGTGAGTTGGTGTGTCTGTGTGAGTGGGTCTACTCACAGACTGTCAATGTGTCTGTGAGTAGGTGCCTGAATATTTCAGTGGGCCAGTGAGTGGCTGTATTAGTGACTCAGTGAGTCTCTGAGTGGGTGTATAGGTCTCTGCCTTGCTCTGTGGATGGGTGTGTGAGTGTTTGATTGGTTCTGTGAGCGGGTGCATGATGGTATGAGTGGGTCTGTGAGTGGGAGTATGAGTGACTGAGTGGGTCTGTAAGTGGGTGCATGATGGTCTGAGTGGGTCTGTGAATGGGCGTTTGAGTGTCTGAGTAGATTTGTGAGTGGGTGTATGAGTGACTCAGTGGGTCTCTGTGTAAGTGTATAAGTGTCTGTCTGGGTCTGTGAGTGGATGTGTGAGTGACTGTGAATATATATATTTTTATTTTGTGTGTCTCGGGGAGGGTGCACAAGTGTCTGTATCGGTCTGTAAGTGGGTGCGTAAGTATCATAGTGGGTCTCTGACTGCATGGATGAGTGCTTGAGTTGGTCTCTGAGTGGGTGCTTCATTGTCTGATTAAGTCTGTCAGCGGGTGTATGAGTGTCAGTAGTTCTGTGAGTAGGTGCATGAGTGTGTGATTAGATCTGTGAGTGAGTCTATGGCTCTCTGAGTAGGTGTTTGTATGGGTGTATGAGTGTTAATGGGTCTGTGAGTGGGTGCATGAGTGTCTGATTGGGTCTGTGAGTGTGTGCATGATGATCTGAGTGGGTCTGTGAGTGGGCGTATGGGTGACTCATTGGTCTCAGGGTGGGTGTACAAGTCTCTGCCTGGGTCTGTGCTTGGATGTGTGAGTGTCTGAGTAGGTCTGTTAGTGTGTGCTGGCGGTCCGAGTGGGTCTGTGGGTGGGTGTCTAAGTGTCTGAGTGGTTCTGTGAGGGGACATATGAGTGAATCAGTGGGTCTGTGAGTCGGTGCATGATGGTCTGATTGGGTCTGTGAATGGGTCTGTGAGTGTCTGAGTAGATCTGTGAGTGGGTGTATGAGTGACTCAATGGGTCTGTGAGTGGGTATATGAGTTATTCATTGGGCCTCTGAGTGGGTGTACCAGTGTCTATCTGGGTCTGTGGATGGGTGTGTGAGTGTCAACCTTGGTCTGGGAGTGGGTGCATGAGGCCCCAAATGGGTCTGTGAATGGGTGCATGAGTGTGTGATTAGGTCTGTGAGAGGGAGTATGGCTCTCTGAGTGGGTCTTTGTGTGGGTGTATGAGTGTTAATGGGTCTGTGAGTGGGTGTGTATGTGTATGACTGGGTCTGTGAGTGGGTGCATGATTGTCTAAATGGGTCTATGGGTTGCTGTGTCTGTGTGAGTGGGTCTTTAAGGGGGTAAATGACTGTCAATGTGTCTGTGAGTAGGTGCCTGAATATTTCAGTGGGTCAGTGAGTGGTTGTATGAGTGACTCAGTGAGTCTCTGTGTAGTTGTACAAGTCTCTGCCTGGCTCTGTGGATGGGTGTGTGAGTGTCTGATTGGGTCTGTGAGTGGGTGCATGATGGTCTGAGTGGGTCTGTGAATGGGTGTATGGGTGACTCAATGGTCTTGGAGTAGGTGTACAAGTCTCTGCCTGGGTCTGTGCATGGATGTGTGAGTGTCTGAGTAGGTATGTGAGTATGTGTATGACGGTACAAGTGGGTCTGTGAGTGGGTGTCTAAGTGTCTGAGTGGGTCTGTGAGTGGGCGTATGAGTGACTGAGTGGGTCTGTGAGTGGGTGCATGATGGCCTGAGTGGGTCGGTGAATGGGCGTATGAGTGTCTGAGTAGAACTGTGAGTGGGTGTATGAGTGACTCAGTAGGCCTCTGAGTGAATGTACCAGTGTCTGTCTGGGTCTGTAGATGGGTGTATGAGTGTCTTCCTTGGTCTGGGAGTGCGTGCATAAGGCTCCAAGTGGGTCTGTGAGTGCATGCCTGAGTGTCTGAGTGGGTCTCTGAGTGGGTGTATAAGACTCAGTGGATCTATGCGTGGGTGTGTAAGGGTCTGTCTAGGTCTGTGAGTGGATGTGTGAATCTATTTTTTTTTTCTATATCGTGGAGTTAAAGAGGGGGCCACGCTAAGCACCACAGAAGAGTTGTGACTCTTGATTATGACAAAACAAGGGATTTTAACCTTTTTAAAAGTATAACGGACCCCTCTGACACCTTTTAGTAAATCTCATGAGATCAGAGTACCTCTACCCTGACCCCTTCCATTGTTTTCTGCCCCCAATTCCATCCCTGGGACAGTTGCCCAGTTCATAAAGTGGTGGCCGCAACTTTCTGCACAGGTTGTGGTCAGCCAATCACAATACTGCTTCAGGCACAAGGAGTTGTGATGCTCCACATAGGAGTTGTGACGGATAAGTGTTCCTATCTATACAAATGTATTTTTCACTTCAGAACTAGAAAACTACTGAACAGATTTACATCAAATAACCAAAAAGCCTCCTTCTGGAACAAGAGCTACCTTTCTGCCTAATTTGGTGTAATTCCATCCAGTAGTTTGGGCAATATCGCTGTCCAAAATCCCCATGGAAAAATGAATGGGCAAAACGCATTTGGGACCCCTCTTTTCCTTGGCCCCTGCTTGACAGATCATCCCAAAACTTTCCAGACAACAGCTGGATTGAGCATCTTATTTTTTGTTTGAGTTATGTAAAGGTTCACCAAGCTGGCACCAAAGTTAATAGCAAAACAGAAAATGCTTTTTCTATAGAAACTAGTTCATAACTATAACTACTTAGTGGAGACCACCACTAGGTGATATATATGTACACCTATATATCTCTCTCTCTCTCTATATATATATATATATATAAATACATTTTACCTATCCTGAGTCCAACACTGATATAGAACATATTTCTAGTATAATGTATTTTTTTATTTTGTTAACTTTTTAATTGACATTGAATTGGCATTTGTTTTTCTTTTTTTTCATGTTTATTTGATACAGTTTTTAATTTACATTGGTGAGGTTTAGCTCACCATTCAGCTGCACTTCAGCACAAAATCATGTCATCCTTGAGTATGTATATATATATATACACACAC
Organism: Pleurodeles waltl; assembly: GCF_031143425.1. NCBI lineage: Eukaryota > Metazoa > Chordata > Amphibia > Caudata > Salamandridae > Pleurodeles > Pleurodeles waltl. The sequence goes on from NC_090442.1 coordinate 431,566,419, forward strand.
ACACACACACACAGACAGTCAAAACATTGTTTATTATCGTTGTAATGTGTAATTTTTTGCAGCTACTACTGCTGGCAGGGGAGCGAAGCCTTCTTACTTTCCCTCTATAAGGATTTTTCACATCAGCGAATTTACTCTTAGCTTAACTTGAACTCCAAGAATAAAATCTTGTCAAAACTAAATCACTTCTGGACAGCAAAAATCTATGAAGCAGCCTGTCTCTCCTAGAAGTTATCGTTTATTCTCGAATGTCATCTCGCATCCATCTCGATGTCTCTTGAACAGAACCGAAACTTTGTGTTTTGATATGTGTGCCTAAATAATTCATATTGAGGATCTATGACAATGTAAACTCTTCAGGTGTTTAGCATAAAACTCATGTGGGCAGTTGTACATTATATAAAATGTAAAAAAAGGTAATATATAATAGTCGAAAGAACAAGACTCTCCTCATAATTTTTATGCTCACTTCCATATTTCGAATTATTGCTGTGAAGGATAAATGGAGAAGCCACAATATGAAATATTTTTCTGTGTAATCCATGTAAATTACCACTTTTTTTAAAAAGCATTTCAAAATAATAATGCAGACTTCTGAGTGTACAGTTTAGTTTTTCTTAAAATCTATTATTCAATAATGTTCTTTTTCTTAAGTGCCTTCTACATTTTAGAAAGCATTAACGCTGGTTTATAACCAGTGCACAATATTTTTTTTAGAGTGTGACTAATGCAGTCAGGTTTGACACTAGGAATTTCGTGTGGGAGGCATAGTTGAGTCATAATTGATCTCTTAAATAGACAAATTAGTTTTGCACGTGCTGGAAAATATTGACAGAGGCCTACAAAGTTAGGAGAGATATTTTGAAAGGCTGCATTACATTGCTTAATGTTTACCAGGTAAGTGAAGGCACTTCAATCCACCTCAGCAAAATATATATTTCGGTCTTCTGTAGATAAGATATAGGCCCTCATAATACCCCAGCGGTCTACTGACTGCCAGGATCATGGTGGCTGGTCCAAAGAAGACCACTGGCGGTATTTGGAGACGGCTTTTCACCAGGGTTTCCGTGGTGGTAGCACTGCAACAAAAAACCCTGGTGGAAAGGCTACCAGTGACAGGGAATTTCTTTCCTGTCACCAGCAGACGACTGCTCCCCCAGCAAGCCCAATACCCCCCACACTCTGCTCCACACCAGAACTCCCCAACCCTCTTCTAGTACAGCATCCCCACCCCCTTCCTTGTCCGGTGAGGAGGTTGTCCGGCAGGGAATGGGTGGTTCCACCGCCTGCTTCAACTGCCATCAGGACACTGCCAGGCCGTATTACTGCTCACAATATGGCTGGTGGTGGAACTGCCCATGCACCTCCGACCGCCAGCATGAATACTGGAGGATATTCACCCAAAATGTGGTGGAAATCCTTCAGTACTCGTGATCTGGTGGGCGGAATACTGCCAGCATTGGTGGTCTTCTGGCGCCCGCTGCTTTGGTGGTCTTGGCAAACAAATGCCAAAGTCAAAATGAGGGCCATAGATTCCAAAAACAAGTTAGCAAATTAGCAAAACTAAAACTGACCTTCCATTAACAGCTATTAATAAACACTTTTTAGTATAATTTATGCCAAGTAATTTAGAGCATGATTTGGATATTGGCAGATGAGTTACTCTGTCACAACAGTGACAGACATCCTGTCCACCCAAATCTAAATCCAAAGGGATTTAGATTTCAAGGGACAGGATATCTGCCACCATTGTGACGGAGCAACTTGTCTGCCAATTTCTAAATCAGGCCCTTAGTCTGGTAAGCAAATATATAGTGTAATTAAGTAAATGTGACTCCTGCAGTTGACTTAATCTCCCTTGCACCCAGCGTGCGCTGTGCTGTTTTAGGAATTAATTAAATTACTGAAAAATGATTTACAAAGTGTCAAACAGCTGTCTGAAGGTGTCTAGGCGCCACGGTCATTGCTTGATTATAGGTAGTATAAGGGAAATTATGGTAGTTGGAAGAGCCAGGTTTTCAGTTCCTTTCTAAAGGGAAGGTGGTTATTAATTATCTCAAGGCAATGAGGCAGAGAGTTTCATAGATAAGCTGCAAGGTAGGAGAAGTCCTACCTCCTTATCTAATTTTGATGATCTTCAGAAAGGATATAAGGTTTAAGGAGGCCAATCTGAGCAATCTTGTGAGTTGGTATTTGCAGAGTCTTTGTCTTGTATAATGCATTTCAAGGTTGTTAAGGCTTTTTTGTGTAAGACACAGTGGCCCTCATTCCAATTCTGGCGGGCGGCGGAGGCCGCCCGTCAGAATTCCCCCCTCCAAAATACCGCGCCGGGGTCAAAAGACCGCGGCGGGTATTCTGAGTTTTCCCCTGGGCTGGCGGGCGGCCGCCAAAAGGCCGCCCGCCAGCCCAGGGGAAAAAGACCTTCCCACGAGGATGCCGGCTCGTAATCGAGCCGGCGGAGTGGGAAGGTGCGACGGGTGCAGTTGCACCCGTCGCGTATTTCACTGTCTGCCAAGCAGACAGTGAAATACTTTTAGGGGCCCTCTTACGGGGGCCCCTGCAGTGCCCCTGCCATTGGGGCCCCACGACAATCCCTACCGCCATCCTGTTCCTGGCGGGCGAGCCGCCAGGAACAGGATGGCGGTAGGGATTGTCAGAATCCCCTCGGCGGCGCAGCGAGCTGCGCCGCCTTGGAGGATTCTAAGGGGCAGTGGAAAACCGGCGGGAGACCGCCGGTTTTCCCTTTCTGACCGCGGCCAAAGCGCCGCGGTCAGAATGCCCCGCTGGGCACCGCCAGGCTGTCGGCGGTGCTCCCGCCTACAGCGGCCCTGGCGGTGTTACACCGCCAGGGTCGTAATGAGGGCCAGTGTCTTAAATAAGATACTCTTGTAGATGCATAGACGGAGAGAGTGCAGGTCTATCAAATGACTATTGAGGTCAGGTTTGACATTAGGGGGTCTAATTTATGAAAAGTTTGCAACACCTTTGCATCATTTTTTGATGCAAAAATGGTGCAAACTTACAAAATATAATTATATTTTGTAAGTTTGCGCTGTTCTTGCGTCAAAAAACGAGGCACAGGTGGCTCAAATCTTTCATAAATCAAGCACTAGGAATTTCGTGTGGAAGGCATAGTTTTCAGAAGACTGAGGAATAGTCTTGACACCATTGTTGGAATACTTTGGAGGCATTGAATACAAAGTTGTGGGAGTCCTAGATACAGAATATTCCTGTAGTCAAGTCTTGAGATAATAAGGGACTGTATCTCTGTTTTCTGGGCATTTTCCTGAAGAAGCAGGATCATTTCCCTTAACAATATGATAGTAACCAGGCTGGTGTGGCAACTTTTTTTTTCTGGCCTGAGAAGGATAATAGGTGGTCAAAGATTGTACCCAGATTTTTGACTGAGTACCTGCGGAATTTGGTAAGATGTTTCTCTGGTAGCACAGAGTTCCAGACAAATTCCTCCAATTGCCATGTGGCAGAATTTTTCCAAGACAAGCTCCAGAAATGCGAGTGCAAGTGAGACTTGGTGTCTCCTAGTGCCTTTTTCCAATGTGCATGGTCACAGTAGGTTGTGAGCAGTCACAGTCAGAGGACTACTTCTTGAGTAGATATGCTGCTGCTCAAGTAGATTTTCTATTCGAACAGCAGCAAAATGAACTCAAATGACTATGCGCTCTTGGGCACCTCATGGTGCCATTCATGCTGATTTTTCAATGCTGCTTGTGCTACTAGCACAATATTTCAGGGCGAACAGCACAACATTCATATTTTCCATCCATTGGCCAAACTGCACAGAATCTCTCAGAGTTTTTATGCAACTCCATTAAGTAAAACTCTCTGAGTTCTGCCAACCTCTAGGAAGGGGACCACATAAGGTTCACTTTGCCTTGGAGAAGGATTAACCTTTCCTTTCCATTTAACTTAGGGAGGTTTTCCTCATCTATTCTGCCACTGCATGACTGCATTCTAGAACAATATTTTTGTATATCTCAGTCACATAATAATAAGGCTGTCATACACATGAGAAAAAATCCTTAACCTGAAAGGTCTTACACTATTTTCCAGAGGAACGATGTAGACATTAAACAATGCCAGGATTAGGAATGAACCCTGGTGGGGGGCCCACAGCAGTTTGAGAAGAGAAGTGAACAAGAAGGAGGATCTCAAGCTCACTTATTCTAGAAAGGAGAGTTGAGTAGCAAACTGTGTGAGAGACTGCTAAAAGATTAAGCAGGACAAGGACAATGAGTTAGCCCTTGTTTAGAATTAGCCTAAGGTCATCAGTGATGGTAACAAGGGTAGTTTCAATATTGCAGCCTTGCCTGAAGCCAGATTGAGTGATGTCTTGAAGATGGTAAATCTTTAGTTAGGAGGTGAGTTGCATATTCACTTGCTTTTCTTTGATTTCATATATTAGTGGAAAGAAGGAAATGGGTTGGCCAGGAAGCTAAGATCTGCTGAAGGTCTTTTCAAAAGTAACTTGACCATAGCTGTTTCAAGCAGTCACGAATGACTACAGAGAAAAAAGAAAGGTTGCACTGATTGGTGAGGGTAGGCACAATTTCTTCTCTAGGCAGACCCAGGATGTGAGGTGGACAGAGATCAGGTGGAGACTGAGATTTCACCACCTTTAGATCTTTCAAGACAGTCAAAACATCTAATGGGGACAAATTATCAAATATTGGACAGGTAGTGTAGGAAATATGCCTTTTCTTCATGGTCATTCTACAATTTGAGACTTTTGTTGGACCCTATAATTTTTCTGACTTTAGAACTCTATGCGCTTTCACCTTGCTAACCAGTGGTACAGTGTTGTTATTCCCCCTTTAAACGTGGTATATTTAACTTGCCTATGTCACTAGTGTATGATATAAGATGTACACAAGTACATGAAATGCCAGTAGTGAACTGCAGCACGGATTGGGCCATCTGCTATAGTAGCACTGCAAACATGGCATTAAGCCTGTTAGAAATGGGGGTTCTAGTTTGCAGTGGTTTGCTCCCTGCCCAACCAGGGAACCTCACTCTAGTTAGGGTAATGGAGTCACACAGCTAAGATAACCCCTGCTCTCCCCCTTAACAGATATTTCAAGACAGTCCCCATGTATTTCACTATCAGGATGTAAAATAGTCGTGTATACGTCCTACCTTATAAATACACTGCACCTTGCCCATGGGGCTGCCTTGGGCCTTTTCTAGGGTTGACTTACATGTAGTAAAAGGGAAGGTCTAGGTCTGGCAAGTTGGTGCACTTGCCAGGTCAAAATGGCAGTTTACAACTGCACACACAGACACTGCAATGACAGGTCTGAGACATGTTTACAGGGCTACCCATGTAGGTGGCACAATCAGTGCTGCAGACCCACAAGTAGCATTTGATTACAGGCCCTGGGCACACACAGTACACCTTTCTAGGGACTTCCTAGTAAATCAGATATGCCAATCATGGATAATCCAATTACCACTACAATTTAGACAGGAAGCACTTAGGGGCATATTTATACTCTGTTTGCGCCGGATTTGCGTCGTTTTTTTATACGCAAATCCGACGCAAAACTAACTCCATATTTATACTTTGGCGTTAGACCCATCTAGCGGCAAAGATCTTGGAGTTTGTGTCATTTTTTAGCGTGGACACCTTCCTTGCGTTAATGATATGCAAGGTAGGCGTTCCCGTCTGAAAAATGACTCCGAGGCATGTGCGCCGTATTTACACTCCCGGGCAAAAATGACGCCCGGGAGTGGGCGGGTCAAAAAAAATGACGTCCAGCCGCTTTAGCGTCATTTTTTAACGCCTGGTCAGGGCAGGCATTAAGGGACCTGTGGGCTCGGAAGGAGCCCAGAGGTGCCCTCCCATGCCTCCAGGGACACCCCCTGCCACCCTTGCCCACCCCAGGAGGACGCCCAAGGATGGAGGGACCCATCCCTGGGAACTTAAGGTAAGTTCAGGTAAGTATTTTTTTTATTTTATTTTTTGGGTGGCATAGGGGGGCCTGATTTGTGCCCCCCTACATGCCACTATGCCCAATGACCATGCCCAGGGGACATAAGTCCCCTGGGCATGGCCATTGGGCAAGGGGGCATGACTCCTGTCTTTGCTAAGACAGGAGTAATTTCAATGGGGGTTGGGAGTCAAAAAAAATGGCGCTAATCGGGTTGAGGCGAAATTTTTGCCTCAGCCTGACTTGCCCCATTTTTTGGCGCCCAAGCTCCATTTTCCCCTACGCTGGCGCTGCCTGGTGTAAGTCATTTTTTTTGACACACACCAGGCAGCTCCGCCGGCTAACGTCATTCCATAAATAAGGCGCCCGCATGGTGCTTTGGAATGGCGTTAGCCGGCGTTAAATTTTTTGACGCACAACTGCGTTGGCGCAGTTGTGCGCCAAAAAGTATAAATACGGCCCTTACTCTTTAGCACTGGTCAGCAATGGTAAAGTGCCCAGTGTCCTAAAACCAGCAAAAAAGAGATGCAGCACACTGTCAAAAACCAGTGGTCAGGGGCAAACACTTAGGGGATAACCCTGAAAAAAGGGCCATTTCCAATAAGGCCTACCACTGAAGCCTGACTGAAAACAGTGCAAACATGCAGTGCAACTTGTCAAAATAAACCCTTAACAACAAGTACAAATCTTACTTTAAAACATTAATACGTCATCTCTATATGGACCTTGTAACCCAAAAGGCAAGGTGCATGCTATTTAAAAGTAGGGTATATAGAAAAGTAAAGTTAGCATGTCCATACAGGGACTAGCCCTTAAAAGCTATTTTACTGTAGGAAGGCTGTCTTGCCCATAGAGAAACACTTGACAGCAATATTAAATACTAATGCTGTATCTCAGGAAAGGGACCAGCTACAAAAAGAATTAAGCCACTATCTTTTTGATAATTATTAGAGCTCCAATTCAATGGTGAACTCTTGATCTTTATAAATAGTAAGGAACTGTTATTGTTAGAAAGTTACACTTTACTTGTCTGAACTGTCAGAAGGCTAATTAGCATAAGCCTCAGCCAACTCCCAGCCCGGGATTCACTTTTAATAGGTGTGAATAGGTGTGAAATGCTCCTCAGGAACAAACAGGATGCTGATCTGAATGGGCAGAGATGGCCTTTCCTCTGCAGAATGACTCCTCCTCCATAGAATATACTGTGTACATAATTTTTGACACTACAGGGTCACAGTGTCAAATCCTGCTGGACAGGTCTGCTGGGTGCATGTATAACCTTTGAGGCACACTTGAAAGGATGCCAAAATAATTCTTGTGGATCCACTGTGTGACTGCTGTAGGACTCTGCTGTTGTCCTACCAGACTTCTGACGTTGGGTTTACTTTGGGTACAGTGGCTGCCTCAAACTGGATTTTAGAGTTAGATGTGGGACAATGCTAGGATTATCATATTATATGTCCCACACACGCTCTCAACCATCAAAGCCCATGTTTGGTGTGGCTGAAGACTTTCACCATCTTGAAAATGCTATAAATGTTGACCTGAGAAACCTTTACCCAACTGACACAGTAGTCATTCCCACCCACTAGCTAGTGCCAGGCATAAATGTGGTACTTCCAGACACCCACTTGACAACCCTTTCTGGAGATGCAGAAGATCAGAAGAGAACTGGACCTGCTATCTGTGACCTGAGAGGTGCCCTGCAGGAGCAGCCGTTTTGTACCCAGGATGACAAAGTGGATTCTAAGGTTCAGTTGACTGACAACCTCTGTAAACTACAGGGTCATACAAAGCAGCAAGAAGCCTTTTCCTGGAAGTGACCAACTGGCTAACGATAACTAGAACTGGACTGTACTCAGCTGTTGCCCTCTGCCTGACACCCTGTGAGCCTCTGAGTGCCTCACTAGAGGTCCTGGATGGAAGTGGTAGAAGTGAACTCCTGTGGTGGATTGGAACATAAAATACTAAGGCAGGATGAAAATCTTTGACCAGGACACACCTAGCTGATGTATCCAGCCTGCACTCCCTTGCAATCATCCTTAAATGGCATCTAAGTCCAGGTGTACAGCAGCCTTTGACTGTCATTGGTGCTTTTCTAATTACAACTTTCAGAATTTATATCTCTGCTCCCTACAATTTTGCTAATTAAATTTTACTCTACTTTTCTAATTTGATTTGATATCTTTATTGTCTTGTATTTCAACTTTATTACTGTCTTATTACTAAATAAATGCTGCACACATGACCTTAAGTTAAGCCTGTCTGCTCTGTGCTATAGCTACCGGGGGTTGAGCTCAGGTTTATCTAGTGACATTAAGGCTCACCCTGTATACCTTGAGATGAGAAGCCACTCACCACCAGTAATAATCCATATTCTCACAGTGCATCTCTGAGCTTACAATGATAACTACTTTGTAAAAATCATGCCCTTTGGTCAGTATCTTCTTTTCTGTTGTAGAGAGCAAAACTAACTCTTAGGGCCTGATTTAGATGCTGGCAGAAGAGATACTCCATCACAAATGTGATGAATATCCTACCCGTCATATTATGGTCCCATTGTTTCATATGGGATCGTAATACAGCGTACGGAATATCCGTAGTGTTTGTGACTGAGTATTCCCTCTGCCAGCATCTAAATTAGATCTAACTAGATTATAGGAACAAAACAAGACCAAAACAACAAAAATCCAATAAGTAGTTGAGTAAAGAATTTTTAAAGAATAAACTTAGTTATAGCGCTCAGAAGCATCAAGCACCAACCTGGGCTATCTGAAAAGTCAGGCTGATCGTAATGGAGCACAGATCAGATACAGGGACCAGCCTTGGTTTGCTGAAACAGTTCCTTGTTTAGGAGATGCATCTACGTTGAGAACAAGATGCGAGGAGAACGGGAGGTGATACATTGGCTCTGAGCCTTACAAAGTCAAAGACGTGTAAGGGAATAGAGGCGATGCTCCACGCAGTCGGCAATGCAGTGCACCTGCTCCTCACAGCATCTGCAAAGCACAAGCATCGACTGCAATGTGGTGTCCTTAATCCCTGCAGCAGCTGTGATGCTTTGGCATTGATAGAGGAGTGCCAGTTCCAAAAGGTGCAATGGTGTCAATGCACAGGTTCTGGCAGTACCCGCACTTTATACCCACTTCCAAGGGTCCAGGACTGGAGTGGCACCAATTGGCAGGGCAAGACTTGTAGCAAGCAAAGTCCAGGTGCTGTTGATGATGTGTCGGGAGTCTTTTATGTACCTGAGGCTTCAGATGAACAGGAGGCAAGCCAGTGAGCCCTTGCTGTCATTCTGGTTCCGATGAGATGGGTCCAGCTCTTCCTCAGCAGGGCAACATCAGCAGGGCAGCACAGTAGAAAAACAGTTTTTTGAGAGAAGCCCAGAGTGGCAGTCCTTGTAGCAACACAGCAGTCTTTTTTTGGCAGAGTTCAAAGAGTCAGAGTTCTAGTACTTATACCCAGATGTGCCTTTGGAGTGGGGGTGACTTCAAAGAAGGATGTTGGTCAGTCACACCAAAGCTCTCTTTGTGTGTAGCGATTTAGGGGGAATGCACAAAGTCCAGCTGTCACCCAGCCCCAACATGTACTGGAGACAGGCTGCAGGTACACAGTGCAAAGAGCGGATTTCTTTGCACCATTTTTCTGACCCCCCTAATGGGGGAACACCCCCTTTGCTTACATTATGCCTGGTGCGGGTATAATGTGACACAAGGGGTTACAAAGTGGTGCAATGCATGCATTGTGCCACTTTCTAAATCTGGTGCAGCAATTTTAGTCTTGTTAGGCCACACTAGGGTAAACAAAATTGCGCAAATGTGGCGCAAAGAGGACCAAAGCCCTCTTAAACCTGGGCCTCTGTCTCTGTACTCTATTGTAACTGCACATGGACATGTCTAGAGATTTACAGCACTTGCTGCACCTACTAAGGTGAAAAACTTTAGTTTACTTTATGGATAAAAAACAAACTTGTACTGCATTTACCATGCTGCACTGGGGCTGACTGCATGCCGGAGTGTGGGGCAAGATGCTCCCTTTCTGTTTTTTCTGTTTAAGAAGGCTCCATTGAGCAAACGAGCTGACAAGCTCTGATTGAAGCACCTGTGTGCCAGTGAGTGGTACACAAACCTGAGAAGACTCTTGGCAGCATTTTCAGCAACACCACAGACAAAGCTGCTCTCTGGTGATGAAGGGCTTACCTAGAAACAAGTGTCCAGAGATTTACAGCACTTGCTGCACCTACTAAGGTGGAAAACTTTAGTTTGCTTTATGGATAAAAAAAGAGCTTGTACTGCATTTTCCATGATGGACTGAGGCTGACTGCCTGCTGGAGTGTGAGTTAGGGTGCTCCCTTTCTGGTTGTCTGCCCCCCTTTTAATGCCTGCTCTGAGCAGGCATTAACAATGACAAACAAAATGGTGCAAATAAATCTTTTAGATGGTGCAGGTATAATGTGACACAAGGGGTTACAAAGTGGTGCAATGCATTCATTGCGATAATTTGTAAATCTGGTGAAGCGATTTTGGCCTTGTTGGGCCACAGTAATGTAAACAAAATTACAAGAATGTGGCACAAGGAGGACCAAGGCCCTCTTAAACCTGGGCCTCTGTCTCTGTACTCTATTGTAACTGTACATGAAACTGGGATTTCCCTCTCTGACGTCTCCTACTTTAGCATGGCCCCTGTTCCTTCTACTCTCAAAAACATGTCATGCTGGCCATGAGTCTTATGGATGGGCCCTCAGAGGGAGACTCCTGGGCTCTTCTCCAGTATTTGCTGTTTGGGCTTGCTCACTTCCCATTCTTTCTCTATAGTCACACCATCCAAGGAAGCCAACCAAGAGTGAGTGGTTTCTTTGTGCATGGGTATGTAGTTCAGCTTAATGATCCTTTGTAATGGCTGCACTATGGTGATTTCTTCCCACCAGCTCCACTTATTGGTGGTTTGGTGACAGGGTGAAGGATGCATAGCTGTCTCATAACATTTTCTTATATGTTTTCTTTTTGTTGTGTGTGAAATGTAGAAATTAAGAGGCTCTCTTGCAGTTTACTGAAAGTCACACAGTGGATGTTGCCTCTCTCTCGTACAGATTTTCAGCCTTTGACAATGTTATTATTCACTACACAGACATCTTATGTCCTGTAATTATGTGCAGCAAAACATAAATTTCTGCACCAGCTTTTAACAATGAATCAGGTAGGTAGAGACATACATTAATATTCTTTGAAAGGTATGGCATCATTGGAATAGTTGAGATATTTGTCGTAATTGGTTTGTATGAAAAACTCTTGTAAGCCCATGACCATTCTTCTGTAGCTAGAATCCAGCAATGTCAGCACATAACCATTGAATGTTTGCTGGTTGAATGTCTCTCCTTCTCTGTACTCATAAGCCAACACCGATGTCTGCTGCAGCACAAAGACCAAACTGGCACATGACACATGTGAAGAAGACGGGCATTGGTGAGCAGGACCAAGGTCAGCATTAGGGCTGTACGACCAGTACAGCCGCACAGGGCACTGACTTGGGGAGGGGTGCTGACCTAGGGGAGCACTGTGTTTAGCGATAACTTCTCATTTTAAAACAACTGCTGGTGAGTTTCTTTTGCATCGAGCTTTCATGCATCAACACAAATATCAAGATAGCTCTTAATTTTCTTGCTAGAGAGAAAGATCAGCCTTTTGTCTAGTGGCAGTTTTGACTCACCATCGCCATAAAGTAATACCAATGGTAAATATGCCTGCTGCAAAGAATGCATACCATGCAGATCACATATTTGTATTTTTTTATGTGGATAGCTGAGCGGATTATTGCCATTGTCACAGAGATCCTTTTATTAATGCAGTTCATAAGATACAAACTAATATAGAACAGTGACTGTTAAAAACTGTCATCAAAGGGCTGCATTGAAACTGCTTAAAATAGGTTAGGACATTATGGCCCTCATTAAAACATTGGCGGTAAATGCCCCCTACCGCCGTGGCGACGGCCGCCGAAAGACCGACCACAAGAAATAATGACCACAAACAGATTTCCGCCACAAGAAGGGCAGAAATCTGGCTGTGGCCATGCTGACGGATGGGGTTAAGGTGGCGCTGCTACCACCAGCAGCGCCACGCCAGTAGACCGCCGCCAGCTGTATTATTCAAATAATACGGCCTTGCGGTGTTCTGCTGGTGGGCGCTGCTGGCGGTAGCAGCACCCAGTCCCGTCCCCTGCCGGAAGATCTCCTGGATTCAGGTAAGTTGGGTTTCCGACAGGGGAGAGGGTTTTGTGTGTGTGTGTGTGGGGGTGTGTGCATGAATGTGCGAGTGTGTGCATGAATGCAAATTTATGTGTAGTGTTGTTTGCATGCGTGTATGCATGTGTGAGAATGGGTGTATGAATGGATATGTGAATATGTGTCTGAGTGTCAGTGTGAATGTGGTACGGGTGTGTGCATGAATGAATGGATGCATGCTTGTGTAAATGTGTGTATGCCTGTATGAGTGAGTATGTGTATGTGTGGTGCGTGTCTGCGTGTGTGTGTGTAAGGGGGTAGGGGGATTGGAAGGGGGAGTGTGGATGGACAGGGGTGCGGGGCGTCTGGGGAGTGTTTGGGGAGAGGGGGACTCCTACCAGTGACAGGGAAGGAATTCACTGTCAATGACAGGGTCTACCGCCATGGTTTTCGTGGCATTATGAATGCCACGAAAATCATGGCGGTAGGCAAGGTCAAAATGCCTGAGGCCATACGATAGCGGCCGCCGGTTTGGAGATTCTTATCTCCAGCCTGGCGGCTGCTACTGCCATGGCTGTCGGAGTGGTACATTGGCAGGTTGGCTTCAATGTCATAATGTGGCGGTATGTACCACCAGCCTGTTGGTAGTACCACTGCCACATTACCACCGACCACCGGGGTCAAAATGACCCCCAATGTTTTTTTCTCCCCATCTTTCATTATCTATTCCTAATATTGCCAAAAGTAAAGATGAAGGGCACTTTTGCCAGGTTGTAGTGAGGTAATTCGAGAAGGAGGTCATGGGAGGGGCTCTCAAATTGACAATGTGTCTAATCTCCAAAGTGTGGTCAGAGAATTGGTCCAAGAATTACAGGGAAAAGATAAACCTCTAACCTTCTTTCTTAGGCCGAGCCTGCAAGCCCTTTGATCTGTTGTTAATTCTGTGGGCTTTTAACCATGTCCACCTCACACCCATCATTTTCACTCATTGGTGAGCTTGCCTTTCAGAATTCACTTGATGGGATTGGTAAATGGTTTACATGTGTCCTGCCTTGAGGCTGGTTTTGTCACATCTTGCAGACTGCCCTGTTACATGGATGAGTGCATGATTGCTGATATACTTCAGCGTGGGCGGATTATTTGCTTTCTTTTGTCTCATGCTTCCCGCTGCACGGCGGTCATATCACTCACAGAGCGAACAGGAACAAAAGCTTGAATTCGTATAAATCCTACCTGTTTATTCAGAATATTTTGTCCAGATAAAGTGCAATTTAAACTTTCCTTCCATCCTCATGAAAATAAGATAACCCTCTTCATTCTGTATATTTTTTACACTGTCTCTCCCCTTGTATATCACCCTTGGGGTTCCTCGAGAGCATTGTAGATGTTCACAAAATAAACAGAAAATAAAGTGCCTGCTGCCTGGCCGCCTGGTGTTCATTCCGTCCTAGCATGATAGATTGATTTTCCTGTCCTTTCAGCTGAAACAAAGCATAGCAAACATGACACAATATAACACAACACTGCGTAGCATAACATAACATAGCATAGCATAACATAACACAACAAAACACAACATAGCATAGCATAACACAAAATAACACAACATAGTATAGCACAACATAACACAATATAACACAACATCGCATAACATAACACAAGATAGCATAACATAACACAACATAACATAACATAACATAACCTAGCATAACATAACATAACATAACACAACGTAGCATAGCATAATACAACACAACATGGCATAGCATAACATAACACAACATAGCATAATGTACCACAACATACGAAAACAAAGCATAGCATAACATAACACAATATAAAACCACATAGCGCAGCATACCATAACACAACATGGCAGAACAACATAACATAACACAACATAGCATGCGACTGACAGTGAAATATGTAAATACTGAAGACTATTGGCTGCCCATGTAATTTTACATGTGCTTAACGTATACAAACTCATACATTCGTACTGTATCGTTATAATCAGTATGCAGAATAAAACGAGTACGTTTATGTTGGGCAACCCAAAGAAGACCACTTGTGGGCAAACCTCGGCCTCAAACATGCGCTCTGCATAGATGAGCGCTGCCAAGTGAACATGAGCTATGTGAAAACCTCAAAGAAACAAGTCAGTCATGTAGCCCCTCCCACTGAAATGCCAAGTTATTACGCTGCCCACTAGCTCATATATTGGTTGTTCCAGGTTGGGAAAAAGCCATAACATGCAGAAAGCTGGCATATGATTTGTACAATACATTATTTCGCTGATGTTTCTGAATGATATATTGAACCATAATCTGCATACAATAATGATGTGTTTTATTTAGCTATGGCAGCCTAGTCAAATTTGCCTTACCGAGATTCCAGTGTGTGACCTCAGGATCACATAGCAGAGATTTTGTATCTTACTGATCCTGAATGATGTTCTAATCATCAGGCAAATGTATCCTCCAGCTATTCACAGCAGGCAGGGCATTCCACGTTATTAGTTTATTTCACGTTATTTTACCGTTTCCACACTTTATAAAAGTATGTCCTCAGTGCTTTAAATGGGCCGGTACTGTTCGGTACTGAGTACCAGCACTTTTTTATTTTGAGAGGGAGAGTACCGGCACATCTCAAGAAAAAGGTAATACTTTGAATTGGAGAGTACCGGCACTTCTCAGAAACAAGCAGGCACTCTGGCACAGATTACCTGTACTTTATTTTTTCCATTTCAAGCACTGCATGTCCTGTAACATCTTATACAAATACGAATTGAGCTTCGCTTTTTCCGGTCAGTAGATAGTCAAACACTGAAGAGAGAGATGGCGAGGATAACTGTGAAATAATTACCACAGCCCTTTTCCTGGGGCTCGGGATCCCGCAGGCCAGGGTGATGGTGCAGGAGTGCACCTCTTTGCAGTGTTTTAAAAAAAAAGTTGAAATAAGCATTTTCAACGCAATGGTTGTCACGTTTGCTCGAGTTAGAGCTATTAGCCTTGTAAACTAGCAAACGCGTGACAATGCATATGTGCAGCGGCCTTCGCAAATCTCAAGGGGAGGGCGGGCGATGGTGTGAATGGGGACGGGGGAAATTTACCAAATCATTTTTTTTAAAAACAAGCGCGATTGCACTGTGTAAAACCCAGCAAGATTTGGTTGTGTAGGCCATAAAAACAAAAAGTAGTCCAGAAGCCAAGCTGAAAACATGGGACCTCGTCTGTTTTCAGTAGTTCCCTGGTGAGCTCGAGGAGGTGTAAACACAGAAAAGGCATGACATATGTGTCGTATCTCACGACTTACTAGCGCGCAGCCCAAAGTAAAACTCGGAGCTTTATTGTTTCTTAACTATCAACCAACAACCCCTTTCCCACCTCCAGCTTCCCTTTTTATCTCCTCCCCCCTGTCCTCATGGTGCAAACCATCTTGCACCTTTAGAGGAGGGGTGGTCCTCCATTTCCCCCTTCCTTGGATCAGTCTATGGTGTTGACGGCTTCCGGCGTCAACTACAATATGCATGCCTTTCACAAATAAAATCAAGCCCACCAACCAATGAAAGTGACAGGCGTGACATGGGCGAGGTTAAAAGCCCAAAGAGAGATTACAACAGGGACAGAGCGCTTGCGCTCTCGACCCTAAAAGCATTACCATTGACAACGCCAATAGCTCTAACTCTAAGCAAATGCGAGAGCGATTGCATTGCACATGCTTATATCGACAGATTTCAAATCAAATTTTAAATGTTCAAATTTTACCGGAATATACAGATTCACTCTTAGATTACAATTAATACAGTAGCAACTTCAATCCAATTAAGCTATCAAAGAGACAATGACAATATGAAGTTACAAACGAGGACAGTTGTACAATTGAAGTTAGAACACATGTTGTGCAATGCAATGGGGGGGCCCGCGGAGAGAGAGACTCGCTCTAGTCTCTCCGCGGGTCTTTTCGGGATAACAGGAAGTGGCGCAGGTGCGCCAGGATTGGGGGACAGGTAAGTAGGGGTGGGTTTTAGGGATGGGATAAAAGGGGGTGGAGGGGTGGGGTCGGCCTCTTTCCAGGCCGACCAGAGAGGGAGGAAAGGTTTTGAGGAGGTACGGCAGGTTAGGAAGCAACGAGATTAAGGTTTCTTGGGCCCTACTCAGGTTAGAGCAGGGAGCGCGAGGCAGGGACCGGTACATCTGTAACCGGCTGGTTTAGCGCGGGCGTAGGGAGGCAGACGCGCATCAAGACGGGCGCGCGGGGGCCAAGCAGGCAAAGGAGTGGGCGGCGGCCCGGCAGGAAATTGAACACACGCGGCCTCGGCCGCGCCCCCTCGGTGCTCTCGGCAGACACCGGGAGCACGCAGATTGTTTATCGGCCCTGGGGCATTTGACAGTGAGGTGCAGGCGCGCGGAGGCCTGCGGGGGTGTCGCGGTTCCCGGCGCGGCACGCCGGAGCCGTTTTTTCGGCAAAAGGCCGCGAGGCGGCGAACAAGCGGGGGGTTTTCAGAGCGCCCACCCTCCCCCCTCCCTCCCAGTTGGAACCACGCATGAATACCAGGGGGCGAGGCTCAACCAGACTAGGCCACACAGTTTGCAGCGCCTGGGCAGGCCCTGTTTAGAAGTTAAAGGAATTAGGAGGCATTAAAAAATATTTATAAAAAAAAAAAATTGGTGTGTTTCAAATAGGGAGGTATATAGGGCAGGGCAGTGGGGGACATGGCTAACGTTCCTGATGCGGAGGCTGTCAGGGCAGCGCTCCGGGTACTGGGTGAGGCCGGACGGGCAGATTTGCTTATGCCCGGGGTATTAGAGCAGGCTTGGGTGGGCATGACACGTCCAACACGGGCTGCGTCAAGCGGGGTAGCGGCGGCAATCGCAGCATGCGATTCCCAGGACTCAGAAGGGGACACGGATGAAGTCCCAGTGAGACAAGAACGAGCCACAGCGGTGCGGCCAGAGACTCCTAACAGGTTGAGTCCGCTAATGTTTGGGGGTGAGACTCAGGGCACACAGGACCCGGGCGCAGGCGATATAGGAACAGGCTGCGCAGGCCCATCACACGGGGGGCCCCCAGGCAGAGTAGGGGATGACATGGCAGGGCAAGCCCTGGGGCAACAAGGGGACGGGACCGAACAGCCAGCGCCAGGGCTCAGTGGGATGCAGACCCCATTGGATTAGTCACGTCCCAAGAGCGGGAATACCTTACACATGGGACACGGGCCACCAGCCAAGAAAAGAGGTAAATACTTGGGGAGACCCAGAGGAAGGGCGGGCCGGGCCAAACCAGACCCACGCCAGGCAAAATTGCCTAAGCAGGCCAGGGAAGAGTTTTTGATGGAGGGGCTACACGGACCTGCCCCCCAGGCGAGGTGGGACCAATCAGAATCATGGGACCTAGAAGCTAGAATTCGCGAACAGCGCAGGGCCGTGGCAGAAACCGAGGCCAGATGGGCGCAATTATGCAAAGATAGGGAGGAGCTAGGGAGGCGACACGAGGATACCAAAAAGGTCAGAGAGGTCACAGACATGAAGGGGGTCCAGACAGCAGGGGCTAGAAAAGGTACCTGGGTCTGGATACCACAGGCAGGAGAGGGTAGGTTTCAGGAGGCTGGTGCGGCCGAGGGGCAGGTTGGCTTGGAAAGCCCCAGTGGTTCAGGCGGCCACATGGGGAGAGGCAGCACAATGTCAACGTCTGAGGTTGGCAAGAAAAAGGGGGCACCAACGGGGCGCAATACGGCCCAAGCGTGTTGGAACGAAGCAATAGAGGGGTCTACGGCGGCCTTCTCTACACCGCGGGAACGGGGACATCAGCAGGTTGGCGGACGCCATGTGGGGCAAAGTACAACAGAACCACCGGCAACCAAATCTCAAGGGTATAAGGAAAACAAAGGAGGTGGGGAAGAGGAAGATGATTTGGAATTGGACTATGACGAAGATGAGGGAGATTGGGAAGATGGAGAATTGCGTGAGGAGGAAGTGAGTGGGGTTAAGAAAGGGGGGGCGGGGCGCAAGTGCGGCGCAACCCCTGCCTCTGCTTTTCTTTTTCAGGACGACGTTATGGCCGAAGGGCCGTCAAGTGTAGAGCTAACGAGGCCACGTGGCGGAATGACGAGGCGAACACCGTGTTATGTGGATGAACCAATTGAAGGTAAGGGGAGATGGTGGTCGGTC
Organism: Pleurodeles waltl; assembly: GCF_031143425.1. Taxonomy (NCBI): domain Eukaryota; kingdom Metazoa; phylum Chordata; class Amphibia; order Caudata; family Salamandridae; genus Pleurodeles; species Pleurodeles waltl. The sequence continues at coordinate 431,584,760 of NC_090442.1, forward strand.
TGGGGTGACGGGGGAGTAGCTAACAAGGTGACGCGCACGAGCAAATCAATAGGTGTGGGAGATGGGTCAGTATTGGATAACCCGGGGGAGGTCGTAGCACAGAAGGGCGACATGAACAAGGATAAAGAGACGGCATCCACCAGTACTACAACAGTGGTTAGCCCGCCCACGGGTGAGGGCAAGAACGCGGAGGATAAAGAAGGGGGAGCTCACAAGAAGCGCCTGCCGTACATGGGTTTGGCCATGCCTTTAGGGTCACATGTCGCGGAAAAAACTAAGGCGAGGATATGGAAACACGAATATGTGGATGTTTTCAAACTGCTACATAGGGACATACAGGCCAAGGAAGGCTCCAAGGAGGAGGAGTGGGAGTTAGCACGCAGGCCTAGGGTTCCCATTACCATGGATAATTGGACGTCTGCCTTTTTGATTTTCGCTAGCATATACTGCGAAAAATACCCAGACCGGGCCATCGCGCTTTTCAAGTACATGGATATCATTAGGAAGGCTCGGATGCATTTTGGGGGTTTTGCATGGCTAAGTTATGACGAAGAGTTTAGGGCCCGGGTGAGCATCAACCCCGAAAAACCGTGGGGGGACGTAGATCCGGAGCTATGGATGCAATGGATGACGTCAGCACAGGCAGCGGCATCCACTCATACGGCGAGCAGTTTGCCGGTAACATATAAGCCCTTGGGAGGGGCAGGACATACTACAAAAACACAGGCGGGTAACACAGGGGCTTGTTGGAATTTCAACAAGGGTTTCTGTTCAAGGGCTCAGTGTAGGTTCAAACATGACTGCTCCAAGTGCGGGGGTCGTCATCCAGTCATACAATGTTTCTCCCTCAACAGCCCAGCAGAGCAATGGAGGGCGACAAGAGGAAGAGGTGCACAAGGCGCTCCTGCGCCAAAAGGGGCCTACGCCAGTTAGATTAGAAGTTTTGTTGCCATAGCTGCACAGGTACCCAGACAGGAATAGGGCCAGACAATTGGAATGGGGTTTTCGGGAAGGTTTTAGGGTAGGTTATCAAGGTCCCCGGCAGAGGCGATGGGCAGACAATTTACGGTCTGCAAAAGAGCAGCTGCAGGTAATACGCGACAAAATAGACAAAGAGGTGGCACTCGGGAGAATAGCAGGTCCATTCCTCGACTGGCCAACGGATCATTTGATGATATCCCCACTAGGGGTAGTACCCAAGAAAGCGCCAGGTGACTTCCGGCTTATACATCACCTGTCATGGCCTGAGGGGGCGTCGGTAAATGATTTTATTGCGCAGGAAGATACCAAGGTTATTTATGCGTCAGTGCATGATGCGGTGAAATTAGTTTTGAGGTGCGGGTTAAAAGCGGAAATGGCGAAATGTGATATACAGTCTGCTTTTCGTCTGTTACCAATTCATCCAGCAGATTTCGACCTTCTAGGCATGCAGTTAGATGGAGCCATATATGTGGACAGGGTTCTACCTATGGGTTGCGCGATATCGTGCGCGCTATTCGAAACTTTCAGTACCTTTCTGCAGTGGGTTTTTGTGAAAACAAGTGGCCACAAAGCAGTGATACACTATCTGGATGATTTTCTGTTTGTAGGGGAAGCAGCATCTGGGGCATGTGGGCTGACCTTGGCGGCCTTTCAGAGATTAATGCAGCAGACAGGAGTGCCATTGGCACCGGAAAAGACAGAGGGCCCGCTGTCAATCATGACCTTTTTGGGCATAGAGCTAGATGCAGAGCTAATGGTGGCAAGACTGCCAGCATCAAAAGTGAAGGAAATCCTAGAATGCCTAGCAGCTGTGCGAACTCTGCACAAAATGGATTTATGGACTGCACAAAAACTACTAGGCTATCTCAATTTTGCGTGTAGAGTAGTGAGGGGAGGACGTACTTTTTGTAGAAGACTCAGACTGTCCATATCAGGGGCGGTGTTACCTCACCGTAGGATAAGAGTTTCCTTGGCTCTGAGGGAGGACATAAAGGTATGGGAGATGTTCCTGAAGAAGTTTAATGGGGTACCAATGTCTTTTGGAGAGGTGGACACAGTATGGCAAGTTCAAATATTTTCAGACGCAGCAGGCACGTCGGGTTTTGGCATTTACTGGGACGGGAGTTGGTGCGCAGAGACATGGCCCCGGCAGTGGTTGCAACAAGGGAGGAGTATTGCGTTCCTGGAGTTTTTTCCTTTGTTGGTGGCACTGGCAGTCTGGGGACGGGAACTGGCCAACCGCACGGTAGTTTTTCAGGTGGACAATATGACAGTGGTGGAATTGGTAAACAGACAGAGAGCCAGAGATCTAAGAGTTTTGCGCTTGTTACGTCAATTTATGCTGCAATGTTTATCTCTCAATGTTATTTTTAAAGCTGCACACATACCAGGGGTGTACAACGAGATTGCAGACTCCCTATCTCGTTCACAGTGGCGGCGTTTTCGCGACCTGGCACCAGGAGCAGAGCAGTTCAAGACTACGGTCCCGGCAGACATTTGGGAGTGGGGGGCATGATGATCTCGGGGCTAGTGGAGATGTCTTTGGCAGTCTCTACACGGCGAAGTTACAGGCTGGCATGGTTGGATTTTCAATCTTTTGAAGAGTTTGAGGGCAATTTCTGGGCTCAGGGGTCTGAGCGTTTGGAAGCATGGGCCTTACGCTTTGTGCTGTATTTGATCAAGGAAGGGCTATCCCCGGCCACGATAGGCGGGAAATTAGCAGGTGTCTCATTTTATGGGAAGCTTTTCTTTGGTATGGATCCAGCACGGAATGATTTATTGGGGAAAATGTTGAAAGGATGGGGCAGGGTTAGGGCCGGGGAGAAAAGTAAGGCAAGAGAGCCCATTACCTTTGGGATACCGAAAGAACTTTTGCATGTTTTACCAGTATGTTGCACGGACGAACACGAAGTAGGACTCTTTAGGTTGTGTATGGTTTGGATGTTTTTCGGGGCATTTAGGGTATCTGAATTATTGGGCATAGGCAAGGACTGCGGTGTGAAAGGGAGGGAAATCTGCATGCATCAAGGGAGATTGGGCATATGGCTCAGGAAGTCCAAGACGGACCAGTTAGGAAAAGGGAAGTGGGTATGGTTGGAGAAAGGAGGTGATGATCTAGCATGCCCAGTGAAAGAGTGGATGGTTTTCAAACGAAAGTGGGGTATGGCGGGGGAAGCAGGGGTGTTTGTGCATGCTTCAGGAAAGAAGCTCACTAGCTATCAGTTTCTGCAGGTTTTGAGGATGGCTTTGGGTCGGACTGGGCGGCAAGCAGGGGATTTTGGAACGCACTCCTTTAGGATTGGGGCAGCGACAGCAGCAGCTCATTTAGGATGGGATTGGGCTAAGATTAAAGCAATAGGTAGATGGAAATCCAGATGCTGCGAGCGCTTTGTGAGGCCCTAATGAAATACAGGTTGGGTGGGGCGGGGCGGTTAGAAGTTTATCACAGTTGTTATAGTGTTTTTTCTTTACAGGGTGCGTGGCCGGACCGAGGAATGATAAGTCAGTGACTTGGCTGGTCGGCCATTCATTCGTGCATTGGGCGGCAAAATTCGCTGAAAAACAGATTTACGGCAGATCAATGGGACTGCCCAGCAGACACCACGAAGTGCGTTGGTGGGGAAAGAGCGGAATGGGGTGGGGGAGTTTACTCCCATTTATCACAGGGAATGTGCCGCAGTGGGGATGCCCGGATTTGTTGCTAATACACTTGGGAGAAAATGACTTGGTGAGGCAATCAGGGTTCGCATTGATACAATTTATGCAGAAAGATTTGGAGCTATTGAAGCGGAAACTGTGCGGGACATGTCTGGTATGGACAGAGTTTATACCCAGGCGGGTATGGAGAGGGGCAATCAATCACGGGGCCATTGAACGGGCTCGGAAAAAGTTGAATAGGGCAATGAGGGTATTTTGCTGGGCCCAAGGGATTAAGGTGCTGAGACACGAGGATATTAAGGAGCAAGAGGGGACATTGTTCAGAGATGATGGAGTACATTTATCGCAATTGGGAAATGCGTATTATTTGATGGGTTTGAGGCTGATGCTAGAGAATTTATGGGGGGAGGATCTGTGGATTAGGAAATGAGAAGGAATCAGTGCGGCAAACGGGGGTTTGCCGGGTGGGGCAGAAAAACGCCACATGGGTTTTCCTGGGTGGCAGGAAATGGGGGAGGGGGGAGAGCCAGATGCGGGCTTGTTCCCCCCTTCCAAGGGGAAAAATGAGGTGAAGGATCAGAATGGGGGGGAGGATTGTTTACAAACAAGGAGGGCATGGAAGGAATAGGGGAGTATCTAGGGGAGGAGATTTGAAGAGAGCTATTAGAAGAGAATGAAGGGCATAAGGAAGCTCTTAAGTTAAAAGTTGGGCAAGAGGGATTTCATACAGTTCAATGTTGTTGATGTTTATGCTAAATCCTGTCCTAAATAAATGACCTTTTGCACTAGAAATGAGTGTCAATGTATGTTTGCCCCGATGGGGGGGCCCGCGGAGAGAGAGACTCGCTCGAGTCTCTCCGCGGGTCTTTTCGGGATAACAGGAAGTGGCGCAGGTGCGCCAGGATTGGGGGACAGGTAAGTATGGGTGGGTTTTAGGGATGGGATAAAAGGGGGTGGAGGGGTGGGATCTGCATCTTTCCAGGCCGACCAGACAGGGAGGAAAGGTTTTGACCACCCACCCACCCTGCACAGAAGGTAGGCAGCAAGGAGAGGGTTGTTAAGGGTAAGGAGGGATTAGGTAGGTAGGGTTAGGTTTGACGTCAGTTAGGACAGGTGCGTTGCACAAGGGTTGGCAGGAAATGGGGGAGGGGGGAGAGCCAGATGCGGGCTTGTTCCCCCCTTCCAAGGGGAAAAATGAGGTGAAGGATCAGAATGGGGGGGAGGATTGTTTACAAACAAGGAGGGCATGGAAGGAATAGGGGAGTGTCTAGGGGAGGGGATTTGAAGAGAGCTATTAGAAGAGAAGGAAGGGCATAAGGAAGCTCTTAAGTTAAAAGTTGGGCAAGAGGGATTTCATACAGTTCAATGTTGTTGATGTTTATGCTAAATCCTGTCCTAAATAAATGACCTTTTGCACTAGAAATGAGTGTCAATGTATGTTTGTCCCGAAATGCACTCTTGGTTTCTTTCTGACCTCATCTCCCACGCGCTGATCCTTAAGGACAACACTGGAGACATACTAGCACTAAGCTGTTCTGTTAATTTGCACAAAGGGCAGTTCGGCCTGTTTGAATACCGTACACATGGGCTTTTCTACAGTCACCTCGTAATTTCCAAAGGTAAAGTATAATTGAGACACGTTTAAGTGGTTGTAGTCATTTCATCAACGGTTATGCCCGCTGGCTAATTATCAATAGTTTTCTGTCATCGTTCAGCCTGTACGTTTAATCAGTTAATCTCCTCTGTTTATTCTCTGCAGTTTTCTGTTTTAAACCAGGGTGTTAGAGACTCTCCTTACATTGTTCTGGGATTGATAAAATTGGCGTCATTAAGTTGAGTAACATTCCCTTCTCTTGTAAGCGAGCTTGGATAACTCACGCTTTGATCTCTGAATACAAGAATCAGATTTTTTTAAAATTATATTTCGTGCTCTGCATACAGTGTCAAGAAAAGTGAAACCAAATGATTCTGTTGATTTGCATCAACTGTCTACGTATTGCACTATTCTGTCAGCCTACAAACTCCCACTGACAGCTCCTTTCTCCAAACCTCTTCCAGCCTCAAGTCACATCTCCTCTCTAAATTCTCTCCTGCTTTCTCCTTTACAGACTGAAAAATACAATACAACCTGCCACATTTAATAAGGTGCTCGAGACAAAAAGCAACAAAACATAAAAATGCAGTGAAGGTGTATAGGAGAGAGGTATTATATACCTACTGTGAAAATATACAATTTAAACTGTCTAGTCCTCATCCTTACTTCTTCATCCCTTTTTAGGTCGGGCCTAGGCAGAAAGCATGGGCTATCTCCCGACATGCTGTAATATATTCTGTGGGCTTTTACCATGATGATCACATGCCGATCACGTTCATTCGTTCCTTGGCCTGCCTTGCTAAGTTCCTTTGGCTTGTTAGGTAAATGCTTTAGGATTGTCCCGCCTTAAGTCTGTTTTGTTACGGCCCTGGAAACTGATCCTGTTACATGCATTATTGCACAATCAGAACATATACCTTAGTGTTGACACACCACTTTTTTCTTTTGCCTCTCTGATTCGCATTGGTGTCATGCTGTTTCTTCCTCTGTCATCTCACTGCTTCTTTGCATGTCTGCGCCCGACAAAGGCTGCAAACTGGAGGGGGATTATATAGTACAAACTCGTCCAGGAGATTGGGGCTCTTTAGCCAAGCTCCAGTTAAATTTGCAGCCCCATTCCTAAATACTTCCAAGTTTAGAGATTGAAGAATATACAAAGTGGTGCTTTTAAATAGGAAAAACATAAGTGAATCGCTCAACCCAGCTCTCCCTGCACAGCTGGCGAGCTGATACTACAAAATTCACTGCACTCAGGAACCTCGTCCCATAATGCTTTGCGGGGCATCCCTTTTACAAAACATTGTTGCCCATAACTCAGCCTGTGGTGGTCCTATTACAATGGGTCCACCACCAAAATGTTCAGCCCAACGCGCCCTTTCCTTCCTTCTGGGTTCCCACACTAGGTTGGGGGAGCAAAATCATAACCTCTCCCACCATTCAATGTCTTTTTAAGCTCTCTCATGGCTGGAGTTTTTGCTTTACAGCTGAGTAGTTTGTGTTCTAAGGACCTTGTTTGTAATAATGTTCTAGCAAGATTGCTTTGCCTGAAAATGTGTAATGCACTATGGGCCAGATGTATAAAGCCCTTTTGCATTTCTTAACAGTCCAAATCAGTATTTTTGGCCATTAAAGTATGCAAAACAGCCTTTTCTCATGTACAAAGGCCCTTAAGGAATCTCAAATTGTGATTTCTACCTTGTAGAAATCGCAATTTGTGATTCTCTTAATAGGAAATCACAAATAGGGATTCTCTATTTGCAATTCCTATTTTGATGTACAAAGCATTTCCCAAATACAATTTAGGGATTTAGGAGATGCAATTACACAGACTTGAAGTCCCTGGTAACCAGGTACAATTTAAAAAAAAAGCACCCCAAAGTGATATTTTTTAGTTACAATAGAGCACACACATGCCCCTTAGGAATATATGTGCTCTACAGGTGCACTCCTATTTTTGGGGTGCAACAAGGGGGGGCTTTTGCCCTTTGCCATCCCTAGTTTTGCATTTTGTAAATGCCGATTTCTTAATAGGAAATAACTATTTGAGAAATGCAAAACTGGCCCATGGACTAAAATGCAATGGAATTTCTTAATACAGATTTCCTAATATTGATTCCTATTTTGTAGGAATCGCTACTAGGAAATAGGTGGCTCTGTATATAGTGTTTTGCATTCCTTAAACAGCAATTTCTATCAAGTCGCTATTTAAGAAATGCAAAATTGCATTTTTGTATATCTGGCCCTATGTTCTTTAGGGGCTAAATATATGGTTAAACTGCAATGCTCTCAGTGCTTCTTCTTTCATGTGATTATGTCCTCTAGGGGCTGATTATATGGTTGAATGACCATGGGCCAGATGTACAAAAATGCAATTGTGCATTTCTTGAGATGACAAGGAGACAACAATCTGAGTGTCATCAGAGTATGAAAAAAGCGTGAGCTGTAGTGCGACCTTCATCTGACTGGAACCTTAGATTTTAGGGCTGACTCCGTACTGTAGCTAGCTTTAATACCCGTGTGTGTGGGATGAAAGAGACCATAAGAATTGATATAAACTGTGAGCTGTTAATTTAAATATTTTTTTCCAAGATCTTGGTCAGTGTCATCAAGAGTGAAATGGGCTTATAGTTAGACCAGTTAGAGATATCTAAGATTGTTTTTTTAATAGCATCACTATTGCATGTTTCCGGAATGTTGGGAATGTATTTAACAAAAAAGCAAGCTAGTTCATCACATTGTGGTTGAGAAAGAGAGACTGAGGGGAATATATTATTGGGGTCTGATAGCATTTTTACCACTTGGAAAAGGGCTTGGGGTAATTTTGAGCTATAGTAATGTTTTCCAAGTAAAAAGATGCTCTGGAAATGCAACAACTTTTTTATGATAGGCTTTTAAAGCCTGTCTATATGTCTCTTTATTGTTTCCGCAGTATGATTTATGCTATGTTCTTTTGTTTTCACTCAAGACATTAATAAACCATGGAGGGGGGACAATGTTCTGTGATGCACGACTCGAGTAATTGGTAACACAGAGTTGATTGAGGAGCGAAGCAATTACCAATAGTGGCAGAGTCAACCTCTACAGAGCGGTTCAATTCCAGGTAGCTTGTGTCCAGCATGGAGTTCAGGGTGCAAATATCAAATTTCACCTGTAAGGAAATGCCTCCTTGGCATGGTTACCCCCTGACTTTTTGCCTTTGCTGATGCTATGTTTTGAATTGAAAGTGTGCTGAGGCCTGCTAACCAGGCCCCAGCACCAGTGTTCTTTCCCTAACCTGTACTTTTGATTCCACAATTGGCACACCCTAGCATCCAGATAAGTCCCTTGTAACTGGTACCTCTGGTACCAAGGGCCCTGATGCCAGGGAAGGTCTCTAAGGGCTGCAGCATGTATTATGCCACCCTAGAGACCCCTCACCCAGCACAGACACACTGCTTACCAGCTTGTGTTTGCTAGTGAGAACAAAATGAGTAAGTCGACATGGCACTCCCCTCAGGGTGCCATGCCAGCCTCTCACTGCCTATGCAGTATAGGTAAGACACCCCTCTAGCAGGCCTTACAGCCCTAAGGCAGGGTGCACTATACCATAGGTGAGGGTACCAGTGCATGAGCACTGTGCCCCTACAGTGTCTAAGCAAAACCTTAGACATTGTAAGTGCAGGGTAGCCATAAGAGTATATGGTCTGGGAGTCTGTTTTACACGAACTCCACAGCACCATAATGGCTACACTGAAAGCTGGGAAGTTTGGTATCAAACTTCTCAGCACAATAAATGCACACTGATGCCAGTGTACATTTTATTGTAAAATACACCACAGAGGGCACCTTAGAGGTGCCCCCTGAAACTTAACCGACTATCTGTGTAGGCTGACTGGTTCCAGCAGCCTGCCACACTAGAGACATGTTGCTGGCCCCATGGGGAGAGTGCCTTTGTCACTCTGAGGCCAGTAACAAAGCCTGCACTGGGTGGAGATGCTAACACCTCCCCCAGGCAGGAGCTGTAACACCTGGCGGTGAGCCTCAAAGGCTCACCCCTTTGTCACAGCACCGCAGGACACTCCAGCTAGTGGAGTTGCCCGCCCCCTCCGGCCCCGGCCCCCACTTTTGGCGGCAAGGCCGGAGAAAATAATGAGAATAACAAGGAGGAGTCACTGGCCAGTCAGGACAGCCCCTAAGGTGTCCTGAGCTGAGGTGACTCTAACTTTTAGAAATCCTCCATCTTGCAGATGGAGGATTCCCCCAATAGGATTAGGGATGTGACCCCCTCCCCTTGGGAGGAGGCACAAAGAGGGTGTACTCACCCTCAGGGCTAGTAGCCATTGGCTACTAACCCCCCAGACCTAAACACGCCCTTAACTTTAGTATTTAAGGGCTCTCCCTGAACCTAGAAATGAGATTCCTGCAACAACAGAAGGACTGCCTAGCTGAAAACCCCTGCAGAGGAAGACCAGAAGACAACAACTGCCTTGGCTCCAGAAACTCACCGGCCTGTCTCCTGCCTTCCAAAGAACTCTGCTCCAGCGACGCCTTCCAAAGGGACCAGCGACCTCTGAATCCTCTGAGGACTGCCCTGCTTCAACGACGACAAGAAACTCCCGAGGACAGCGGACCTGCTCCAAAAAGACTGCAACTTTATCCAAAGGAGCAGCTTTAAAGAACCCTGCAATCTCCCCGCAAGAAGCGTGAGACTTGCAACACTTCACCCGGCGACCCCGACTCGGCTGGTGGAGAACTAACACCTCAGGGAGGACCCCCGGACTACTCTACGACTGTGAGTACCAAAACCTGTCCCCCCTGAGCCCCCACAGCGCCGCCTGCAGAGGGAATCCCGAGGCTTCCCCTGACTGCGACTCTTTGAAACCTAAGTCCCGACGCCTGGAAAAGACCCTGCACCCGCAGCCCCCAGGACCTGAAGGACCGGACTTTCACTGCAGAAGTGACCCCCAGGAGTCCCTCTCCCTTGCCCAAGTGGAGGTTTCCCCGAGGAAGCCCCCCCTTGCCTGCCTGCAGCGCTGAAGAGATCCCTTGATCTCTCATTGACTTCCATTGCGAACTCGACGCTTGTTCTAACACTGCACCCGGCCGCCCCGCGCCGCTGAGGGTGAAATTTCTGTGTGGGCTTGTGTCCCCCCCGGTGCCCTACAAAACCCCCCTGGTCTGCCCCCCGAAGACGCGGGTACTTACCTGCTGGCAGACTGGAACCAGGGCACCCCCTTCTCTCCATTGGAGCCTATGCGTTTTGGGCACCACTTTGAACTCTGCACCTGACCGGCCCTGAGCTGCTGGTGTGGTAACTTTGGGGTTGCTCTGAACCCCCAACGGTGGGCTACCTTGGACCAAGAACTGAACCCTGTAAGTGTCGTACTTACCTGGTCAAACTAACAAAAACTTACCTCCCCCAGGAACTGTGAAAATTGAACTGTGTCCACTTTTAAAATAGCTATTTGTGAATAACTTGAAAAGTATACATGCAATTGAAATGATTCAAAGTTCCTAATGTACTTACCTGCAATACCTTTCAAACAAGATATTACATGTTAAATTTGAACCTGTGGTTCTTAAAATAAACTAAGAAAAGATATTTTTCTATACAAAACCTATTGGCTGGATTTGTCTCTGAGTGTGTGTACCTCATTTATTGTCTATGTGTATGTACAACAAATGCTTAACACTACTCCTTGGATAAGCCTACTGCTCGACCACACTACCACAAAATAGAGCATTAGTATTATCTCTTTTTACCACTATTTTACCTCTAAGGGGAACCCTTGGACTCTGTGCATGCTATTCCTTACTTTGAAATAGCACATACAGAGCCAACTTCCTACATCACCCAATTCCTGGAAAAAAACACAGCACTGTGCTCCTGAGTTCGAGGTGTGGATGAAATAGGTAAGGAAAAGGGGACGGTGTAATGATCCAACCATGACATGGAGATCGGGGGCTCAGGTAGCAGACTTTTCAAGTTAGTAGAAAAGGGGTCAAGCAGATGTTCAGCCACATGTGCAGGAGCACAATGAATACACTGAGGGGCTCATTCCGACTTCAGCGGTCTTTACCTTAGACCGCCAAAGTCACAGGTGCCAGAGGACCGCCAGTGCTGGTGGTCCTCCGACTGCCATATTCTGAGTACTGAAGGATTTCTGCCACAATTTGGGCAGAAATCCTCCAGTAGTCCTGCTAGGGGTTGGCGGTGCAGGAGCGGTTTCACCGCCGGCCCTGTCCCACCAAAAGGACTCTGCCAGCCGTATTATGACCTGTAAGACGGCCTGGTGATGGCCTGATGGTGGGGCGCTGCCGGCGGTGGGAGAGCAGGGTCCCATCCCCTCAGGGAGGAGCACCTCGTCGGACGAGGTAAGTGTCCCCTGCAAGGGGAGGGCGTAAGGTGTGTGAATGGGTGTGTGTGAGTGTGTGTATGTGTGTCATAATGGGGGTAGGAGGGGAGTGTTTGTGTGTGTGTGTGTGTGTGTCTGTGTGTAAATCTGGTGATGGTGATGCGTGTGTGTGCGCATGAGTTTAAGGGTGTTGTGAGTATGAGTGAGTGTGTGTCAGGGTGTGCATGTCTGTGGGTGTGTGTGTATACGGGGGTGGGGTTAAGTACAAGGATCAGGGGGTCACTACTGGGATCGGGGGTGGGGTAACTAATGGGATTGGGGGGTGCAGGGGTCATTACTGGGAGTGGCAGGGTTGGGGAGTCATCTACTGGCAACAGGAATGCAAATTCCTATTGCTGGTAGCTTTTCCTCCATGGATTTTGTGGCAGTGCTACTGCCACGGAAACCCTTGTGGAAAGGGGACTCAGAATACTGCCAGCAGTATTGGGTGGCCTGCCTTGCCGGAGATGCTCGTGTCCGGCCTAGTGTTAGGAACAGGTAAACGGCCATTTGGAACAGGCCAAACCACTGCACTTGTTACATGGCGGTCTGCACTGCCACCCTGGTGGCAGTCAAAAGACCCCCACTGGCGTGGCAGTTCAGTTACTGCCGTACTCGGAATGACCCCCTGAATGTCTAAGGCCTTAAAGTTCTCTATCATGAAGGAAGCGATTTTACACTTCCCACAGTCAAAGTGAAGTTATGATGTCCTAACACTGTGAAATTAGCATATTTCAAAATGTTGGGGTGCGGACCTCATAAATACAGGTACTCCATTTTCCCGCCAGTCAACGGGATGAAAGATTAAAGCACCAGACAGGACAACGTTGTTAGATAATGCCTCATATTCAGGAATCCCCAAACTAAGCACTTTACATTCATACTGTGTTGTATAAATTTGGACAATTCCACCACCTTTCATGTCCTGGTGATCCAATCTGACTTTACGAAAGTCTGAAGGCAGATCAACAATGATATCCAGCACTGAGCTGTAAATAAGCCAGGTTTCAGTTGGTCCAAATCATAAAAAATTAAAAAATTGAATAATTCAGCTTGATGTTTAATTAAGAAACAACAATTAATACTAAGAAACTGATGACAAGCATTTTTTAGCTTCAGAAACTTTGTGTTTACAGTGGACAGGCACAGGAAGGGGCCCGGGTAAAGAGCAAACAGCTAACAGTGATGTTTAAGAGTTGAATGAGCAGTAGAAATCCTAAAATCACAGCTTGCACAGCTATCAATATTGGTTCCCAAATTCAAAGGTGAGAAACAGGCAGCTTTGGTTATAGCACAGAGGGTAAGTAAATGGGAGGCAGGCCAATCTGTCTAGAATTAAATGACAAGAATTACTGGGCAAGGATGGTCACAGGCAGGTTTGTTTTTAGCATGCCAGTGGCACACCTGCTGCGTGCCATGGCTGCACTTAAATAAGTCTGGCCAGTAGTAGGTGGAAAAGCCCTAAGAGATAGAGTACCAACCACTCTGCTGAAACAGCCCCAACAAGATAACCACTATAAAGGTTGTCATGCAAATGTTCTAAAGGTTTTCCAGTCCCCACATCCCCCCAAAAAATTCAAGGGCAAATTTACAATCCCCGTGGCACAGGACAACTCATTATGTGACCTTGCTGTGCTGCCCTGCAGCACATGGAACGGACAGAAATGCATCATATTCACAAGATGCGGTGCATTTCTGTCCTCTCCCCCTGAGCTGCCACACCAATTGCTGCCTAGCGCCGAGGTAGGCACCATGGTACAAGGCTGTCTGTATATTTGGCAGGATTGTTTTTGTTGAGGAAGGGAATCCTTCATGCACAAAAACAATCCTGTAAGGCATTTTCCTCTTTCTATGTGTCCTGAAGAATGTGGGAAGAGGAAATAACAAGGAGAAATAAAAATATTTTAAGTTGCTCCTTTACCCAAGAAATTTTGTATACAGATAAAAACAAATTAGATAAAAGGAATAGCAGAACAACAGCAGGAACACCGTGTCAGTGGATCATAAATGATGTTTAAAAATACCAGGGAGGTAGCGACCTTACCCGGACCACTGCTACGCTTAAATGAGTCTGGTTGGGACCAGGTGGAAAAGTACTAAGAGCTAGACCATGAACCACTCAAATTGCCCCTCCAAGATAGCTGCTAAAAAGTTAAGCCCCCACTTTCCCCCAACATATTCAGTATGCAGATAAAAACCTAATTAGATCAAAATAACAGCAAAACAACAGCAAAATAAAAGTGTCAGTGCATCATAAACAATGTTAAAAATACTGTAGATGTAGCCATTGTTTTGGTTACTGTGTTTAGGACCATCCATATGCTAATTAGCCATATGTAGATCCTTCTGTGTAGAAATGCTAGATCACGTTCATGCTGCCAAGCAATACCAGACTGAGTTCAGCCTTGCTGGTCCTCATAGCATGGGGAGCTGGTTGAGTTCTCTACCAAATTAAGTTATTGAGTCAACTTCTGGCATACAAATTGTGCATATAGCATATAATTTCAAAATATGTGATGCCCAGAAGGGATGACTAATTCTCATCCAGGAAATTATTCTGGGCTACATTTTAGTAAATCATTTTTTGGCACTGCACCATTATGGACCAGGACCAAACATATGTAAATCAGCATTGGTCCTACTTCATTAGGTAGAACTCAGCACAAATTGCTAAGATGTGTCCTCTTTGTTTGAGAATAAAGAATCTAATCCTGATGGTACCATAGGATTCAGTCTTCAATCTACCTGATGAGGACTGAAAAGAACCAAAATGGGTTTGGATTTCTTGTGTACTCATTCAGAATGGTTATGGTTTAGTGGTCCAGAAAAGAGGCAAGGCATTTTGCTAGATTCTACTTTTGGTTTTCACATTTTAATATCAATAGCAGCATATTTTTATTTATCAAGGGTTATGAGATATTTCAGTACCTTCTGCACAAAAACCCAATGTTAGACTTTTCATCCTTGTCGTGGTCTCCCCAACCTTTTTGCCTCGGTTCCACAGGTTGTTGATGTGTGCATGACTCTGTTTTTGCTGTTTTTGTTACTCTGGGCACTTTACCACTGCTACCCAGTGCTAACGTGCAAATGCTCCTGTATAAAATGTGTATGTAATTGGCTTTCCATGATTGGCATACTTGATTTACTGGTAAGTCCCTAGTAAAGTGCAATAGAGGTGCCCAGGGCCTGTACATCAAATGCTACTAGTGGGCCTGCTGCACTGGTAGTGCCACCCACATTAGTAGTCCTGTAATCATGTCTCAGACCTGCCACTGCAGTGTCTGTGTGGGCAGTTGTAAACTGCAAATTCGACTTGGCAAGTGTATCCACTTGCCAGGCCTACACCTTCCCTTTTCTTATACGTAAGACCCCCCTGAGGTAGGACTTAGGTAGCCCCATGGGCAGGGTGCAGTGTATGGTTAAGGTAGGACACATACTAATGTGTTTTATATGTCCTGACAGTGGAATACTCCCATATTTGGTTTTCACTGTTGCAAGGTCTATCTCTCTCATATTTTAACATGGGGGTACCTTTAAATAATGTTGGTTTTGAGATTGTGTGTTTGAAAATGCCACTTTTAGAAAGTGGACATTTTCTTGCTTAAACCATTCTGTGACTCTGCCTGTTTGTGGATTCCCTGTATGGGTCAGTTTGACAGTTGGGCTGTTCGCACCCTCTCTCTAGACAGTGCCACAAAGGGAGCTGGGGTATAGCCTGCATATCCTGATGAGCCATCTGTGCTAGGAGGGAGAGGAGGAGTGGTCACTCACACCTGAAGGGGCTATGGCTTCCCTCACACAATGCAGTCTCCAGTCCCCCTTTTGTGTGTCTGGGGCCTGGCCTGGGCAACGCAGGATTTCACAAACAGGAGAAACTTTCCTTTGAAGTAGCCCTACTTCAAAGGCCAAAATGGGTATAAGAAGAGCACCCCAAACCACAGACTTTAGATCACTTCTGGACATCAAGAGGAAGCTCTGCCTGGAGAAGAGATGAAGCGCTGAGGAGAAGTGCTGCCCTGCCTGTGACTGTGCTTTGTGGAGCTCTCCTGCAGTTGCTGCTTCTGCCTGTGCAAGGGGACAAAGACTGGACTTTGTTGTGCATTTCTGCTTTTGAAGAAATTTCCAAGGGTTTGTCCTGAGCTTGTCTCCTGTTGTTGAAGTCTCAGGGCCATCAAAGAATTTTTCTTCCAGCACCTAGGCTCTCTGCTGAGACTCCTGCCCTGCCAAGTGGTGCCCTATCCAGTTCCTGGGGCCTTGGAAGGTGAAGCTGGCAGACCAAGACTGAATATCCACACACAGACCGCTGTGCAGGGAAAATATCGATGCATCTTCCGAGCTGCAGCTGGAGAAACGACGTGCAACACCCGCTGACGGAGGCTGATAATGTTACAACCCACATTGCGCGGTTCTGCTAATACTGTGCAGCAGGATTTTCAACGCAAACCTTGCTGGGTGCGGAAAAACGGCGCAATGCCTGCCCGGACCCGAGTGCTTGCCCGGATCGATGCATCGCTCTCCTGCAGAGAGGAAAAACGGCACACGCCGACCCGACCGGAGAAGGAGAAACGACGCACGGTCTCACTTGCGGGTGAGAAATCAATGCATCACTAACCGTTTTTGATGTACACTCGCCCGTGCGTCTTATTTTGACGCTACCCAGGTACTTTTCAACGCTAACAGTATTTTTACTGTTTACCCAAGGATTGAAGACTCTTTTGCTTTTAAAATCATTAACTTGACTTGTGTATGTTGGATTTTTGTCATTTTGGTCTTTTTTTGTTTAGATAAATATTTCCTATTTTTCTAAACCTGTGTTGTGTCATTTTGTAGTGTTTTCACTGAGTTACTGTGTGTTTTGGTACAAATACTTTACACCTAAACTCTGAAGTTAAGCTTGCCTGCTTGTGCCAAGCTACCAATGGGGTGAGCAGGGGCTAGCTGAGGGTGATTCTCCTTTACCCTGACTAGAGTGAAGGTCCTTGCTTGGACAGGGGGTAACCTGACTGCCAACCAAAGACCCCATTTCTAACACCAAATTTCCTGATCATCTGACTGACGCTGAATGTCATATAAAGCATTAAATACTTCACCTCAGCATTGTGGGAGCTTCTCTTACATTATTAAAGTCTTTTCTTCCTGCGTGCACAGCAACTCACCCTCTGCCTTCAAGGTGGGGTCATCTTCAGTAGCATTGAAAATAACCTACATGTTGATTATGAGTTGCTGTGCATTTTAACTATGGAGCAGATATATGTTAGTACTACTGACAGAACATTTCTTGCATTTGACAATTGAAACATTCAGGATGATATTGTGACATATGATACTTCCCCTTACTAAATAATTGTTAGTTTTCTCAGCACTGGTCAGACTGCAACTGGTGTAGGTTACAATTTACTTGGTGTGTCGATATCAGATTCTTGTTCAGGTAATATGGCGCCCAAACCCAAGGTAAGGCTTCATCCATTGTTTCTCCATATTGTACACAGAAATGAGGGGAGATGTGCACTGCTTTCTTTGTTTTCAGCATAGGCCTTTTAAAGCTACTACTATAATAAAGTGATAGCTGCTAGGATACATTACAAATAATGTATAATGAACTACAACAGTACATAGTAAATAGATTAAAAAAATTACAAGCAATCAAATATTTATAATTAATAGGTTAAAAAATGACAAACAAGCAAGTACATAAAATAAATAGGCTAAAACATACAGTCTGTTTGCAAAGACAAAAAATTGGTTAAAATGGTAAGCAAGTAAATACAGCCTGAGTGCAAAACATAATCAATCATATCTGTAGTCCACTACAATTTCTATCTAGTAAACAACAAAAACTAACTCCCCACCTATCCCTTTCCAATGTAGTGTGCCTTATCATATATGGTGTGCCTTGTCATATGTAGTGTGCCACAGTAGTCAACATCTTCAAAGTTCACCAAAGCGGTTCCAAATCCTACCTAGGATAATCCATGCAAGGTCAGTTATTGCCACCCTCCAGATACTCCTGAGAATCGTGGATCTATTCGATGTGTCTTGGTCATCATTTGGGACCAGCAAGCAATCCACAAGGTGTTCTCATGCTCTAGCCCTTTCAATCGTTCCCCACCCTCTTTTAATTTCTTGAAATAACACAACACTCTAAAGACCAGCCCAATTAACCAGTTCTTCAGGAAATGTAGTAATTCGAGGGTCTCGCATAGGCTTCCAATGCAAGTCAAAGAATCTAGCAGTGGGTTTCCTCTTTTTGGGGTGAGGGTATCCCCCAAGTATGCATGCCAAGGGTGTACAAGGGATCGCTCATTCACACAGTCCACTTCAACTTTCCAGAACCCTGCCAAGGATGGGCAGGACCATAGCATGTGAAACATTTCTGCCCCTAACTCCCCAGATCTTGGACATTTTGCAGCAGCATTAGAATAAAACCTATTGATCAGGTGTAAGGTAAGGTCTGTGCAGAGTAAAACAATTAACTCATTTGAACCTTGCATTACGAGAAACAACAGATATCTGTGATAACTTCCTCCCAATAATCCGTAATCTGAAGCTCTAGATCTGTCTCCCATTTCTCTTTCAGATCAGTGTGGGAAGTAAGAACACCAGCAGAACAGCCCAATATAGACACGACCCAATGTTGTACAGAGCAAGTGGCACACTTGGGCCCATATTTATACTTTTTTAGCGCTGCATTTGCGCCGCTTTTTGACACAAAAACGGCGCAAACTTACAAAATACAATTGTATTTTGCAAGTTTGTGCCGCTTTTGCGTAGAAATTACTGCAACAGGAATTGGCCTCCTGGTATACCCAGTTCTTCAGCAAAGTCTTCAAATGCGAGCAATACTCCATTCTGAACAAATTCCCTACATGATTAACCCATAATGAGCCCAGTCCTCTATCCCCCCTAACGCTCCTATGCGAGCCATTATTTTTAACTACTTTAGTGGAAAATCATGTGAATAAAGCACATGAACATGAGTCCAGTGTTGACAATTTCACCAGCACTTGCGTATTATTAGGAGCTCCTGGGAAACCACAGGTAAACGTTGTCAGGGAACCAAGAGGACCCGCAATAAGTCCCAAAAGCCTGACAGCAAGTCAATGATACCCTCTTCTTCTGGATTTATTCTGCATTAAGCTCATTAGTTTAACCATTGGAGGTGGGCCGCTGAGTAATAAGACACTAGGCCAGGCACCGCCAGTCCTCCCTCCACCACAGGGTGCTGCAATTTTGTTAGTGCGACCCTGTGCCTACATTTCTCTCCTAGATCAGTTCTAAAAGTAAAGATTCCAGTTTCTGGAACAGCCAACGAGGCACCAGCATCAGCATCATGGCAAAGCAATAAAGTAATTTTAGGAATGCCACCATCTTAGCCATTGCTATTCTGCCAGGCACAGATAATGTCAATGTTGTTCAAAATGTTATACTAGTTCAAAGAGCTCTGATGGCTGCTCCAACATTACCACTTAGCAGAACCTGCTGGTTATGGCATATTTTAGCACCTAAATATTTAAGACATGTAGGCCTCAAGGCGAGTCCACTCAGGTTCAGAGGAGGGACAGCATCTCCACAGATTGAGAACAAATGGAATTTATGCCAATTATTAGGCAGGCCGGAGACTGCATCAAAGCGTTCCAATAAGCCTATTGCTCCTGGTAAGTCTATTTTGGCATCCCAGACAAAAGGAAGCATATCGTCAGCAGATAATGCCTCATAATGAGATTGCCCATAGCACTCCAACCCACAGTAAAACCTCCCCGTGCAAGGACAGCAAGGAAAGGGGTTCCATTGTGATGCTGAATAATAAAATGGAGATTGGACGCACTTGCCTAGTTCCACATCACACATCATAAGATTCAGTTACAGTTCTGCCAGTACAAACACACACCATGGGACCCACGTAGAGAAGCCTAATCCAGCTAATGAATCCAGGACCCAACCTCATTTGAGCTATAACTTGATACAAGAATTCCCAGTTCAGATTTTTCATGGCCTTCTCAAAGTCACATGCCATAACGGCAGCCAACCTCTTATCCAAAAAATCATCGTTCATGAGTGAGATAAGTCCCCAGATATTAAGTGCCATATTATGGCTAGGATTCAAGAACAGCTTGAGCTATATGAGTCAGTTCACAAGAATTCAACTAGGAATTTTATTGTCCTCAATGCGCATGGACAAAGGCCAGTAGGCACTGATATCTGTGGGAAGGTGACCAGGTTTCAGAAAAGGAATGACTAGCTCCTCACATTGAGACACTGGTAGATTACCTAACTTCAGAGCAACAGAGAAAAGTTCTACTAGTTTTGGTGCCAAGCCTATATGCAGCAAAGAACTCCGCAGACAGGCCGTCTGTTCCAGCAACCTTACCGCGCACCATGTTTTCAATGGCAGCTCTAGCTTCTTGTATAGTAATATCTCCCCCCCAATTATCTGCATTTTACTGGGAAAGTACCCACAGGTGACCCAGGGACAGAAAATCCTCGATGTCCTGCCGTTGCAGCCTTGGTGCTGGGGCACAGAGAGATGTATAGAACTTTCAAAAGCTAGTGTTGATAGCAGCTTGACTATATAAAGGTTCTTCTGTGTCAAAGTGTAGCTCCAAGGTCAAAGAACCCCTCACTTTTGGATTAATAAGCCACGCTAAAAGGGAGCATGAGTCAGATTTTCCTTATAATCAGAGCAGCAGAGTCTCTCAATGTGAGATGCCAGTAATTAATTTGCCTCAAGCAACAGATACTTAAGAGCAGCGTTACCTGGTCTTCGTTTAAGATTCCAAAACACCTTTTCTTGAGCGTCCACATCAACTACCAGTGTTTTATACACCCCAGCCACTTCTACAATACAATGACCTCTGATCATTGGATTAAAAGCATCCCACTCAATCAAAGGGGATGAAGTAGTGCCTGCATTGTCAGTAAAAAAAGCAGCCATGGCATCTCCAATATTATTTTTAAAGACCAGGTCATCCTGTGCCTCCATCCGCAATCTCCAAAATGGAATTGAAGGTCACTCATGATCCCAATTTAGAGAGACTAACTCTGGGTTATGATCTGAAAGAGTTTGGCACTAATATTGTGTTCAATAAGCTGCACCATGGACAGTCTGGGTGCATAAAAAGGTTTCAAGCCGAACATAAAGATCATGCAAGCGTAAATAAAATGAGTAAACTCAGGCCACAGTGTGAAGTTGCCTCCAAGAGTCTACCAGTCCCCGCAGATGTTGCCATGCAGAGGAAATGTGAGCTGTCCTGTTAAATGGGGAATCTCCTGGGGCGGATGCGAACAATTGAGAACCGGGTATGCAGCACAGTTAAAGTCCTCTCCCATTAATATGGTCTGAGTCAGGTAAGGTGCCAAGTCCCTACATAAAACAGCAAGAACCCCGCCGGCCTGTATTGGGAGCATAGATTCCGACAATAGCAAGGATACGTCCCACCAACCTCCCAGAGATGATCACATACCTCCCATCTGGATGTATGAGTTCAGTTGTTTTCTGAAATGGTACTTCCGGTCTTACCCAGAGCAAAACACCTCTAAAAAAAGCCAAATAAGTTGTGGCCTACACCTGGTCCACCACCGCTTGTGAAGAGCCAATCCTTCAGACCTAGTAAGATGAGTTTCCTGCAGCGGGTGTATGTGAGTTCCCTTATCTCTTAAGATAAGAATACACCTTGTATCTTTTAGACATAGTATTAAGACCCCGGGCGTTCCAGAAGGTGAAGTTGTACCTCATGGAGGTCACCATGCAGGGGGTTCTAGAAGGGGGACCATTCCAGCCAGCGAGACAGGGGCCCAACCTTCTGCCAATAATATCCATGAGCAGCAGGCAGGGGTAAAGCTATAAAAACCCATAAACAAATACAACCAACCCAACTCCACATCCCCAGGACCAGAAGCAAACAACTCCCCATCCAAACTAGTCGGAAACCATCCAACTCACATGGATGCTTATCAAGAACAACAAAAATGCAGAGAGAGAGAGATGTGCCCACCGAGGTGCTCTTCAACCCCACAGCACATTATCTGCAGGATACAAAACAAAATAATCATCTCAAAATAGGCATTATTCACATTGCCATTCCAACAGCTTTCATGCATAACCAAACCATCTGCAGGATACAAACTGAATAATCTCCTCAAGATCAGGCCATGCAAACAGGATTCTGTGCTTTGCATACAGGATAATCAGCACACAATTGAGCCCAGCATGACAATTAGCAAGGCTTTACAGTATTCTCATTGACATTCCAACAGCTCTCATGGCTAACTAAACCAAGGCGATTCTTTTAGATTATCTCATCTGATGTACCTGGGGTAATCTTTGGTAAGGAGACAGCAGATCTCAGAGATGACACAGATGTTCAATCAGAGTCTGAGTCATGTGGTTCACTTTCTCCATTGACAGATGGTGGAACCAAGTCCATTCTACTCAAGGCAGACACTGCCTCCACAACCCGCCGGTGTCCATAACACCCTTGTGACTGAGATGGAGCAGTCCCCTCGGCACTTTTAGCTTCTTTCAGAGATATTCACTGCTATGCTTCCTATTCTTCAGTGGACGGGCTTCTTTTTGTTGAGGAAGGTGGTCTAGCCATCCCCACGGGAACTGCAGCAATGTGAAACATTGTGCCTCCTGTTAGACCTTCCATCCTTGGCAGACTCTCCCCTGTCTTTTTGTCTGTGCTTTTTTTATGTTTTGACTGTGTGCTGGACTCCGTTTTTGCTGTTTTCGGTGCTCTGGGCACTTTACCACTGCTGACTAGTGCTAAAATGCAAGTGCTCCCTGTGTATATTATAGGTGTAATTGTCTTTTCTATGATTGGCCTATTTGTTTTATTAGTAGGTCCCTAGTAAAGTGCACTAGAGGTGCCCAGGCCCTGTAAATCAAATGCTACTAGTGGGACTGCAGCACTGGTTGTCCCACGCATATAAGTAGTCCTGTAAACATGGCTCAGACCTGCCACTTCAGTGTCTGTGTATGCAGTTTTATGGATCAAATCTGTTTATTCTTTTAAACATATCAACATATAAACACAACATAGCACAGTATGATAACCACGCTGTAGGAACCCTTATTGAAAAGCTCTCGCTCGGCCCCCATGAGATTGTCCCACTTGTAGCCATATCAGGAAGTCCCCTTACCAGTCTCGTCCTTGCCACCTGAAGAGAAATTGAGCTCTACAGAAAGGTCCATAGCGTTGCGAATCAAATCTCATACTTGTAATACATGACATATAATTAACAAATAAAACATTAATTAGTGCTTCCCTTGTAAGACCCCGACCCTTCATCTCTCTGGTCCCTCGCCCCATCCCCACCGCATTGCTCTCAATCTCCACAGGATCCCGTCAGACAAGCACACACTCAACAGCTCAGGTCAACCCTAGTACATGCAAATAAGCAGGGCATGTTAGCGCAGTAAATTCAGTGGATAAGATATGAAGGAACGGCCTCCACAGAGTGGAGCCAAGATACATATGTTGGTACTCTATCTGTGCTCCACAAGGCTAGAATCAGCTGCAGCACCGCATTGAGGGCCAAGGCCATCTGCCACCTCTTCAGTGATCGCAAAGGGAAGGTGAGGGGGTTAGGCAGACCCAGGAGGATATACAATGGAAATCTAGGAATCGTAGTATCGAACACTGCATCAACCTCGTCCACAACGCTCTCCCAAAATCTATGGAGCTTGGGGCAATGCCACAATAAATGCACAAGTGTACCCCTCCCCCCACAGCCCCTCCAGCAGAGGTTAGATCTAGTGGGGTCCCAAGGGTGCATCCTTGCTGGGGTGTAGTACCAGTAGGAGGTCACCTTCTACGCTGTCTCTGTCCCTGTCGCATTAAAGGCCGTATGATGTATTCTATAAAAGATACTATCCAACTCTTCATCATAAAGCTCCCTTTCCAGCTCCTTCTTCCATCTCAACTGTCCCTTAGATCTAGGCGGTCGCCCCTCTCCATGTAAAAGCCTGTAAAGCTCTGAAATTACTTGTTTCTCATCCTTCTTCATCAAGAGCCATTTCTGTCTATTAATGCCCTATTGGCCAGCAACAGGGCCCAATGCCGGATATGATAGTACATCATCCTATCAGCCTCTGTCAAGCCGTATGCCTCTCTCATCTGATCAAAGAGAATCACCCCTCGCTCATCAAAAATGCTCCCCACCCTTTTACAACCCACCTCATACCAGCATCGCAATCCCTCCCCTCGCAATCCCGGTTCAAAGTCAGGATTCGCACCTATGGGCGTTATCGGAGATGGAAAGGTCGTCAACCCCAACCGGCCCGCCACGCATCCCATGTGCGGAACGTCGCTCCCGTAATCGGGGAAGAGTAGAGTCCCCCTGCCCTGTGCCAATGTCGGAGCCAGGGCTCCTTCCATATATGAGAGCTCACCACCGCCTGGTCCATAAAGCACCAATGTTTCTCAGTAAGTGGGCGGCTCCATTCTAAAAGGAAACGCAGCTGTGTCGCCTGATAATATCTCAGAAGACAGGGAACTGCAATCTCCCCTCCCCCTTGGAGCGACACAGGACTCGCCGCGGGAGCCACTCAGGACGACCCTCCCAGATAAATCTCATAACCGCCACCTGAAGAGTCTCTATCGTCTGGGGAGGTGGGGTCAGGGGAAGCGCCTGGAACACATACAGCATACGCAGCAAAACTGTCATCTTTACCACCACCACTCTGCCCAGCCAGGACAATTTTAATCTCCCCAAAGCATCCAGGTCCTGCTTCACTTCCCGAACTAACTTCGTGTAGTTCAAGCTCGCCGTCTTTACAGCAGAGGGTGCCAGGTCAATCCCCAAGTAAGAAAGCTGCGAGGACGACCAAAGAAAGGGGTAACGGGCCCTCAACACCTCCTCATTCTCTGGGCTTAGGAATCGGCCAAAGACCTGGGACTTCTGCATATTCACCCAGAATCCGGAGACCCGACCGAACTAATCAAGTATCCCTATAAGCGCCAGCAGTGATGTCGCGGGCTCCGCCAGGGTAAGGATCACATCATCTGCATATAAGGTGATGAGGTGATGATCGCCACCAAACTTTATGCCAGAGACTGAGGAGCTATCCCGCAGGCGCTGCACCAGGGGCTCCATGTATAGCGCAAACAAGAGAGGAGAAAGTGGGCACCCCTGTCTTGTCCCTCGCTTGATTGGGAATGGCAAGGAAAGCGTACCATTAACTCGGACCGCAGCCCTGGGGGACTGGTAGATACAACAAATCCACGCCATAAAGCCGGGGCCCAGTCCGAACCGCTCCAACACTTTAAAGAGATACGGGCAATGAACCCTATCGAACGCCTTCTCGACGTCAATAGAGAGGAAGAGTGCCTCCCGGCGAGAGCGATCTGTTTTGTCTAGCAAATGAAGCAGCCGCTACGTATTGTCACTGCACTGGCAATGCGGAATGAAACCCGCCTGATTTGGGTCGACGAGACCCGACATGTAGAGATTAAGGCGATGGGCAATTATGCCTGTAAATAGTTTAGCGTCTACATTCAGGAGCGAAATCGGCCTATATGAAGCGCACTCCGCTGGGTCCTTTCCTGGCTTATGTATAACTGCAATGGTAGCATTGAGCATACTGAGCGCTAGGGTTCCCGACTCCCGGAAGGAATTAGGGGCAGATGTAGCAAAGGTTTTTACCCACTCTGTGTCTATGGGAAAAAGTGATCGTACATATGGCCCTTAAAGAGCCGCACTAAGAGAGGTAGGAGCTCCGCACAGAAGGTCTTGTAAAAGAGTGCCGTAAAACCGTCGGGATCTGGGGATTTCCCCACCTTTAGGCGCGAGATCGCCGAAACGACCTCTTCCGCCCTAATCGGTTGGTCCAATAAAGACGCCTCTCGCTCCTCAAGAGGGGTAATTGCTATGCCATCCAGAAATGAATCTCGAGCCACCTCACCCCGGTCGTCCTCCGCGTAAAGCCCCCGGTAAAACTCCGCAATCCGATTACTCGTGCTCTCTTCCATTCCAGACGGAGAACGGATCGACTTTATCGCCGACGCTACTCGCTGCGCCCACAACCAATGCACCAAGAGCTTCCCACACCTGTTGCTCCCAATATAGTATTTATGTTTAAGACATGCTATTGCGTACTCCGCCCTGTCCCAGTCTCAACTGTTGCCGCACCTTCTCCAGCACACACATTGCCTGACTGCTTGTGACTGGTTACCAAGGGGGTGAGCAGGGGTTATCCTAGGTGTGTATCTCCATTACCGTGACTAAAGTGAGGGTTCCTGCTTGAACAGAGTGCAAACTGTCTGCAAACCAGAGACCCCATTTCTTACACCTCCTCACCAACGGTCCCCCTCAATTTGGCTTTAAACATTATGGTGGTCAATACAACGCTGGCGGTCGGTGTTAGACCGGCAAAAAAAAAATGGAATTAGGACAGTGGCGGAAACCACCAACATAGACAGCCACTTTAACACTCCAACTGCCACGGTAGTACAAACAAACACAGCGGCGGTCACTGCCAACAGACAGGCGGAGGACAATGTACCGCCCACAGAATTACAACCTACCAATCCGCCACCTTTTCCGGGCCAGATTCACTGCGAACAAAAACACGGCGGAAACAGGACTTCGAAGGGAAAACGCTTACCTCTGCACATCCCACGAGGAACCAGGACACCATGGAACCAGAGCTCCACATTTTTCCAGCCTTTATCTTCCTGCTCCTCTACCAGGAGCACGAACGCCGGCGGCGAAGACCACAGTGAGTACTGCACCTACGACACAGGGGAGGGGGAGGGAAAAAACAGTGACACACACACGCACCACCCCCACCCACACCCTCACCCACGACAACACACACACTAATACAGAATGATACATTACAGTTACACCCCCAACCTCCCTGGAAGAATGCAAAGACAAAAGGAAATGAGGTGAACGATTGTAATATATTAAAATTCAGTATTCAAAAAATATACATACACTATTAACAAATATATACACCAATAATATTAGTCCAAGCTATTCCACCATTAAAGTCCGTGGACCACTGGGCCCAAAATGCATGGGCGAGGCCCACACAAGATACTCGAACAAGATGGAGAAAAAACTGCAGGGGCATCAGATAGAAATAAAACAGGCACCTCAGGGGGAAGGGAAAGGGTGGGCACCTCAGCCGGTTGAGTGCACGACGCCAAATCCATGAGGGGGCCCCATGCCCACTGTTCAATCCTGGGGAGTGCAAAGCCACAGTCTCTCAAGTCTCTACAGTGGGTGGTTTGCCCACTGTTCAATCCTGGGGAGTGCAAAGCCACAGTCTCTCAAGTGGGTGGTTTGCCCACTGTTGAATCCTGGGGAGAGCAAAGCCACAGTCTCTCAAGTGGATAACAGTCTCCACTAGTTCTGGATGGGGCTTTGTGCCCAGAGTGCTTCATCCTGCCAAGGACAGAGGTAGTGGATGTATCAGTAGCATTTCTTTACATGTTCTCACTTATGTCAACTGTTTTACTTTACATTTTCAATTTATGTGGCAAGAAAAGTCAAGTTAGGAATTTACAACCCTAATAGTTCTAACTCGAGCAAACGCGAGACCCATTGTATAGCAAATGCTTGTCAGATATCTGGCTCAGCCAGGCATTTTTTTATTTCAGCCTTTTTAAACGTATCATATTTATCGTCAGTTTGTTGTAGACATCTGTAAGGCGCCTAGCTGGTGCGGTGCAGCAAAATAATCCAAGGATATATTTCAATGTAAAAGACACATAGCGCTGCTACCCCTAGCCCTTTAAGATATACACAATTGGCGTTTATCTCAATACCATGCATAAAACACAATAATTGCTAGGACACTGGTTTGTGGGTATAATATGTCGCAAGTTTATTGATTACACAGGTAGGGTTAGCTTACGGGCGATCCCCGTGTCGGAGATGAGTTTCTTAAGGATTGTCCGACACCCATCCTGAGAAAGCTAGAGCTGTTCCGTCTGGTGTTTCCTGCACCAACGTGCTTAGCATCTTACAGCTCATTCATTTATCGTGGTTTACCACTTTCTTAATTTTGGTCATGCTCCTGACAAGTCAGAGCGAGACCCCGGCCAGTCTCCACAGTTGCTCAGGATTCCAACTGTCCCCTGCGGGATTAAGGAGCCCCGTCGCGTCCTCCCAGGCCCCGCCGTAAAGGCTCCAAGTAGCCTGAGGAATAACTTTTGGCTCCAGGAATCACCCTCTGGAGGCCTTTTAATTAACATTTAGCCTTAGGATCGCCCTGTAACTCCGCTTTGCGACGGTTCTCGAGCTTCCTGCAAGAAAGTCATGTTATAAACTTATGTTAAACCTCTATGACCCTCTCCCTTGTTATTAGTGCGTCCAGGACCTTGTTTCCCTGTTGCGGGGTGGGTGGGAGGTTGCTTGCCGTTCCTGCAAAGAGGCCCAGCAACATGCAGTCGCCCCTTAAGAGGCCTCCTGGCCTCACTCCTCACACCTTAAGGGGCCATAAAAACTAGTCGTGGACCCCTCAGCCGTACGGAGGCCCCTCTGGGCCATTACTTCAGGCAGGGGAGCGACGCTAGGACGCTGTCCACTTTATTGTCGCCCTACGTGCGACGCGGCCAACCACATAGCGCTGCTACCCCTAGCCCTTTAAGGTATATACAATTGGCGTTTATCTCAATACCATGCATGCAACACAATAATTGCTAGGACACTGGTTTGTGGGTATAATATGTCGCAAGTTTATTGATTACACAGGTAGGGTTAGCTTACGGGCGATCCCGGTGTCGGAGATGAGTTTCTTAAGGATTGGCCGACACCCATCCTGAGAAAGCTAGAGCTGTTCCGTCTGGTGTTTCCTGCACCAACGTGCTTAGCATCTTACAGCTCGTTCATTTATCGTGGTTTACCACTTTCTTAATTTTGGTCATGCTCCTGACAAGTTAGAGCGAGACCCCGGCCAGTCTCCACAGTTGCTCAGGATTCCAACTGATCCCTGCGGGATTAAGGAGCGCTGTTGCGTCCTCCCAGGCCCCGCCGTAATGGCTCCAAGTAGCCTGAGGAATGACTTTTGGGTCCAGGAATCACCCTCTGGAGGCCTTTTAATTAACGTTTAGCCTTAGGATCACCCTGTAACTCCGCCAAGCCTCGCGGATGGCATCTCGTGATAACCGAAGCCCCCCCCACCTGTGCTCCCCTTTCCTGCTAATTACAGCCTGCTATCTCGAGAGAATCTCTAATATTTATTAGGAAAATGTCCATGCCTTCGCCGGACAGGTGTACCCCGTCTGCCACAAAGTTACTGCCCAGGCGTCTATTCAACAGGGTATGCCTGATGAAACCAAACCCGTGCTGATTCACAAATTTTTGTAGAGACCGGTTGATTCTTCGCCTTGACCTTTCAACAGTGGCAGGAGACCTGGCTCCCTGCCACACCTCCCTTGGGATAATCTCGGACAAAATTATTTCCCCGCCTTCCAACCGGGCGGCAATTCTGGCCAGGCTTTGCCTCATGGCCTGCAACAGTGGGACCCTCCCGCAAGTAGTTAGGTCGTTACCGCCCAGGTGTATTACGAGAATGTCTGGCTTCACACCCTTTTCTCCCACCAGCTGGTGGACTCTAGGTTCAAGACTGGCCCATCTCATTCCCGGGGTCCCCATCCAGGCAAGTTTGGTGTTGCTGAAACCCTGCTCCCAGCCATTCTCTCCGGCCTGATGTCCTGCTCTGTCCACCAAGGACGTCCCATCACCCATACCGTCTTACCCCCTAGGTGGACAAGAAGGTAAGCGTTACCACACATTTTATTGACACCCGTTACCGCATATGTAAGGCTTCCTCACGTTTACAACATTATTCAACATCTTTAACACTTTTGCACCCTAGCGACTCCCTTCTTTCAACTTGAGGCCGACCGCCCTGCCTGGTGCGCTAAATGCTCCACCCCTCAGGGGTGGGGGGGTTGTGTAACTGCCCCCCGTGTCTCCAGACCGGATGTACAGTTTGTATCTTCCAGACTGCCACCTACCAATTCTCTTAATGGCCTCCGCATGCAGGCCCTCCTCAAATGCCGTGGTGGCAGCACCGATTATAAATGAATGCGTTGACCATTTACGCCCCTGGTATCCTGCCTTCTCGATTGCCCACCTCAAAACCCTTCGATATTGGAACTGTGTTAAAGGCTGGCCCTCCTGGTGGACCAATAGGTTTCCTGGTATTGCGGGACGGCATGCAGTGTACCTCCTGAGGAGTTCTACCGGGCAACATCTGGGGTCTCCCAGTCCTCTTAAGCGCACCACCGCACCTATCCCCTTTTGGTCAGTCTTTGAGCACCGCACTTTCAGTTCCGCAATGTCTTGACCTATCTTGAGATCACTCCATCTTAGTGCCCTGTCGAACGTGTCGCTCCTTGACCCCGCTACTAACTCTGAGGCCCTGAACGCTCCAAAGAAGGCTAAGGAAAATGTGACGCCGAATAACAGCTCCTCGTACTGTGTGTTACAAATGGCTGTGAGTGCCCCCACCAAGGCCCTGAGCATCTCTAGATCGATGGGTGCCCTTTGGTCGGGTGTTCTTCCTTCCTGCCTCGCCCATCCCTTTAGAGCCGCCCTCAACGGGAAACCTGCCGTCAGGTCTCCCTCTCCCCTCAATTTTGAGAAATGGGCTATTGCCCCCAAGTGTCTCGAAACCCATGCGTGCGATTTTCCGTTGTCCCTGGCCCATAGGACGAAGCAATGCACCCTTGTCGCCGGTGGGTGGGCGTCCCCAGTTGCCCATGACTGTGTTACTGATGTGAACTTGTCGAAGTATGCCTTGTACTTGGCTCTGGTCGTTGGGGCCCACTGAAAACGAGAAAGAGCATCAGCGGCCACGTTCTTCACCCCTTGCACATGCCGCACGCGAAACTCCACATTCCTCAACAGGCAACCTCTCACCAGCTCCCTCAACAGCCCCACCAGTACTGGGCAATTCCCGGACTGACAATTGATGGCCTGTACTACTGCCATGTTGTCGGACCAGAATGTAATCCTCCTGTTGGCTAACACCTGTGGCCACAGGTAGAGAGAGAGGACAATTGGGAACATTTCCAGCACGGTAATGTTCTTTGTGAGTCCGTGCCTCGCCCATGCATTGGGCCATTTCGCTGCACACCACTCACGGTCCAGTATGACCGCAAACCCTTCTCTGCCTGACGCATCGGTGGCGAGCTGCAGCTGCTGACTGGTGCACCATGCGGTGCGCCACAATAAGGAACCATTAAATTCCTCCAAAAATGACTGCCCCATGGGCAGGTCATCCTTCAGGCCCGCACCGAGGCGAACCAAGTGACGGGGTTTCTCCACCTTCGCTGTTGCCCTCGCTAGCCGCCTGGCAAATATTCTGCCCGCTGGTATTATCCTCGCCGCAAAGTTGAGCCTGCCTAGTAGGCTATGAATCGTGGATAGCGTTGCTTTCTCCTTGCTCAGGACCAGCCTGCAGGGCCAAGACCTTGTCCTCCGGTAGTCGGCACAACCCTGCCACTGAATCAATTTTGATGCCCAGAAACGTCAAGCAAGCTGTAGGCCCCTAGGTCTTTCCCGGCGCCAATGGCACGCCCAGTGTCTGACTGAGGTGCTCAAATGCCCCGAGGGTTGCCCTGCATTCCTCGGAAACCGCTCTGTTGATAAAGAGGAAGTCGTCTAGGTAGTGCAGTGAACTTCCCGGGGGGAACCTTTTCGTCAGAGCCCATTCCAGGAAGCAAGCAAATGTCTCGAATAATGAACATGACACTGCGCAGCCCATGGGCATGCACTTGTCGTAAAAATATTGTCCTGCCCACTGCATCCCTAGGAGGTGGAAGCTGCTCGGGTTGACCGGGAGGAGGCGGAAAGCGGATTCAATGTCCGCCTTTGCCATGAGCGCACCCTTGCTGCCGCGCGTACTAGGTCGATCGCCTCGTCAAACGAAGCGTAACAAACCGAGCATGTGCCCTCCTCGAGGTAGTCATTTACGGATGACCCCTTGGGGAAAGAGAGATGGTGGATCAACCTATACTTGCCCTGCTCCTTCTTTGGCACAATCCCCAGCGGTGACACAATAAAATTTTGAAGGGTTGGCTGGGTGAAGGGGCCAGCCACCCTACCCAATTGACGCTCCTTCTCCAGTTTTTCCTGCACCACTCCCTGTGCCTCCATAACGGAGCGCAAGTTATTAGCTTCCCTTGATACCAACGGGCCGGAATACGGGATCCTAAAACCTTCCCTGAAACCCTTGAACAAGAGCTTGCGCTCCGCTGTTCTTGGGTAGCCTTTGAGGATACTGGCGAAGGCGCTAAAATTAATGGGAGAAGGTGCTAATGAGGTGTGTTATGACTGCGGACCATTAGGGCTGCTTGGCACCGGCATAGGTGCCCATTGGCTTATCTGTCTTGCACCCTTTGTTGCACTCAGCTGCTGGGTGCCAGCCATTGCACTTGGAACCGTTGTGAGTGAATTTGCAGGCGGGACCCCATGAGCATGTCCCGGCGTTGTATAGCCTGCATGAATTATTATTGACCCTATACTAATAACCCCCTCTGCGGGGGCTTCCCTCGAAAGGAGGGCCTCAGCTGCTGCTTAAAGTAGTACGGCCTCGCTTGCTTGTGTCTCGCAAAACAGGGGTCATAGGTTGCTGGTCTGCTGCCATTGCCCATGTATTGCACCCAGAGTTCGATCTTGCGGCAGTCCCACGCCATCTCAGGTGTCTGCTCCATCTTTTGCCTGAATTCTCTGTCGTAGTAGAGCCACCACGTACCCCCATTGCGGGTATATTCCTCATATATGACCCGGTTGTACTTGCAAAGTGCCGGTCCCTGTTCAGGGAACTTCTCCATGATCACTGTGGATAGCATTGCAAATGCCTCCAGCCAATTGTCTATTGAGTCCTCAGGCTTAACCTTTCGCTTCCATTTCTGCTTCTCGACCTCTTTGCTGGGTATCGTTATGTCTGCGCCCTCTTTGGCAAATGTGAGCAGAGAAAAAGTGTCAATGACTTCCCTGTTCCATATTCTCTCCCTTGCCTCCAAAGGGACCCTCCAGGCCAGGGATGACCTCCCAGATAACAAGGGGGGATCGGGCCTAACCATGGCCTTTCTGTTGTTCGCCCCTGCTATAGTGTCTGACGTGGGCCTAACCGATGCCTCCGCTCCATGCACCGAATCCTTGCCCAGCCCCTTCGGCGGAGAGTTTGATCCCTGGCCCCACACCTGCCCTGCCCATGCTCGCCTGCTAATAGCGCCCTGGTCGTCTGAGCCCAAACCCGCTAGTGCCTTTGCTGACGCCATAAAGCTGTGCATCGCCTCCATCATCTTACCCAGGCCCACTTGCAACCCCTGCCCCGACACTCCTGATGCGGGGCTGCATGACACATTGTTCACAGCCTGTCCTGTTTCTCCTGCTCCATTTGTATGTCCGCCCCTGTGGCAAGCGCGCCAGCTGTGCAGGGAGCCCCACTAGCCCCGACAGACTCCTGTTCCAGAATGTCTTTCTTAGTCCTCCTTGTCCCGCCGTCCTTCTGAAAAGTTGAAGGGCGTTCTGATAAATTGCTGTCAGCCATTTCCTTCTTGGCCGTTTTGAGTTTGTTCCCGGCCGTGGCCCTTGCCGGACGCTTCCGTTTAGCCGGTGCTATGACACTTTCCCCGCTTGGGAGACCGAGGCCTGAGTCCGAAGGCTGCCCCTCATCCGTGTTTGCTGCGGCTGTGTTTTCCAGCTGCTGCTGGGCTCCTTGCGCCGCCACCATCTTCCTTGCCCATTCCAATCCTTTCGCCTGTCCCATCGCCATGAATTTCGCCCAGATCTCCGCCTCCTCCTGGTTCTCCTAGGGTGAAAAAAGTGCAGGCGAGCCGTGGGCTTCCATCATAGCCGATGTGTGTGAGTGTTAGGAATTTTTTTTATTCTGGAAATAAGATAAGACAGCTTCATTAACGCGCCCTTACCGATGTGGCCCTAGTCAAATCGTGGCTGCCCAATTTTATCTGAAAATGTATAAATGTATTATTATTACTAATGTATATATATATATTATTATTATTTTTTTTTTTGGTACAATGAAATTCAAATGAAATATACTGCTGACCCATACTAATCCGTCTACCCCTTGCACACATTCTACCTTGTTTCTATATTCATTTCCCCACACAAACAAACTAAACCGCATGCAATCTATAAAAAAAAATATTTTTTTATTTTACACAAACAAACTAAACCGCATGCAATCTACCTTGTCGCCGACTTTGCAATTAACTTCTTTATATACTTTTTTTTGTTTTTTGTTTTTTAATCACAAACGAACTGCCATGCATGCGTTCTTCCTTTGTTTACTTATTGCTTTTTTTTTATTATTACAAACAAAATTTACGCAAACCACATACCCTGCATGCATTCTATCATATCTCTGTTTGCCCTTTTTTTTTTTTTTTCAACGAAACACATGCAAACGAAACTGATCCTATGTTTGTGCGTCCTTTTTCCCTTTTTTTTTTTTTTTTTTAAACGAAAACACATGGGCGACATAACAGCATGCCCAGTGATCTAGTTCGGGGGGAGACAGGCGTCCCTGCCCCCACCCCAAGTGCCTACTCGTATAAAGCGTGCTAAACAGCACGTCCCAGCAAGTTGCGCACGCCCCCCCCTTTGCTGTGGTGATCACCGGTCCTGCCCATGGGGGAGAAAGTCAGCGTACCAGTGTTTTTCAATCCTTTTTTTTTTTTTTTTGGGCACGCATGGTGCAGCACGCACTAAGCTGCCGAGGCCACACCCTGAATGGGTCGCCTCGCCCGTGATCCTTCTGCTCCCCCGGGGCTGCCACAAGGGCAAAGTTAGCTCACAAGGCTTTCTTCCTGCCCTTGCCCTTTTTTATTTTTTATTTTTTTTATTGAGCGCCGCGCATGGCGTGGCCACACCCATCTGGTGCCTCGGCCGCGACTTGTGATGTTTCCAGTGCGTCCGCGGAGCCCCGGGGCCTGCGGCCCAAGGCACAAGGGACGCGCCACCACGACCTTCCTCCCCGGGCTTGATGCCGGCCGGGAAGTGAAGGCCTGCGCCAGTTCCACCTTCCTCCCCAGGCCAGATGCCGGCCGGGAAGGGAACACACACCACGCCCACCGCACCTCCCGCTTGCCTAAGGTAAGGAGCGTAGGGACAGGGGGGGGGGTAAACGAATAGCGGCGCTCTATGGTTAAGGGGAGAGGGGTGGAGGGGGTGCGCAGATTGAGTAAACTAAAGTGCGCATGGGACCCCTGTCGTGGGGTTCACAGTGGCTCGCCCCCCCTCCACAAGTCGTCGAAGGCCCTCGCCTACCCGTCCCAACAACTAGTGGTCGCCGCATCTTTCCCCCACCCCCCCACCCCTTCCGACTCACCTTGGTACTGCCACAGAGATGTCCGCCCAGGCTCCGGGCCACTCTCTCGCCCTTCCGTCATCTGTTTGACGCTCGTGCGTCCTGGACCTGCTTGCCATTCCTGCAAAGAGGCCCAGCCCCGTGCAGTCGCCCCTTAAGAGGCCTCCTGGCCTCATTCCTCCCTCCTCACACCATAAGGGGCCATAAAAACTAGTCGTGGACCCCTCAGCCCGTACGGAGACCCCTCTGGGCCACTACTTCAGGCAGGGGAGCGATGCTAGGATGCTGTCCACTTTACTGTCGCCCTACGTGCGATGCGGCCAGCCACACAACATTTAAAACATTTGGGCGTCATTGTTCATCCATACGGACTATTTATGACCTTCTGGGGAAGAATTGTGTAGTTGTAACGCCAGACCACACCCCTCTTCTTCACCCACAACTACATCTCTACCATTAGTTATTTTGTTGTAGTTCTATTGGGAACTCTCCAATGGGACTAATCAAACCCGATAGACTGGCTATGGTGATGTTTTTGCCATGTCAGTAAACACAAACCTACTCTCCAGCAGTGCATTTTTCCTTACAGAAAGGAAAGTCATGCTTTAGGTCAAACTGTGAAGAAGAAAAACATCAAAGTCACATGCCGGTAAGGCGATGACATGTAACCAATTGCCCGAAGCCGTTTATTAGGAACTACGCAATTCATCTATCTGTGAAAACAGACCATGTGATGGCTAAATGATTGAGTATAAAGCTTTTAGCTTCCAACAGCTTTTATTCCCTTGTGCCGAAGCTGAAATCCCAGAAGAAAGACGGCACTTCTCCTGGATAATTTACAAGTATGCATTTGCAACATGGAAAAGCAGAGTTGTGTGTTTGTCCTACGTGCTGGATCATGTATTTCTGTGTTTGAGCAGTAAAGATAGCCAATTGTTTGACGTCTGCAAATGAGTGCCATAAAATAGAACGACGGCACACTATGATTCAGAAATAGTTTCCATTTCCTATTAGATTGTATTTCTACAGTAAATAATGTATTCGTGTAAAAGCTGCAAGATTCACAAATGCCTATCCATCTAATCACATCCAACCACGATTCTTTCTGCAAACTATTAAGAAGCATGTGCAATGCAACGGCTCTCTCGTTTGCTGCAGTTAGAGCTAATAGCGTTGTAAATTTCTAACTGGAACTTTCTTGCCACATAAACTGAAAATAAAAAGTAAAAAAGCTGACATGAGATAGCCGATTCAAAGCGCTGCAGTGAGAGCGAAGGAGAGAGGCAAAAGGAAAAAGAAGTTTGCTGCAGTCAAAGATATCAGCGATTGTGCTATTTTCCATGTAACAGGGTCCAAAGCCAATACAGTAACAAAACCGTCTGAAGGAGGGACAAACATAAAGCATTTACTGACGAAAACAAAGGATTTTTGAAAGGCAAGCCCATGAACGAGTGATGGGCTTGCGGTGGGCGTGGTTAAAACCCCAGCTTATACTAACACGTCAGAAAAGCAGCGCATGCGCCATGCTATGCTCGACCTAAAAACCAGGCACTAGTGCAGCCTGACCCTATTCGGTATATGCTAAATTTAGCACCAGAATACCTTGTGGTTGCTGACATGCTATAAAGGTTAAATTCATTTATTCTATACATGTTCTATGTCTATCACTCCCTCTCTCTCCCTTTCAATATCCTCGTGCAAATGTTAGTGTACCCAGGTAAGGGTCAGAATACTGACCTGGGGTTAAAAAATGCACATGGGGGGGCTCATTAATGAGAACTGATGCATCACCGTGGTAAGGCAGCGAGGGGTCAGACAAAGTTGTGCTGTGGTACACTTTCAAATGCATTGGATGTCTCATATTGACCGTGCGACGTGAGGTCCCATGGTGAAAAAAAAAACACAAATCAGTCTAGCTTCACAATGGAATGCATCATGTGTCAAGAATCCATCAAAAACGGACACATTGGAAAATAAAACATTTACCCATACCTCAAAAGGGAGAGACGGAACAGGCACCAACAGCCAGGGCAACAACCCCAACAACCCCAGCACCAGCCAGTATGTCCGGACAGACTCTCAGGGGAAGAGGAAGAGTAATGGTAGTGAGGAGGAGTATCAAATCCTAACAGGGATGATAAAACATCAACTTTTTGTCACCTCCAAATTGCCATTAGGGAAGAAAGAAGCCATTTGGCAGTCCAAGGTGGACAAGATTAACAGTGCTAGGTAAGCTAAAAGGATGGTGCCAGAGTGTAAGATGCACTGGCATAATTGTACACGTAGGACCAAGGAGAAACTGGCCAACAACCTAAAGGCAGCCATGTGGACCAGAGGAGGCAGACTTGTGGACCCAAATGAGTTGATGTCCTTGGAGGAGCAGATGGCAGCAGTCATCCCAGCAGAGTTGGTGGCACGAATGTAAGGACACAACAGTGCTGCCTATCAGGACCAACAAGACATACAGGGTAAGTTGCAACAATGGCCAATATGACCAAATATGTCATGCTCTGCAGCTCAGCAAGCTACGTTCCTGAGCTGCACTGAGTGTAAGGGAAAGGGATGGATTGCTCACATATCATGTCATACATCATAGAAATGTAAGTCAAACTGCCCAGTCACATGTTACACAGCCCAGTCCAGCTCCATCAAGTTTGTCGAGTCCATGTGTGCTGTGCAGCATCAGTCCAAGTTCACTTTTGTATCCTGGGACTTGTAGTTTAATGTATAATAGTGACCAGGACAACAAGTCCCACAATACAAAGCAAAAAAACCTGGACTGGAACACCACATTATGCCTGGACACTGCAACCCTGACAACCCTGTTTTGAATAATGCATGGCCCCTTGCACTTTGAGGCTAGTGTGGCCATGACGCCAAATCTGGACTGCTAAGAAATGGAATGGAATTGGGTTGCCAGGTGTGGGGCATGTGAAGTTTCACCACATGTGAAGAGCCATGTGTATAGCCACTAGCATGAAACTACACTGCACACAGCTGTCATGATGTCAGGGGTGCGAGAACACAGGTGTTGCTTACTATGTTAGAGGCCACCCTAACTCCTGTCAAGTACAAATTCATACTGGGGTGGGGGTGAATGCAAGTAGTGCACACCAAAGGATTATGGCCCTCATTACGACCCTGGCAGTGGGTAATAAAGTGCCGGTAATACCACCAACAGGCAGGCCGTAAGTTCTGCCAAATTATGGCCATGGCGGTGATAACTCCCATAGACAGCCAATGTACCACACCAATCACCACGGCGGAAACAACTGCTACCACGGTGGTAGCCGCCAACAGCCAGGTGGAAGATGAAGTACCGCCCACCATATTTTGACCCTGCAATCCGCCACCTTTTCCGGGGCGGTACCAAAGCCAACAAAAGCCTGGTGGAAACAGAGCTCAGAAGTGAAAGGACTCACCATTGGAGACACAGGGAAGAAGCAGGCTGCCATGGAACCCGAACTGCATGTTTTCCTGATGATCTTATACGTTATGCTCCATCTGGAACACCAATGCCAACGAAGACAACAACGGTGAGTACAGCCACCAAGCACACAAGGGAGGGTGGGAGGAAAACAACAGTGACACACACACGCACGACACACACCTGACACACACACACACCATACACACAACCAGCTGCACACGAAAAACAATTTGTCCCCGAAAAACGGCAGAATAATGCAAGGACAACAGGAATTGACTAAAGGGATTTTAATCAGATCAACATCAAAATTAATAATTCGATTTGTCAATGAAACAGATATGTACATATGTTCACAAAGGGACACTGCCCAGTCCAATGTTCAAAGGGCCTACATGGCCACAGGTCACAGTCTAAAGCACAACTCGAGTCCTGACCTCATCCAGATAGTACACTGCAGGGGCATCAGTTTGCAAATAGGTAGGCACCTCAGGAGGAGGGGGTTGGCACCTCAGCCGGATGCGGGAACAAGCCTACTGGTTCTGGAGGGGGCAACATGCACATTGCTGTGCCCTGGGGAGTGCAAGGCCGCAGTCTCTGGAGTGGGTGACTTTCCGACTGGTTCTGGAGGGGGCAACATGCCCATTGCTTTGTCCTGGGGAGTGCAAAGCCACAGTCTCTGGAGTGGGTGACTTGCTGACTAGTTGTGGAGGGGGCAACATGCCCATTGCTTTGTCCTGGGGAGTCCAAGGCAACAGTCTCTGGATTGGTTGACTTGCCCACTGGTTCTGGAGGGGGCAATATGCCCATTTCCTTGTCCTGGGGAGTGCAAGGCCACAGTCTCTCAAGTGGGTGTCTCTCCCACTGTCTTTCCCACTGGTTCCGGCAGGGGCAGCCTACACAGTAGCCCCTGGAGGGTGGACTACGGGGCATCCACCGACGGTGATGGCTGCATGGTGGTGGTGGTTGGAGGTGGCTCCTGGCAGCCCCTGCACTCACTGATGGCTGCATTGTGGCTGGTTGTTGGAGGAGGCTTCTGGGCAGCCCGTGCACTCACTGATGGCTGCACTTCCACAGCTGGCAGTGGTGGTGGTGATGGCAGTGTTAGCCTGGCAGCTTCTGCTGATATAGAGTGTCTTGTCACCTCCTGTTCATGGGTTGGGGATCAATTACCCTTCCTGGCAGGGGTGGATGGGCTCTTCCCCTCTCTGCCTGGTTGTGCAAGCTCCTTCCCCTTTTTCACAGCTGGTGCAGTCTCCTTCCCCTTCTTCACAGCTGGTGCAGGCTCCTTCCCCTTCCTCACAGTTGGTACAGGCCCCATCTCCTTCCGCACAGCTGGTGCAGGACTCTTCCCTTTCATCCCTGGTGGTGCTGGCTCCTTCCCCTTCAGTGTCATAGGTCTAGTATCGTTACCACCAAATGTTAGTGGTGCTACCACTGTCCCCGTGGACTGTTTGGCTGAGGTGATGGGCTGTCTCCTTGGTACCCTGCCCATATGGGCAGGACAGGGGGGTAGGGAAGAGGTCAAGTTGGGAAATGAAAAGCTTTTTAGGGATGTTGGGGTGGGCGGAGGGGCAAGTAATGGGACTGGAGGATGAGGGAGTGGTTGTTGGAGGTGTTTGTCTGCTGGATTTAGGTGAGGGTGCATGGGTTGTATGCTGATGCGAGGTGGATGGCTGTTGGGTGTCTGAGTGCTTACATTTGTGTCCTTTGGGGGGACAGACATGGTGGGAGAGGACACAGGGGACGTGTGCATGGCTGTTTTGGAGGTGTCTGCCAGTGTGGTGTGTGTTCTGCTTGGTGTGGCGATGCTGATAGTGGATGTAGATGTTGTGCATACAGGTGTGAGTGTGGACGTAACTGGGATGGAGGGGAAAGAGGAGAGGGAGGAGGAGGAGGGGGAGACAGCAGAAGCCGTGGATGTTGTGGTCTCTGCAACGATATGGTGGTTGTGTGAGTGCCTGTGGGATGAAGTGTGGTGCTTGTGTCTGACTGTGCCACTCATGTGTTACCTTGTGTGCATGCTCGTCTGTCTGTGTGCTTGGGATGGGTTGGGGTTGAGGAAAATGGGACTGGGAAGTGGAAGTTTTCTGGGGGAAGGTAGAAAAAGGGACAATGGCTGCCATCAGTGAGGAGGCCAGAGCCTGAATCGATCTCTGTTGGGGTGCCAAACCAGTATGAATGCCCTCCAGGAATGCATTGCAATGCTGCACCTGGGATGTCAGCCCCTGGATGACATTCACAATGGTTAACTGCCCTA
Source organism: Pleurodeles waltl (assembly GCF_031143425.1). Classification (NCBI taxonomy): domain Eukaryota; kingdom Metazoa; phylum Chordata; class Amphibia; order Caudata; family Salamandridae; genus Pleurodeles; species Pleurodeles waltl. The sequence goes on from NC_090442.1 coordinate 431,625,356, forward strand.
CAGAGATGAATCTCAGGAGCTCAAGAGCCTCCTCACTCAGGGCAGCCGGGCTCTCTGGGGCACGGCCTGAGGTGCCTGGGGTGAAGGAGATGCCCACCATCCTGGGTGAGCGGGTAAGGGAAACTCGCTGAGGGGCTATAGGAAGGGCTGTGCTGGTACGGGGTGGTGGCTGTACCTGCAGCTGGGGTGGTCATAGAGGTGTCCGCCACCACCAGGGAGCTCCCATCTGAGGAGGTATCAGAGTCTGTGTTGTCCCCTCCTGTATCTGCTGTGGTGCTCCCCTCGCCCTCCGTCCCACTTGTTCCCTTGGTGTTGGTGGACTCTGCCTCCAGGGTTCTGTGGGATGCAGCTCCCTTTGTCACCGGTGCCCCTGCCCCGGTGCATCCGCCAGATGATGCTAATGCACACAATGACTGGATGACAAAACAAGAAAGGGGAGAGAGAGACAAAAAATACTTTGGGTCAATGACTGCAACAACACCACCGTTAGCATACGTAGCACCCTCATCGCACTACCAGTGAAATGGCTAGTCACCAAGGCATGAGGAGGAGCACACACCGCCAACTGCATCACACCTGGGACCCACGCAGCATGGCTAGAAGTGAATACTAACAAGCTAGATTACCTGTATTTGCCATGCAATCATTACTCTTCAGAGGGCACATGCTGCAATGTCTGGCCTGGCCTTAGGGGCACCCACTAACACACAACCACCACCTGGATATCACCCCAACAGCCATAAGTTGTAATGATACCCACTGTACTCACCCCCTTGTGGCTGCTTTGATTCCCTCAAGCACCCATCCAGCTCAGGGTATGCCACCATCAGAATGCAGGCCATCAGGGGGGTCAGGGTCCGATGGGCACCCCTTCCTCAATGGGAGGCCATCCCCAGCTGGGAATCCGTGGTCTTCCATGCCCAACGTCTCAGGTCCTCCCTCCGTTTTCGACAGTATGTGCTCCGCCTTCCATACCCCCCCAAGGTCCGCACATCCTTGGCGATGGCATGCCATAATCCCTTCTTTTGATGAGCACTGGCCTGCAGAGGTAATACACACAGGATAACTCCATTAAACAAACAGTCCAGCCTGTCACACACATGGCCCACCATACCCGATCCCATCGCCATTGGCACACACATTGGCCAGCTCACAACATGTACACCGCCAACAATCCCCTCACCCCACCACCCACCCTTCACACTCATCTCCATGCATTCATGCCACATGCATAGTGCCCACAGTGTATTCACCTGTTAGTCTGAAGGCCCATGCAGCAGTCCGTACTGGGGTAGGACCCCATTCACCTATCGCTCCAACTCCTCCTAAGGGAAGGCTGGGGCCCTTTCCCCGGTCACATGGGCCACGGTAGGTTCCAGACAAAGGTCACAGCTGCACATGCAGTGTAGGTCACGTCCGCGTCAGTGTATACCATCATCACCGGCGTAGATCCCCATTGGCCACTGTACCCCATACGGTCCAATATTATCCAATGAGGAATTGCACAGCAGTTCATGACCGCCTATCACCACGGCGCACAACGTTGGCCGAATTACCTCACTTCCACCTGTCCCACCACACAGGACAGGCGGTCGCCATTTCAGGAGAGGGGGGATGAACAGGCCTGTCGATTATTGCTGCGTTACAGGATAAATAGACACATACTTTTAAATTATACTGTCCCAAAATATGATTGCACAACGTTGACTGCTGTTGTGGTATAGTTGTTCAAATTGTGACAGCCTACACACTTTTGTGTCCCTTAGATACCTACTGCTGCAGATGAATAGGAGAAGGAGACATACCCCCATGTACAGACACCTAGTAGATTTAGCTACACTGGAGGACAGGCACATTATACTCAGCTATAGACTGGACAGGGCCACAATCACAGAACTGTGTGCCCAGTTGGAGCCTGACCTGATATCAGCTATCCATCATCCAACTGGGATAACCCCTCTTGTGCAGGTTCTATCGGTGCTCCATTTCCTCGCAACAGGTTCTTTCCAAGTGACAGTGGGCTTGGCAGCAGGAATGTCACAGCCAATGTTCTCAATTGTGCTGGCAAGTGTCTTTTCTGCCCTGGTAAAACACATGTGCAGCTACATTTCTTTCCCCCAGGTGGAAGATTTGGCCACGGTGAAGGCTGGATTTTGTGCAATGGGACATATTCCCAATATTATTGGGGAGATTGACGATACACATATTGCGTTTGTCTCCTCCCGCCAGAATGAACAGGTGTACAGAAATCGTAAGAGTTTCCACTCCATAAATGTGCAGATGGTGTGCCTAGCACACCAGTATATCTCCCACGTCAATGCTAAATATCCTGGATCAGTGCATGATGCCTTTCTCCTGTGGAATAGCAGCATCCCAAATGTGATGGCCCAACTACAGAAGCACAGGGTGTGGCTTATAGGTGAGCCTTGGTCTCCACCCAGTGTATGTTGGTGTATGCCTCTGCTGATAGCCAAAAAAGGATAGTGTGTGGCTAAATGTTGTCCCTCAATTTGTGCCAGTTACTCTGGCTTTCCAAACCTATCATGGATCCTGACCCCTGTGAGTAATGCCAGGACAACGGCTGAAGAACATTATAATGAGGAACATAGGCAAACCAGAAGGATAATTGAGAGTATCTTCGTCCTCCTGAAGGCCAGGTTCAGGTGCCTCCATCTGATAGGTGGATCACTGTGCTACTCACCCGAGAAGGTCTGTTAGATAGTAGTGGCATGCTGCATGTTACACAACCTGGCCCTAAGACGGCATGTACATTTTCTGCAGAAGGAGGAGACTGGAGTTGCCCCTGTGGCAGCAGTGGATCCTGAGGACAGTGAGGATGAGGAGGCAGAGGATGAGGATGTGGACAACAGAACATTAGTGATCCGTCAGTACTTCCAATGACACACAGATGAGACAGTGCAACTTCATATTTCTATGACTATTGGTGTATTCGCTGTGGCAGTGGCATGCTGACATTACCCACATGTTACCTCTACTTACTGTCACCTATGGATTATCATTTTACAGATGTACAGTCATTCATTCTATGCTCTCACTATGTACAATTCATTTGCAATGGATGTAGGTGTTTCAATCAATACACATTTGCAATGCATGAAATACTAGTAGTCAAGTTTTATCTAAGGGTGTTTATTGAAGTGCTAAGAAATTGAGGAGAAAGTGCACTGGAATGGGGTGATGATGGAGGAAAGTCCACAGTATTGTTCCAGTCTGTTTGTACCACAGGTGCAGTGTCCAAGAGGACATAGGAAGGGGAGCAATGGCAGTTCAAGAAAGACAAGGTGGCTGAATGGGACACAAGGAGGACAATCAGGAGAGTCTCATTTCCTGGTGGTGGTCTTGCAAGTGTCTCTGGCTTCTGTCTGGGTCGCAGGGAACGTTTGCAGGGTGGTTCCCCTTCTGCAGGGGGAAGGATGCTGGTTGCCTGTGGGTCCTGTGGCGGGGCATCCTGTCCACTAGTGGCAGTGGAAATGGAGGGCTGTTCAGTTGACTGGCTAGTAGTAGGGGCCCGCTGGTGTTCTTTTGCCTCCCTCATGATGTTGGCCATTTCTGCCAGCACCCCTGCTATGGAAATCAGGGTGGTGTTAATGGCCTGCAAGTCCTCCCTGATCCCCTGATACTGTCCCTCCTGCAGCCGCCTGTTCTCCTGCACGCTGTCAAGGATCTGGCCCATTGTGTCCTAGGAACTTGGTACGCTCCCAGGATCTTGGAGAGTGCCTCCTGGCGAGTCTGTTCCCTGTTCCTCTCCTCCCCCTGGCGCACAGCAGTCCTCCCAGTGTTTCTGTTGGCCTTTGTCTCTGTCCCATGAAAAGTGTGCTCACTGCCACTGACTCCAGGTCCCTGATTGTCTTGTGGGCGAGGTGTGGACTGTGGTCCCTGTACAGGTGGGCACACTGCTGATTGACGTGTCCTGGGGACAGATGTGTGGGTACACTGGGTGGGTCCTGTGGTGTTGGTTCCTGATGGGGGAGGCTCTGTGGTGGTCTGCGAGTTGGCTTGGGTGACCGGCTGTCCAGTGGTCCCTGATGGGCCAGGTAGGTCCTCCAGATCCAGAAGTCCAGAGTTACTGTCATCACTGGGGGCCTCTTCTGTTGGGGGACTGTATAGTGGGGACACCTCCTCTTCACTGACATTGGCTGGGGTACCTGTGGGGATGTAAATGATGTATCATGCTTCAAGTGTATGACATTTGCACTTCCGTAGCTTCCCCTCTAAGGTTGGTGTTGCCCTGCCAGCTTTTGCTTGTGTATGGTGATGTATTGTGGGATTGTTAATTTCCCTATGCTGTGCATGCTTTAGTGATGGGTGTCCATGCAGGGCTGGGAGGGCTGCCCATGCATTGGTATGGCATGCAGGGCTTAGCATTGTGATTAGTGAGTTGTGTAGGTGCAGTGTGTGGGATGTAGTGTAGTGATGGGAGTGATGGTGAGGTTGTGAAATAGCATGGAGGTATGGGGGGATCAGTAGTAAATGTTGACTTACCAGTGTCCAGTCCTCTTGTTACTCCAGTGAGTCCCTCAGGATGCAGTATTGCCAGTACCTGCTCCTCCCATGCTGTGAGCTGTGGGGGAGGAGGTGGGAGTCCACCACCAGTCCTCTGTATGGCGAGCTGGTGTCTTGCTGCTATGGAGCGTACCTTCCCCTGTAGGTCCTTCCACCTCTTCCTGATGTCAACCCTTGTTCTTGGGTGCTGTCCCATGGCATTGATCCTGTCCACGATTATCCGCAATAGCTTCATCTTCCTTGCAATGGATATCTGCTCTACCTGTGCTCCAAACATCTGTGGCTCTACCCTGATAATTTCCTCCACCATGACCCTTAACTCCTCCTCAGTGAAATGGAGTACCTTTGTGGTGCCATGGGTGTTGTGTGGTGTGTGTTGGTCAGGGTGTGTTGGGCAATGTGGTGGGGAGTGTGATGTGGAGTGCGTGAGGGGTATATGTGGTGTGTGTGTCTAGTGGTCTCTGTGCTCTTCTTCTCAGTCTCCTGGCAGTAATTGGTGTTTGTAAAGGGTTGTGGGTAATGTAGGTGTGTGTTTTATAGTGTTGTGGGGGTGGTGTGTATGGTTGCCAGGTGTGTATTTTTTGTATTGGCCAATGTTGTGTTGTTTTGTATGTGGGTGTCCATTCTGAGCGCAGCAGTATGTACCGCCAATGGTTTACCACTGTTGAATGTCCGCCGTGGTGATTCGTGGGTCACAATGTGATGGCCGTTTTGTTGGCATAATGGTATTGATTTTGGGACTGCCACTTTATCACTGACCTTTGGTCTGGCAGATTTGTGTATGTTACTGTATTCTGTCGGATTGTGTGTGTGTCATATTATGGTGAAAGGGATATCCACTACGCAGCGGTAAGTTGGCAGCTGTCAGAGTGGCGGTAAGCGGGATTTACCACCAGTGTCATAATGGGGGCCTATGTGTGACGGAGAAGGGGCACAGGAATGGGAAGGCTGGACCGGGGTGGTCTGTGATGTGGAAGGAGCGGAAAGGGCAAGGAGGTGGGCACGTTTCGGGACAAGATGGGGTGGGCCAGTGGGTTGGAACAGGTTCACGGGAGAGGAATAGTTTCTTGGGTGCAATTGGGGTAGACGTGGATGAGGGCGTGGGAGTGGAGGCAGAGGGAGTGGATGTATGGGGTGTAGGTGTGCATGTAGTGTGTGCAGGTGACTGCTCAGAATTCTGTGGTGTGGTGGATGTCTGATGGGTGGGTGTCTTGGTGCTTTTGTGTGTTTTGGAAGGTGGGGGTGGACACAGTGGGAGAAGACAGACAGCTAGTGTGGATGTATGTTGGGTGGGTGTCTGCAAGTCTGGAGAGTGTGCTGCATGTGTCAACTACAGTAGAGGTGGTGAGTGCAGGTGTGGTGTATGGGGTGCATGTCTGGCTATCTGCTATTGTGGTGATTGCAGGAAGAGGAGCAGTAACAGTGAGTGAAGGTGCAGTGCATGAGGGTGTGGATGTAGAGGGGACAGACAGGGACGCGGAAGAGGTGGGGTTACACTGGGGGAAGTGGACGTTGTTGTGTGTGCAGGTGTCTGTTGGCTGTGTGAATGCTTGTGGTGGGAGGTGTGGTGCTTGTGTTTGGAAGTGTGCTTCTTGTGTGTTGAGGTGCCTGTAAGCGGGTCTGAGTGTGTGCTTTGGACGGGTGAAGGGAGTGGGGTGCTAGATGGCGTAGAGGAGGTTGGAGGGGGGGCGGAATGGCCATGGAAACTGGCTGCCATCCAAGAGGAGGCAGATCCAGAGCCTGAAAAGATCTCTGTAGGGGAGACACAGCACCGTGAATGCCATCCAGATAGGCATTGGTCTGCTGCACCTCAGAAGCCAGACCCTGGATGACATTGACGAGGGTTGTCTGCCCTACAGAGATGGTTCTCATGAGGTCAATAGCCTCCTCTGTGAGGGCAGCAGGGCTGACTGGGGCATGGGAGGAGGGGCCTGGGGTGAAGGAGACGCCCACCTTTCTGGGTGGGTTGGCACAGGCAACTCGTGGGGAGCAGAAGGGAGGGCACCGATGGTATGGGTGGTGGCGGAAGATCTAATGGTAGTGGTGTGTCCACTAGGGTCTGCCACCACTGGAGGAACCCCATCGGAGGAGGTCTCAGAGTCACTACCTCCTGTGGTAGTAGCCTCCCCTGTGGAAGTCCCCTTGCCCTCCCACCCACTGGTCCCCTGGGTGTCTGTTGTCTCTGCTTCGGAGGATCCGTGGGCCGCTGCCTCCCCACTTGCTGGTGCCTCAACTCCCTCACCTGGTGTTGATGCTGTACCAAACAAACACAAGAGAACAGGGATGGGGAGACAAAACAGGAGAGACACTTGTAAATACCTGAATGTTGATACACAATGGCCAGACATACACCTACCCAGCAGACACACCCAACAGGCAGCACCGTGCATTATGCCCTTGGCCATGACCCTGACTACTGAGCAATATACTGACCTACACCCATCCCCTGAAATAGTACTGGATCTGAGGTAGGTGAAAACTGACAGGGACACCCCTACACCCTTTGGGGAACAGACATTAGATGGACACCAGTCAAATTCCATGCTCTAAGCACCATGAGCCCTATCGCACACACACTCATCCTTCCAGGCTGAAGTATGGTCTGTGAGTACTCACCCCCTTGTGACTGCTGTTCAGCCTTCAAGCACCCATCCAGGTCTGGGTACGCTACCGCCAGGATCCTTTGCATGAGGGGGGTCAGTGCCCGACGGGCACCCTTTCCACGTTGGGAGGACTTCCCCAGCTGGGCCTCACTGATCTTTCGCGCCCAGCGCCGCAGGTCCTCCCACCTCTTTCAACAGTGGGTGCTCTGCCGGTTGTAGACCTCCAGGGTCCGTACCTCCTTGGCGATGGCATGCCAATGTGCCCTCTTCTGGTGGGCGCTGACCTAGTAGGGTGACACAGAAATGGAACACAGAGATCAGGCACCTGCACAATTACAACAGCTGGCAGATTGTCAACCATAGGACAGACAGTATTCCAGACATGCAGGACAGTGGCACGCAGCATTCCATGCACCATGGCCTATACAGGCTCACAGGAGCACTCATCTGTGCAATCCACTCCATCCATTACTCACACAGTGGTCCCCAAACCCGGACTCACCTGTACCTCTGGCCGGCCGTAGAGTCTGTCGTACAGGGGCAGGACCACTTCCACTAGTTTCTCCAGTTCTTCCTGGGTGAAGGCCGGGGCCATTACCCCTGCACCAGGTGGAACATCCATATCCAGAGGCAAGCCACAGCAGTACACAGAGTGGAGTACCTGTCCGCACAAGATCAGAGAGTCAAATGATCAAACGATGACGAACGCACGTACATTCCATGGCGGTATGCACCGCTACCACTGGCAGTGATCATGATATGCCAGGATTCCCCATTGGCATCCATATTAGCCAACGAAGATGCGAACAGCGGTCAACACCGCAGTACGCTGTGACTTCAGCCGCTAGCGGTATTAGGTCACTTCCACAACGAAGGGCAGAACTACAGTGGGCAGACATTTGCCATCACCTACGCATCTTGACATTCATTATACTCACAATGCTGGGCCTACTAGCCATATTAAGGCACCTAAGCCTCTGTCCTTTGAGTATATAATCACACATGCTTAACTCTGTTCCGTCCTAGTGATGTACATGTACATCTGTCAGGTTGCAGTTATTGTACAGACTCTACTATGAACACTACACTGCATGTATTTAGCAAAAATGCCAAAGTATGTGTGCACATCACTCCTTTTTCTTACCCCTCATAGGTACCGACCCTTGTGGCGAGGAAGGGCACCATCGGTGTACAGACCACTTGTGGATATGGGGACCATGCTGAAGTGTCAGATCATTATCACTTACAGACTCACACGTGCAACTATTCAGGACCTATGTGTATTACTGGATCCTGCACTGACTCCGGGAAATCGTACTCAGCATGCCATTCCAACTGAGGTGCAGGTGCTCTCTGCACTCCATTTCCTGGCCACAGGCTCATTTCAAGTGACAGTGGGCGTGGATGCTGGTTTCTCACAGCCAATGTTCATCCAGGTACTGACAGGGTTTCTGAATGCATTTGTACAACATCTGCAGTCCTATGTGCGATTCCCCCAAAGTGCTGACCTCCCTGCCATCAAGTCTGACTTCTATGCCTCTGCAAACATTCCCCATGTCATAGGTGCCATTGATGGCCCCCACATAGCTATCATTCCCCCAAGAGTGAGTGAACAGGTGTACAGAAACAGGAAGAACATTCACTCCATGAACATCCAATTGATATGTACTGCAGAGCAGTACATTTCCCATGTGAATGCCATGTTTCCGGGTTCAGTCCATGATTCATTTGTTTTGAGGAACAGTAGTGTGCCACAGAAGATGGAACAACTACAAGAGGACAGAGGGTGGATGATAGGTAAGTTTGCCTGTCACTCACTGACACATTGCAGAAAACCAGCCTGTCTGACTAAGGGACATTACAATGATGACTGACCATTTCTCTAGGTGATTCTGGCTATCCAAACTTGCGTTGGCTCCTGACACCAGAGAGGAATCCCAGGACGGATGCAGAGGAAATACAATGAGGCCCATGGACATACTAGGAGGGTGATAGAGTGTACTATACGTCTCCTGAAGGCTAGATTCCGGTGTCTACATATCTCTGGGGGTTCCCTGGCCTATGGGCTTGATAAGGTGTGTAGAACAGTGGTTGCCTGCTGCATGCTGCACCACGTGGCTGTGAGACATTATATCCCCCTTTTGGAGGTGGAGGGTGCTATAGGTCCTGATCAGTTACCTCAGAGAGGTGAGGAGAGTGGTGGTGAGGATGAGGAAGGGGAAGATGTCAATTCCAGGAACCAACTGATACAACTCTACTTCCAATAACTGTGTGGGACTTAAGCCTGTAATTGTGGTTAGTGACTGATACTGTAAGTGTGCCATGTCATATAAGGGGGATTGGTCATGATAGGCGAGGCATGGACCTCTTCAGCATGGTACTGACAGACAATATATGCATTCCCTCCTTGCATAATTTGAAACACACATTACCACCACCAAGCACAAATTGACAATAAAGTTGTTCCCTGCCAGTTGCATCCATACTCCACTTTGTTCAACATTGAAGACAGGGGACAGTGTTACAGGTGAGAAATGTTGTTTATTGGTCGAATACAGTGAAATGTGCTATGTACAGTGATGGAAGTCATAAGGGTTGAGTGTCCTCTAAACCGACTTGGTGGCAGCCCTGTTGGATGTCATAGGTAGGTCCATTTTGTAATATAGTACTTTAGTTAGCCCTCAGCTAAGTGTAGTTGGTGAATGGTTGGGATGGTTGCTTTGCAGTAGTGGCAGTGTCAATTGTTGGAGTGGGGCTTGTTCTTAGATGGGTTTCCAGTGCCATATCTTGGCCTGAGACTGCGTTTGGGCGCCTGCTGTGGAGTTTCTTGGGGTGGCATGGGTGGCCCTTGTGATTCCTGTGCTGTTTCTGTTGCTGGTTGTCCAGGGCTGTTGTGGGAGCCTCTTGTCCGGTGTGGGTGTCTGACTGTTTGTTGACCAACTGCAGCAGTGCTCCAGCAATGGTGGCCATTGTGGAATTGTGTTATTTCCACTGCTCCATGGCTTCTTGGTGTTGTTCCAGCTGCATCCTCTGACTTTGCTCCAGGGTGGACACAATCTGTGCCAACCTGTCTTGGGTATGTTGGTAGGCCCCCAATACCTCTGCAATGACGTCCTGGGTTGCTGCATCCATCCGGTGCCCTATCCCCTGACCCACTGGGGCACTTGACCTTGCCCTGGCCCCCTGTGCCTGTGTGCCCTACGCAGGTCTCGACGTGCCACTTGTACTGGGGCCCTCACCTTCCTGCATGTGGGGAGTGGGAGACTGTGGCCTCTGTAGCTGTGTTCCACCTGTCTGTGCCCTGGGTCCACTGGTGTGGGTACACATCCCCTGGCCTGCTGGTCTTGACTGGGTGTTAGGGGTGACAGTGTTTTCCTGGGTGGGGCAGCTGTATGGTGAGCATCCAGGGCTGTTTGAGGGGCCTGCTTGCTCATCAGTGTCCAGGGGTCCTTCGCCAAGGTCTTGTGATGAGCCTCTGTCTCCCTGGAGTGCTGTGGCACTCCTTGTCCCCTCCATTAGGGTTGCATGGGTGGTGGTGCCTGTTGGGGGACATAGACATGTCTGTTTCCTATGCCTGAGGGTTTGAGGTGTACAGAACTGTGCAATTTTGTGCTGGTGTGACTTTCAGTGGCCTTCCAAGGTGCCTTTGGACGGTGGACATTGCATTTAGTGGCAGTGGTGGAATTACATTGTGGTGGGGGTTATTATTCCATTGTGGGTACATGCAGGGGTGGGTGGCTGGATACAGCGGGAGTGATGTGGGCCTGTTAGTGAGTTGTGGGTAATGGAGGGTGGTGGATGTGGTGGGTAATGGCTGGGTGGGGTGTGGGTCTAGGTGGGTATGGGTGGGGTGGGGTTGTGCATGCATTACAGGTGTGGTGGATATGGTGTAATTGTAGATGACTTACCCAAGTCCATTCCTTCAGTCAGTCCAGTGAGTCCCTCTGGGTGCAGGATGGTGAGTACCTTCTCCTCCCAGTCGGTGTAGTCGAGTGGTGCTGGTGGCGGTCCTCCCCCAGTCTTCTGCACTGGGATGTGGTGCCTGGATGCCATGGCCCTGACCTTCCCCCGCAGGTCGTTCCATCTCTTGCGGATGTCGTCCCTGGTGCGTGGATCGTGTCCCACTGCATTCACCCTGTTGACAATGGTCTGCCACTGCGCCAATTTTTGCGCTATGGGTGTGTGCTTCACCTCGGACCCAAATATTTGCGGCTCCACCTTCAGGATCTCGTCCACCATGGTCCTTAGCTCCCTTTCGGTGAAGCGTGGATTTTTGGAGGGGGGGGCATGGTGAGGGTGGTGGATGGCGTCGGGACTGGGGACGGGTATGGGTGCTCCTGTGTGGGTCGATATGCGTGTCCTGTCTGCTGGTGTTCTCGGTCTGGCTCTGGTGCTCCCTGTCTTCTGGTCCTGGTTTTGTTGCAAGGGATTGTGGGGTGTGTCTGACGGTGTTTTATGGTGTTCTGGATGTGTGTCAGGTGTGTGGGTGATAGGCCTAGCCAATGTGTGCACTTGTTGCTGTCGGGCCCACTTGCTGCCCGTGGTGGTCGCAGCCGCCAATGGTCGTCCAGCCTCCACTGTCTGCCAAGATGATTTGTGCATCATTATTTGGAGGGCGGGATGTGGGTGTGCTTGGCGGTGGCATGGTGGGATGGGCCGGGATTCCCGCCGACAGCGTCTTGGTGGGGAGTGGTGGTCTGGGAATTTTTGGTGGGGTTGTGTTTTTCTATCATTATATAGCGGGTTTCCATTCTCCACCGCTGGTGGGATTCTGTTCACCGCCGACACGGCGGTCGGCGGTCTTTCCCGCCATGTTTATAATGTCCGCCTAAATGTCTTGCCATGTCAGATATGTCCAAGCAGGAGGATGTCAAACAGGGAATTTTGAAGTGACAGGATGAACCAGGTTGTCACAACTATTGGCAAGATTCAGGGATGGTTGGAGGATGAGGTGTAAGTGTCACTGATTATCATTACCACTAGCATGTGAGGTACAGCTTGACCCATATTACTCAAATACAGGCAGCCATGTTGGACAATTGAATGTGGTGATTCATATTGTTGCTGTTGTCGTCACATGAGAGTCAATGTATGATCTGGGTTTCATCGGTGTGTTACAGTAAGTGGAGTTGCTAGCCTTAAATGAGGATTGCCAGAGGAGTCATGTACATGTGCAAGTAAATGGGGCAAATGATGTTTGATACTCTGCAGATAAACAACTCTGGCAATGATGACTTGGAGTGAGCATCAGTGCTAGCAATATACCTGGTTTGACTGGGCCTATCCAGTCAGAGTTGATTCACAGTGCCCACTGATCAGAGCTATAGAGCAAACTGTGTGTGTAATGAACTTCCATGATAATAGACAAATAGCACAGCTGTCAGGAATTAGGTCTCAAGTTGGCAGAAGTTTGCACCCTGTCCTAGTAGGGACCACAATTCTTCTAAGGGTAAGTCACCACATGACCTAAATTAATGCTATGCTCACCCTCTGGTAGCTTGACAGAGAGCAGGCAGGCTTAATTTAGAAGGCAATGTGTAAAGTATTTGTGCAATTACTCATACAGTCACACAGCGAAAACACCAGGTTAGAAAAACAAGTAATGATTTTATAAATAAAACAAGGCCAAAACAAAATAATTCCAAAAGATTGTAGATCCTGAGATATGTTATTTTAAAAAGTTATTTGAAAATAGCACATAGAAGTGCAAAGCACCAACTGTGGTTATCTGGTCGTGCTGAAATGGGACAAAGTCACAAGTTCAGTCTGACCACAATGGACCGTGGGATGGCTACTGGGACCCAGTTGGGCCCACTGAACACAGTACCTTAAATTGTGGGGTTTGACGTCACTTTGTGTCGATCATGGGGAGCTGTCCAGCGAGGCTTGTAGGGCTTGGCATCGCTGTGCATTGGTTCTGATTGGCTAGCAGCTGCATTGCAAGGCTGTGTGGGGCTCTACCCTTCTTGGGATTGGGTTAGGTGAAGCTGGCAACTGCACGGCGAGGCTTTGTGGGGCTTCATATTGCTACTCAGCAGTTCCAATAAACACCACAGAGGGTCGAGCACCTTAGGTCCACTTCCAAAACAGGGCAGACTCACAGCTTGTCGAGTCCAGATGAATGTGGTTCAATTCTTTGATGTCCCTGAGACTGGGAAACAGGATACGAGCTAACAAGCCCCTGGAGATCACTTGTGGTAGGAAGGCAGAGTCCTTCCAGCAGAGTCAGGGAGCTGCCATTAAAACAGTCCAGTATAGTCCTTTGAGCAGCACAGCAGTCATTCTAAATGAGTCTGGTTATAGGTTCAGAAGTGTCTGATTTGATGCGGTCAGAAACCCGGTACTTATATCCGGATATACCTTTGAAGTGGGGGAGACTTCAAGAAGTGGTTTTGAAGTCTTCCAGTTCCCTTTCAGCCCATTCCTGTCTTCAAGGCTAACTGTGGGGTATTATCAGTTTTTTGTGTGGGCTCAGGCCACTACACTTTGAAGAGTAAGTGTGAGCCCCTCCACCCTTCATTCCCGGGAAGACCAATTAGCATGGAGATGAATGCATGTGCAGTTGAGTGTCCTGTGTTTATGACATTCTGAACGGACTGTACAAGGGGAGCTGTCACCCAGCACAAGCAAGATGTGGATTGGAGACAGGCTGTAAGGCACATTGAGCAGTAACAGCAGAGACATGGCCACTTTCTTAACATGGTATTTCTAAAACAGTAATGTTAAATCTGACTTTACCAGTAAAGAGGATTTATCATTACCATTCCAGAAATATGAAAAGAATTCCCAATGCTAGTCTATGAGAAAAGTAGACTTTTCAAAAGTAAACAATGACTGTCGGAGTTTTTCGCTACCAGGACATGTAAAACTTAAAAGTACATGCCCTGTCTTTTAAATACACTGCACCCTGCCCTGTGGGTCACATAGTGCCTACCTCTTAGGGATGACCTATATGTCATAACAGGGGAGTTTAAAGCTTGTGAGTTTTATGTGCCAAGTTACGGTTGCAGTAAAAGTGCACATGCAGGTCTTGCACTGGCAATCCTGAGACATGGTTTAGGGACTACATATGTGGGTAGCATAATCAGTGCTGCAGGCCTGCTAGTAGTGTTTAGTTTACAGGTCGTATGCACATATAGTGCACTTTACTAGGGACTTATACGTAAATTAAATATGCCAATTTGGTGGGAGACAATGTTACCATGTTTAGGGGAGAGAGCATATAACTTGTAACACTGTTTAGCAGTGGTAAAGTGCACAGAGTCTGAAATCCAGCAAACACTAGGTCAGAAAAAGAGGAGGAGAAAGACAAATGTTTGCAGTAACCTTTCAGAAAGGCCTATTTTCCACCAACATCCATGGTAAATATGTGCCTGTACACATTCCTGCAGTGTAGTAAGGTTGCTAGCTATGTAGAGGTGAGTTGATGCAAGGCAAATATGAGTCCTTGGCCACATACATACACAATGTGCATGCAAGACAGTACAACAAGGCAGGCTACTGTGGGGTACTGTGTGAAAGGCAGACTGCAGGATCAAATCGAATACATGACCAAACTCACATCACTTTCCCAGGAGTAGTGGGATGAGTAGTGTCCAGAGGGAATGCATACACCCTGGTGACTTGGTGCAATGTGCTCAGTAGTGCTGTCCATACATGAAACCACATTCAACATAGTCATTCATGAAAAGGAAATCTAATCATCAAGGCCAAAGTGGACCTTTCCTCAACTTACCCCATAGGCAGGACAGGCCAGCAAGCTGTGTAACTGTGTTGCAATGTGTGGTATGGCCTGAAAATCACTCTTGTCACAAAGTGGTTGGGTGAACAATGCAGAGATACTGCCATCTGAATGCAACTACAGTGTAACATGGCCTCAATTCCTACATGTTACATATATCCTACACATCAATGTTGAACTGAAAGCGAATGCGAATAAATTATATATGTCAGTCAGATTACTCAGGTCAACATCTAGCATAGATCACGATTGACATAATTCTATTTTATTGCAGAGGGAGAAACACATCCTGCCCAACTGCATGTCCTGGATAACCAACCTGCTGTCAATGACATCTAGCTCCCCCATGTACGATGACACCTTTCAGCAGCTGTTGGATTCCAGTGGAAAACCTTCTCCAGTTGTGGGAGGAACTGGCAACATTGCTAGGTCTCCAGAGGACATACCCCATTTGCCAGCATGGCCCTGGACTCCTAGGACCTCCAAGTCGTCTTCCGACAGCAGGTGGTAGGAGTCTAGTATCAGCTGGTAGATTAGGTGCAGGCGGGGATGGAGACCATCATGGGCACTGTTGGACATGGACCTTTTAGCAGGGTGATCCCTAAACTTTTTGCCTCGTTCCTCCTATTTTTTGTACCTGTTTTCTGTTGGATTTAGGACTCTGGGCACTTTACCACTGCTGATCAGAGCTAAGGTGCAAGTTTTCTCTGTCTAAATTATACTTGCGGTTGATATATCCAGGATTTTCTTATTTGATTTACTAGTAATTCCATGGTATAGTGCACCAGGTGTGCCCAGGGCTGGTAAATCAAATGCTACCAGTGGGCCTGCAGCACTGATTGTGTCACCCACATGAGTAGCCCTGCAAACATGTCTCAGACTTGCTATTGCCGTGTCTGTGTGTGCAGTTTTAAACTGCCAGTTCAATGGACCAAATGTTCCCTTTTTGTACATGTAAGGCACCCCTAAGCTAGGCCCTAAGTAGCCCAATGGGCTGGATGCAGTGAATTTAAAAGGTACGACATGGACTGGTGTGTTTTACATGTCCTGATAGTAAATACTGCTAAATTTGTTTTTCACAAGTGCATGGCCTATCTCTCCTATAGGGTAACATGGGTATTGCATTGGAATATCTTTTAAGTGCAGTTTCCCATTGGGAGCTGGTAGAGATATGGAGTTTAGGGTCTCTGAGCTCACAATTTAAATGTCTGGGTCAGGATGACAGTTGGGCTGATGTTGAATTCATTCTAGACAGTCACACAAAGGGAGCTGAGTTATGCCCTGCATATCGTGATGGGTCTTCTTGGGCTAGATTGGTGGGAGAAGATGACACTTGCACCTGAATAGCACTGTGTCTGTCCTTACACAAAGCAATCTCCGACCCCCTGGAGTGTGTCTGGGGCCAGGGCAGGAAAGGCAGGGTCTTGTGACTACAAAGACTTTCCTTTAAAGTTTTCCTACTTCAAACGCAGAAATGAGTATAACTATTGAGCCACTGAGAACACAACTTCAGAACACTTCTGGACTGAAGACATTTTGCCAGGAGGAAGAGCTAGATGCTGTAGGAGGAACTGCCACTCTGCCTGTTCCTTTGCTGTGCTGACCTTCTGCTTGCTGCTTGTGTCCTGGAAGTGAAAAGACTGAACTTTGCTTTCTACATTCTGCTTTCCAAGGTTCTCCAAGGGTTTGAACTGAGCTTGCCTCCTGTTAGAAGTCTCAGGGATATCAAAGACTTTTCTGCAAGCAACTGGGCTCTCTTGTTAAGGGCCCTGACTCGCCAAGTGGTGCCAAATGCAGTTCCTGGACCCTTGGGTCTGTTGTAAGCAAAAAGAATCCAAGTGCATCAACTTCAGAGAGACTTTGGAACCAGCACAGCTGTCTGACTCTGTGCCGCTGTCTGCACCAGGAGCTATGGTCCCTGCTGAGTGTAATGACCGTGACTGATGCTGCAGGCCCAACACCGCTGCATCGCCTCTGAAGTCCAGCCACAGCGTGAATCCTGAGTGGCATGTCCCCAATGTCCGTGACACCCGACTCCGCCACAGTACCTGTGGCCCCATGGTGTGATCGCAACACTGAAAAATCGATGCCTCATGTCTTGATCTGCTGGATTGATTGACCCTGCCGGATTGTAAGAAATAGATGCCTCACCACAGATGCCACATCACCTCCCCTGCAACAGTAAGAAACTGACCCTGCATGGCAGCAAGTAACCAACACCTCACCTACCCAGTAGCAGTAAGGAACCGATGGTGCACTGGCTTCGGCGATTCCTTACCTCCCCGACTTCATGCAATGTCTTTGCTTCCTCATCATTGTTCATGGAACTGTACCTGGGGTTCCAAGCGACTTTATGACGGGCCCGCACTCTCTGGCGTGTGGCATTAGACTGTTGGGAATGACTCCGTCAACAGCGTTGTGATAGTCCTGATTCGAACCACTGTGTTTCTAAGCACTTTACTGCGATTTAGGGATTCATTTTGACCCTGGTGGTAAAAACCACCTACCATTGCGGTGACGGCCGCCAAAAGACCATCGCTGCGGCTACCAGCTGTCGGAATATGACCACAACCAAATTTCTGCCAGAAGGATGGCGGAAATCCAGCTGTGGCCATGCCAGCGGATGGCGGTAGGGTGGCACTGCTGCCAGCAGCAGCGTCACGTCAGTAGACCGCCGCTGACCGTATCAAGACAGACAATACGGCCTGGCAGTGTTCTGCTGGCAGACGCTGCTGCTGGCAGCAGCGCCACGTCATGCCTCCTGTCGGAGAACCCCCTGACAATAGGTAAGTCATGTGCTCCTACAGGTTTGGGGGGTGTTGTGTGTGTGGGGGGGTGTGTATGTCTGTGCATGTGTGTATGCGGGTGTGTGTTGCGCGTTATATGTGTATGCATGCATGGATGTGTGAGTGCGTGTATGTTGTGTTGTGTGAATGCGTGGGTGCTTGTATGTATGTAAGTGTGTGTGGATGTGTGTGTGAGTGGATGTATGCATTCGTGGCTCAATGTGGGAATGAGTGTGTGTATGTGCGTGTGTGCGTGTGTGAATGAAGGTGCATGCATGAAGGGGGAGTCTGGAGAGGAAGTGGGTGGGGGAATCTGTGGAGGGGGAGGAAGGAATTCCCTGTCACTGATAGTGCCTACCACCATGGTTTTCGTGGCAGGAAGGTTGCCATTAAAACCATGGCGGTAGGCGGGGTCATAATCCCGCAGGCGGGCAAGAGACTGCTGCCGGGCTGGAGAGTGAAGTCTCCAGCCCAGCGGTTGTTACCGCCATGGTGGTCTGTGGTACATTGGTGGTTTGGCTTTAGCCAAACAACCAATATCTTAATATGGAGAAAAGTACCACCAGCCTGTTGGCAGTACTTTCCTCCATATTAACGCCATCCGCCGGGGTCATAATGACCCCCTTAATCTTTAAAAATTTGTATCTTTGCTTGTGCATGTTGGATTTTTGTAATTTTGGTCTTGTTTAATCAGATAAATATTGGCTATATTTCTATACTGGTGTGGAGTACTTTTGAGGTGTTTTCTCTGTGTTACATTGTATGTGTACAAATACTTTACACATTACCTCTGACATAAGCCTGACTGCTTGTGCCAAGCTATCAAGGAGGTAAGCAGGGTTTGTTTTAGGTGTGTGACTCCCTCACCCTGACCAGAGTGAGGGTTCCTTAGTGGACAGGGTGCAAACCACTGCCACTGCCAACACCATATCTAACAGGCACTATAGAGGGAGAACGTAGGCAGCTCATTCCCAATAAGGACACCTCTGAGGCAATAAGAGGCCCCTACTCTCCACTCCATAGATTGGAATAGACCCTGGTTGATATCACTGGTATCATAAGAACAACAGACCTGCCAATGTGACACCAGTGAGGTTCCACCAACTGGGGCTATACACACAATCGTTGAATCTATGGAGCAGAAGCAGGACTTCTATACTGCAAACGATGCTGACAAGCCCACAGGATCTTCTCAGAGCTGTGCTGCCTTCCTTGTTGGCAGAGGCAAATATTGCTGGGGGCAGGGAAGTCACATCTTCAGCCTCTGATGATTGTGTATCTCAGATGCCTCCTGCACAAACACCACCAACCTCTGAGGAGGCACAACACACATCAGAGGAAGGAAGATGTGGACTTTATCAATTTCCAGTGGAGAATTAGCCAGCAACGTTTGTCTGTGGCTCTTGGCCAGCTTCTCATTGGACCTGTGTTAAGCGTACTCAAGTGCTGGCAGTGTAGGTCTACGAAATGGCAGTGTCCACACAAATAAACGTACATCCATATAAATACAGAGACTGAGTTGGAAGCATAATGTGGTGTACACATGAAATTGAAAACATGGTCCACATATTTACTCCCTGGTGTTTGATATACAGCATGCAGCAGGGTATATTTGGAGGTCAATAACCTATGTGAAATTAGTTATGTCAAGCATGTACAGGTAGTGTGCCTTGGTTATCTCATATGTCAAATATACATGCCACACACATTGCTGTATTGCCTGACTTTATGCCAGGTAGTTAAAACATAGATGGAGAGTGGGTAGCTAACGCCTGAAAAACAAACACTTTGAACACTTCACCAATATTGACTCAGGACAATACCACAAACCTTAACACATAGCTTATGGTATATAGTTCCAATAATAACATGGTGACCTTTACATATCCTAGTGTCTGTCCATACATGTCAGCAAGACTGCTTTTCTTGATGCACATTGACAAAAAGCTCATTTATAAAATGAGCTTGTGCATGTATGCTGCAGATCTCATGTTTACAAGTACTTTGTGCTTTATCTAGCAGGTAATCTTCCATCATGAGTCAAGGGTGACCGGTTTGATACTAGCCATTTGGAGGATTGCCACCAGTAGGTGAACAGTGTGATGGGCTATAGGTTGTCAACATGGTGCAGACCTGCATGTGGTCATTTCCACATTGCATAAATATTTAACAACTCCCTGCAAAGGTTGGATTATTTTCCCAGAATAGGACACTGGGTATATGACATGTGCCACATGTACTCCTACCTATTCTGTCGTTCTGTCTGCACTTAGGTAGTATTCCTCAAATTTTGTCAGGACCTGCAAGGCCACATGACCATACCTTCCAATATGGACAATTACACTAGCAATGTGCATCAGACAGGCAGTCTGAAGAAGAACCGTCCAAACACATGGGCAAGTAGACTTTGGCCCTCATTCTGACCTTGGCGGTCGGCGGAGAGGCGGCGGTCGGACCGCGAACAGACCGGCGGTATTAAAAATGGCATTCTGACCGCGGCGGTCACCGCCGCGACCGACCGCCACTTCCCCACTCCGACAGCCACGGCGGTCATGACCGAGGGGCTGGAGTCTGCGCACTCCGGTCCGGCGGTCGACCCAAGACCGCCAACGGTATCATGACCCTGCTTACCGCCGCGGTTTCTGGCGTTCGGGAACCGCCATGCGAACCATGGCGGTAGGCACTATCGGGGCCAGGGAATTCCTTCCCTGGCACTGATAGGGGTCTCCCCCACCCCCCACTGCCCCCCCGAGTCCTCCCCCCACACCCTCCACCCCCCTGCCACCCACCAGAGGTGGTACGAACGCCCTCGCCACCCCACCCCGACATGCACATACACGCACCCCGACATGCACACACCCCCAACATGCACATATACACACCCCCTACACACACACATACACAACGGGGACACATACCCGCACACATACATGCCGACATGCGCACCCGCCGAACTACACACATCGCCCATAGGCACAGCAGCACTCCCCGCCCGCATGCACGCACTCACACACCCCCTCTACACACTCACACGCACACCCCCATGCACGCACACATCACACAACACCCCCCCACCCCCTCCCCTCACGGACGATCAACTTACCTTGTGCGTTGGTCCTCCGGGAGGTGACAGGAGCCATGGGGAGGTGACCGCCAACAGAAGACCGCCAACAGAAGACCGCCACACAGAAATGTGGGTCGTAATTCTGTGGGCGGTGTTCTGCTGGCGTGGCGGTGGAGGTTGACCAGTCTCCACTTTCCCGCCGACCGCCAGTGTGGCTGCTGGCGGTTTTCCGGCGGAACGCTCCCAGCGGTCAGAATGCGCACAGCGGCATACCGCCGCGGTCGGCGGTCTTCACCGCGGCGGTAACTCGGCGGTCTCGCGAAAAGACCGCCAAGGTCAGAATGAGGGCCTTTGTCTCCTACACCTTTACATCCCCCATGGTATCTCTGTAAATGTTCCTCTGTCTCCCCATCTCACATATTAATGATATGGAGTACTATGAAGGATGCTAAGGTACTCCTCAAGCTGGATTACCGTTGCCATACCTCAGGATAATTGTGGCCTAAGTGAAGAAACAAAGTAAATGATTCTTACTGACAATGTTCTTACACACTCATAACAACACACATTGATATGCCATCTGTCCACTGTGATTACTCAAATCAATGAATCGGAAATAACTTTGACCGATTATATCTACATCTGCAGCATCTATCATAGGATGGAATGTTGGTTTGTGACGCCTTGCTTGCTCACATGGTCACACATGTTTCTCTGATTGTGAAGTTTGGCTACACACATAACACCTGCTACATGTACGGTTCACAAAACAGTTTAGTTGTTGAACAACATGAATGTCTTATCATGCCTGCAGTCTTTCACATTGTACTCCTTTAGGTAGCGGGGATAAATGTATTCTGCATGTATGAGTAAAGTATAATGCTAAACAACAATTGTAAAAGTAGTATTTTGGAAAAGATGTTCACTGTAGATTGTACTCCTTTAGGTAGCGGGGATAAATGCATTCTGCATGTATGAGTAAAGTATAATGCTAAACAACAATTGTAAAAGTAGTATTTTGGAAAAGATGTTCACTGTAGATAGTATTCCATGACACTATAATACTGACAATTGTTAATGCTGTCTCGGATATGTGTTACACCATACCCCCATGGGTCTCATGCTCAAATATCGACACAGGCAAGCATCCCATGTCCAGACAAGCTCAGCATATCCAATGTCACGTTGCTGTAACATATTAAAGAACAATATATTTTTTTATGTTTGTGCCATGGTATAGGTGTAAGACAATTGAACTTCTGACCATCCGTAGCTATTGTGGCTGGTGATGGTACATGTGCCATAAGCATCCAAACTGTAGCTGGCCAAATATCACCACAGCAGATAATGAGCAATCAATTATGTGTGCCTGCATGCATTGCTACTACTTGAACATTGACATTTGTCCTTATCCATTGCACTTGTTACTGTGTGCTACTTCATTAGTGAATTAACATACTATAAATTGGTTACAGGTGAATGATGCTACCTCATACACATCACAATGTTACAAACATCATAGATCACACGCAATCTGTACAGAACTACAACCACATTCTATTGACACACACTGGTAGCATTAGGATCCCTGATGGACTCCACCTAGCCCTAGGTATATGATATAGGACCACCTACAGGACAAAAACATGGTACATTGCTTTGTGAATATTCAACACATACACTGTCTACATATGAAGCAAGGTACAATTACATCACAAATATCTGGAATATTCTGCACTTTGGGCACATAGCATGTGGCAAAGCTTATTTGGATTTATAATGGACAGATATACATAATGGAAGTGTTTAAGGACAATCTGACCAATCATATCACTAGTGCACAGAGTGCAGAGTAGGAACAAAATATCCTTCCTTGCAACATTGTAAAAGGGTTCACACCTTTGATGGCTATGCCAACATTCAGTCTTGGCAGGGTCACCATATGGAAAGTATTGCATTAGCAGGGGCATGCCCAAATCTGTATATGTGCGGAACAATTAACCTGTTGAATGCGGGCGTCGGCCACTGGCCGACGCCCACACACCCTCCCTGGTGCGGGTCACGACCAGTGGCCGACACCAGGAAGGGTATTAATAAATCCTCGGGTGCGTCGCACCCGAGGATTTATTTATTTTTTTTAAACTTCCCCCGGGAGACACGGAAGCTTCCGTGTCTCCCCCCGCACCCCACCCGCCCCTTTGTGACGTCAGCGTGCCGCGAGGTGCGCTGACGTTTCAAAGGTGTTTTCCCCATCAAAGCAGGAAGCTTTACTGCGATCGGGGGCCAGAAACAGTTTCAGAAGGCCTCGTAAGAAAGGGGAGAGTCTCCCCTTTCTTACGAGGCCTTCTGAAAGTGTTTCCTGGCCCCCGATAGCAGCACAGGTGCGATCGGGGGCCAGGAAACACCACTAGACACCAGGGAAAACGGGCCGCCCCCCTCCGGCATAATTTTTATTTAAAAAAAAATGGTAGGTGCCCCCTGGGGGGGGGGGGGCCGATCGGGCCCCCCCAGGGATTTAAAAAATAAATAAAATAAATAAATAAAATAAAATGACAGGGGGTCGCCCGTGGGCAGGGTGACCCCCTGTGGGGGCAATATTTTTTTTAGATGTTGTAGGGTTTCCCTGGGGGCCATTTTGTCCCCCAAGGAAACCATACAACAACTAAAAAAAAATAGATGTATATATAGATCTATATATATCTATGTAGATAGATATATCTAGGTACATGGATATATCTATAGATATATATATGTAGATAGATATATATATATATATAGAGGTAGATCTATATCAATCAAAGAGATTTATAAAGCGCGCTACTCACCCGTGAGGGTCTCAAGGCGCTGGCGGGTGGTGCGGGGGGAGGGAAAGGGGCTGGGAGGTTCACTGTTCGAAAAGCCAGGTTTTGAGGCCCTTCCTGAAAAGAAGTAGGTTTTGGGTCTTGCGAAGGTGGGTTGTGAGGGCGTTCCAGGTTTTGGGTGCAAGGTAGGAGAAGGATCTGCCCCCGGTGGTGGTGTGTTTGATGCGGGGGACAGAGGCGAGAGAGAGGTCAGCTGAGCGGACGTTTCGTGTGGGGGTGTGGAAGGTGACTCTCGTTGAGGTAGGCAGGGCCTGTGTTGTGGAGTGATTTGTGTGCGAGGATGAGGATCTTGAAGGTGATCCTTTTGTCAATGGGGAGCCAGTGGAGGGATTTGAGGTGTGGAGAGATGTGTTCGTGTCGGCGGAGGTCGAGGATGAGTTGTGCTGCTGAGTTCTGGATGCGTGTAGTTTGCGCTTGAGTTTTAGAGTGGTGCCGGCGTAGAGGGCGTTTCCGTAATCAAGACTGCTGCTGATGAGTGCGTGAGTGACAGTTTTTCTGGTCTCTGTGGGGATCCATTTGAATGTTTTTCAGTATACGGAGTGTGTTGAAGCATGAGGAGGTAAGAGCGTTGATTTGTTGGGTCATCGAGAGGGAGGAGTCTAGGATGATGCTGAGGTTGCGTGCGTGGTTGGCGGGGGTGGGTGCAGGGCCTAGCGTGGTGGGCCACCATGAGGGGTCCCAGGTGTTTTTGTGTGGGCCAAAGAGGATTATTTCGGATTTGCTTGAGTTGAGTTTCAGGTGGTTGGCTGTCATATATATATCACTTTTGTCAATATGTGTGTGGTTTCCCTGGGGGGAAAAGGGTCCGACTTGTCTAGTGGCAGTTTTAGTGCCATAAAGAAGCGCAGAAGGTTTATATGCCTACTGCAAAGACCAAATCTGTATTTTATGTAAATAGCTGAGTACATTAGTAAAGTCTATGGAGAGATGAAGGGCACTTTTGCTGGGTGGTAATGAGGGAATCCGAGGAGGAGGGAGTGGGAGCACCAATAATGATTGTTGGACTGGGCGCAGGAGGTGCTCAAGACTGTGACGAATGGTATGTGACAAGGTGTTTTTTGAGTGTCTTGAAAGTACGTGCTGATTGAGGGAAGAAGCGCAGGTAAGGTGGCCTCTACTGTTGCACGTATCTCACACACACCATCGATTTTGTGACTGTCTACGTAGGCTAGTGTTTTAGAGCAACAGTTTAGCCAATAGCAGAGATGGCATCTTGATGGATGACTGCTGCCTGCACTCGGGTTATAGAGGACCGCTCTGACATAGGATCAGAGACTGAGACATCAGATACTGAGACAGCATCTGAGGGATAGGACAATGGCGCAGACTCTGGGAGTGATTTTTCAGTCAGAGGAGTCCCATTCGATAACTCCTCTTCCAGTACATTATGAGGGAGGTGATGAGGACAGTCCTGCTGTCCCTTCGCAAGCTGTTCGTGCAACTGGGTAATAGTGGGTTAGGCCAACCCAGAGAGCAGGTGAATGCGGCGGCAAGCAGAGAGAGAGTGCTCTCTTGGGAGCTCCTCAATTTAGTTCAGCCCCAAATTCCACCACCCAAATCATATTGTGGAGACATCAAAATTGTCTATGGCAAAACAAACTGGTTTTGTAGGGCAGGCACCTGTGTTTTTGGTCCTGGATTCGGCGGCCATATAGAGAAACACACTAAACCCAAACATTTCTGGAAACTAGACATTCGGGGGAGTCCACAGAGGTGTGACTTGTGTGGATTCCCCAAAGTTTTCTTACCCAGAATACCCTGCAAAGCTGAAATGTTGAAAAAAAACTCAATTTTTATTGCATTTCTGTCACACAAACTACAGGAATATGCTGGGATCCACAACATTCCTACCACCCAGTGACTCCTCACCTGTCCTGATAAAAACACTACCCCACTTGAGTGCCTACACCTAGTGCCTGTGTCAGGAATGGATCACCCCAGGGTCAACAGCTGCCTCACGTAAGGACCAACATTGACCGTTGTGTGATCTATTCCTGTCGCAGGCACCAGGCCTAACCACACAAGTGAGGTATCATATTTATCGGGAGACTTGGGGGAACGCTGGGTGGAAGGAAATTTGTGGCTCCTCTCAGATTCCAGAACTTTCTGTCACCGAAATGTGAGGAAAACGTGTTATTTTAGCCACATTTTGAGGTTTGCAAAGGATTCTGGGTAACAGAACCTGGTCCGAGCCCCACAAGTCACCTCATCTTGGATTCCCCTGGGTTTCTAGTTTTCAAAAATGTGCTGGTTTGCTAGGTTTCCCCAGGTGCCGGCTGAGCTAGAGGCCAAAATCCACAGGTAGGCACTGTTTTCTATGAAAAAATGTGATGTGTCCACGTTGTGTTTTGGGGCATTTCCTGTCGCGGGCGCTAGGCCTACCCACACAAGTGAGGTATCATTTTCATCGGGAGACTTGGAGGAACGCTGGGTGGAAGGAAATTTGTGGCTCCTCTCAGATTCCAGAACTTTCTGTCACCGAAATGTGAGGAAAACTTGTTTTTTAGCCACTTTTTGAGGTTTGCAAAGGATTCTGGGTAACAGAACCTGGTCTGAGCCCCGCCAGTCACCCCTCCTTGGATTCCCCTAGGTCTCTAGTTTTCAGAAATGCACAGGTTTGGTAGATTTGCCTAGGTGCCGGCTGAGCTAGAGGCCAAAATCTACAGGTAGGCACTTCGCAAAAAACACCTCTGTTTTCTTCCAAAAATGTGGATGTGTCCACGTTGCGCTTTGGGGCGTTTCCTGTCGCAGGCGCTAGGCCTACCCACACAAGTGAGGTATCATTTTTATCGGGAGACTTGGGGGAACGCTGGGTGGAAGGAAATTTGTGGCTCCTCTCAGATTCCAGAACTTTCTGTCACCGAAATGTGAGGAAAACTTGTTTTTTTAGCCACTTTTTGAGGTTTGCAAAGGATTCTGGGTAACATAACCTGGTCAGAGCCCCACGAGTCACCCCATCTTGGATTCCCCTAGGTCTCTAGTTTTAAAAAATGCACAGGTTTGGTAGGTTTCCCTATGTGCCGGCTGAGCTAGAGGCCAAAATCTACAGGTAGGCACTTTGGAAAAAACAGCTGTGTTTTCTATAAAAAAAATAGGATGTGTCCATGTTGTGTTTTGGGGCATTTCCTGTCGCGGGCACTAGGCCTACCCACACAAGTGAGGTATCATTTTTATCGGGAGACTTGGGGGAACATAGAATAGCAAAACAAGTGTTATTGCCCCTTATCTTTCTCTACATTTTTTCCTTCCAAATATAAGAGAGTGTGTAAAAAAGACGTCTATTTGAGAAATGCCCTGCAATTCACATGCTAGCATGGGCACCTCGGAATTCAGCGATGTGCAAATAACCACTGCTCCTCAAAACCTTATCTTGATCCCATTTTGGAAATGCAAAGGTTTTCTTGATACCTCTTTTTCACTCTACATATTTCAGCAAATGAATTGCTGTATACCCAGTATAGAATGAAAACCAACTGCAGGGTGCAGCTCATTTATTGGCTCTGGGTACCTAGGGTTCTTGATGAACCTACAAGCCCTTTATATCCCCGCAACCAGAAGAGTCCAGCAGACAAAACGGTATATTGCTTTCAGAAATCTGACATTGCAGGAAAAAGTTACAGAGTAAAACATAAAGAAAAATAGCTGTTGTTTTCAGCTAAATTTCAATATTTTTTTATTTCAGCTGTTATTTTCTGTAGGAAAACCTTGAAGGATCTACACAAATGACCCCTTGCTGAATTCAGAATTTTGTCTAGTTTTCAGAAATGTTTAGCATTCTGGGATCCAGCATTGGTTTCACACCCATTCCTGTCACTAACTGGAAAGAGGCTGAAAGCACCAAATATAGTAAAAATGGGGTATGTCCCAGTAAAATGCCAAATTTGTGTTGAAAAATGTGGTTTTCTGATTCAAGTCTGCCCGTTCCTGAAAGGTGGGAAGATAGTGATTTCAGCACCAGAAACCCTTTGTTGATGGCATTTTCAGGGAAAAAAACACAAGCCTTCTTCGGCAGCCCTTTCTTCCCATTTTTTTGGAAAAAACTAAATTTTCACTGTATTTTGGCTATTTTCTTGATCTCCTCCAGGGGAAACCACAAACTCTGGGTACCATTAGAATCCCTAGGATGTTGGAAAAAAAGGACGCAAATTTGGCGTGTTTAGCTTATGTGGACAAAAAGTTATGAAGCCCTAAGCGCGAACTACCCCAAATAGCCAAAAAAGGGCTCAGCACTGGGGGGGAAAAGGCCCAGCAGCTAAGGGGTTAAACATACATCAGATGGTCAATATGATAGGTGAGGTTTTATAACTTTGCTCCTTATATGTCACCTGTGCAGGACATTTTAACATTAAACATCCCGCTCTGTACAGGCTTGAATGTGAATTGAGGTAATGTATACAAATACATGCATATGAAAATATTTGGTGTGACCAAAAAAACAATGTCCAGCCAGTGGCGTGACATAATGTGAGGAAGCCCCCTCTGCAACGTACATGGCAGGTGGCCCCCATACTCTGGAGCAGTCATGATTGCTCAGGCCAGGCGCCCACACTCCCTGAATAGTGATGGAGGGGCCCCCCTTGACCTCTGGGCTTCCCCCCACACTGCAGCGTCCGAAGGAAGTATTGTTACTCCACTGTGAACAGTCCCCAGGGGCATGGTGTTACCATTTGACAGATTTAGCCTGTATTTTGGCATACTACCTCTCAAAATATCTCCCCCTTACTGTTGGGAAATAGATTACATAATTTTTAGATATGTACACAACTACAAGCAGGTGGTAAATATGTACTTATCAACGAGGTCACCAATGTTCATGCCAAGGGGATCTGGTAGATAGGCCTCACAGCTCACCAAATCCACCCACTGAAGTTTTACCTGGTTTGAGGTGCAGTCTACAGCAAAGATCCTTTTCATGCCACAACATTTTCTCCCACCACTCCTTGCGCCTTGGCTGATCCTACCTCTACAGCGATCATGTTGAGCACATAATGCACCAGCAGCCAAAGCAGGTGCCCAAATGCTCTCTCTGATAGGTTATTCTCTCACCCCTTCTCTGACATCTCCGTACCTGCACCATACTCCCTTAGCACTATGTAAAATACCCCTTAACATTACCCAACCCTTAAAGCTACAAAAGCCCTAAATAGATTAACACCCAACTATACAGTGACAATAACAAAATAGGTAACAAATACAGCACACAATTACCACAATTTGCACAAGACATGGACAGCATGGACACCAACAAGACCAAAATACTCCAAATTCACCAGGACAAACCACAGAAAAGCTACTACAGCCAGCACAAACCACAAAGACTGTAAGTGATAGTGACTTCACACTTCCTAGTTTGCAGCCTGCCAGAGGCATTGCATAATTTCCTAGGTGTATCCCAACCGCTTTTGACAAATGTGTTGTTTTTTATGATGCATCAGAACAGAAATAGGCAATGCATGATTAACGCACAGCGCATGCTAATGCACAATGCACTGTTTTTGACGAGTTGGCGTTGATGCGTGGCTTTTAACTGACACTCTGGTGCAATGCATCATGCAAATGAGTCAATACATGGGTTCTGACTCATGCAATATAGTTATTCTCTGAGATACAGTGTAGTGAATGGTGCAGTGCAGGTAAAAACACCTTGGGCACAATATCCTTGCTCCTCGTTTCTTACCGGATAGGCTTCATGACTTGGATGTGTTGAATGTCATTGGTAAAAGTGTGCCTATGCATGAGTCATTGCGTTCATCATGCTGACATTATCAGTGACAATTATTTATGTGAAAAACCCATACATATTGTGATGTGTAGAGACATTAACAACGTTTTGTTGTTCTTACGGTTTGTAGTATACATGGGTGAACTGAGGAAACTGCATAATAGGCATCTTTTCATTTAAATATTTTGCAGTGCTATGCAAATGAAATACACAATTTTATTCATGAATATGCACAACATTTAAATTCATACTATCTGTCTTCATATTGCCATACAATGTGTTATGGATGCAATACACATTCAGGGAAAGAAAGACACTGACTGCTTCAGCCAGTTTACAATGTATGTGGTATCCAGTTTACTGATTAACTGGATAGATATGAAAGGTATGATGTAAGGTCAATATGACACCTATGATTGTCGAACAGACATCAGTTGGCTGACTAAAATAGCAAATTACCACCATGGAATGTTGTAGTACAAACACATCTGCTGATTTCGCTTTGTTTCTGGAACAATGTGAGTGGCACATGCAGAATGCATCTGGGTAAAAGTGTTAGAAAAATCTGTTTGCCTATAGTTTAAGCATCACAAGTCCAGCTTGACTAGGCCAGACAAGTGTGATGAATCCAAAGTGTCACTACGTATCACAATTCACTGCATCACATTAGCCTACATTATCCTACATCAGAGAGTTGTTCTTTAAACTTTGTACATGGCTAGCCATTCACACCAGATGGTCATATGTGCATTTATTGACAGATGACTGCACACAAACCTGCAACTTGTCAGCGAGTACTACCTTGACAGGAGTGATATTGCACGCAGTTAGACCTTGACATCTTATCTTTAATTTGATTTTCTTTGTGTCCTGTGTACAGCATCACACATAAATGGAGCACTATTATTCACAGCATTATTTGGCTAACAGTAAGACACACCATCATGGTCACATCCATTCCTGTATGTAACAGTTGCATCCTTGCCTCGTGGGGCAAGTGTACCTGCATTGCGCTTACATATCCAATCTGGCACTGGCACAGGTCAAGAGTCAACATTTTTAACTGTTATGTTAGATACTTTACTAATCTTGCTATGTGCTTGCACACATTGCTCTGGCATAGGGAGAACCTCTGTGCTGGACTGTGTGGACATACCAATTATATTTCCCTCTGTTTACACTCACAGGAAATCAAGTAAACTATACTGTGATCAACATATGTAAGATGATAACATACATTATGAAGTGCTTGACACAATCAGTCATTGCATACTGTTTGGTAGTACAGTCACTTTGGACTGTGGCAGAGGGTCTGTAACTGAACACACTGTAGCTGCACACACAACCTCTGCATGTCCATACTGTTACACATTGCACATTTACTGTTGTATATGTCTCACACAAGCACACATGTTCGGCACATGGTGTTATCATGCACACAAATGTCAGAAAACATGATGTAGATCTGGGGTGAGTGTGTCACATAGCAACAGACCTTTGGAATAGGTGAGTAGCCCATTAGTCATTACTGCAGTGAAACATGGTTAAATGGTCTGTTGTAAATGGCACTTTATCCAGGGCCACATACATTTTTTTCCTTCTTCTGCCTGTTTTTCTGACTCATTTTTGCTGACTTTTAGGATTCTGGGAACTTTACCACTGCAGACCAGTGGTAAAGTGCAGGTGCTCTGTACTTTAAACATAAGCCCTCATTTCGTCCACGGTGGTTTTTTGGAAAGACCGCTGAGGTACCGCCACGTTGAAGACCGCCAGCACAGGTGGTTTTCCGCGCAGAGTATAATGACTTCTGGCAGCCCTCCATCCTGTATCGGACAGTGAGCTGCCATCAGCCATACTGGTGGTCGGCGGGGGAGTGGAGGCTGCTCCACCGCCACGTCCCATGATTCGGTGTGACAGTGTTCTGGTGACGGGGTGCTGGTGGCAGAGCAGCCCCCATGGATCCCATCCCCTCTTGGAGGATCACCGGACCAGGTAAGGTGATTGTCTGTTAGGGGAGGGGAGTTTGGGGGTGTTGTGTGTTGTGTGTGTGCATGGGGGTGTGAGTGTTAGTGTGTAGAGGGGGTGTGTGAGTGAGTGTTTGCATGGCGGGGGGTGTTGTGTGTCTGTCTGTATGTTTGTCTGTGAGTATGTGTGCGTGTATGTCTGTATGTATTTGTCTATGTATGACTGTGTGTGTCTGTTGGAATGTTTGTTAGTATGTGTGTGGGTATGTGTGGTGGTGGTGTCTGTGTGCGTGAAGTGGTGTGTGTCGATGTGGGGGGTGGGTAGGGGGGTGCTACCACCTTTGGGGGCGGTAGGGGGGGTCAGTGGTGTGGGGGAGGACTCGGGGTGGGGTGACCCCCTATCAGTGCCAGGGAAGGAATTCCCTGGCACTGATAGTGCCTACCGCCATGGATTTCATGGCGGTACAAAATCCCACGAAATCCATGGCAGTATGGAGGGTCGTGATACCGCCGCCGGTCTTGTGACAGCTGCTGGTCTGGAGACCGAAGTCTCCAGCCCAGCGGTCCTTACCACCCTGGCGGTCGGAGTGGAGAAATGGCGGTTTAGCATGGCGGTCACCGCCATGCTTGTAATGCCATTTTTTTCCCTCCGGCCTGTTGGCGGTATTACCGCCATTTCTTCACCGACCGCCAGGGTTGTAATGAGGGCCATAGTACCTTTGACTTCTCCACAATGGGCATATTTAATTTACATGTAAGTCCCTAGTAAAGTGCACCATTTGTGCCCAGGGCCTGTACATTAAATGCTATTAGTGGACCTGCAGCACTGATTGTGCCACAAACTACAGTAGCCCTTCAAACATGTCTCAGGTCTGCCACTGCAGAGCTTGTGTGTACAGTTTTAAACTTCTATTTCAACCTGCAGGCGTACCCACCTGCCAGGCCCAAAACATACTTCTTTTTTATTACATGTAAGTCCCCCCTAAGGTAGGCCCTTATTAGCCCAAAGGGCAGGGTGCACTATATTTAAAAAGTTGGACGTGTACTTTTAACATGTCTAGATAGTGAAAAACTCTTAAATTCATTTTTCGCTAGCTATTGCAAGTCCTATCTCTCCCATAGGATAGAATTGGGATTACATCTTTTAAGAGTAATTTCCAATTTGGAAGATATAAACATATGGAGTTTGGTGTCCCAGGACTCACAATTTGAATTCACAATTTATGGTGAAGTTGGATTTTAAATTGTAAGTCTGAAAATGTCACTTTTAGAAAGTTGGCATTTTCTTACTTTAACCGTTCTGTGCCTCTGTCTGTCTCTGAATATACATCTGGGGTGGAGGACTGTTGGGATTTGTGCATTCCCTCTAGACAGTCACACAATGGGAGCTTAGGTGTGAACTAATGGATCTTAATGGCCCATTTTTTGGCTTGATGGGAGGCGAAGCTTAGGACTGCCTCACTTACACCTGAATAGGGGTGTGCCCCTCCCCAGACAAATGGCTTCATAACCCCATGTAGAGTGTCTGGAGCCAGGGAGGGCAGGATGAGGACCTTGTGTATGTCAATGGAAGGCCTGGAACTTTCACTCACTTTCTAGAACTAGGGCAACAAAGTATAAATAATGGACCCCGAACCCCACCAAATCGGACCTCTACTAGAACCAAGAAAACTGCCAGGAAGAAGGACTTCTGTGCTGCCAGGAGGAACTGTCACTCTGCAACTGCATTGATGTGTTGCCTACTGCTGCTGTGGTGTATGAGGGACTGTCACTTTGCTGTTTGCTCTGCTGTATTGGCCTGCTGCATGCTGCTTTTCTCCTGCAGTGAGAGGGACTGGACTTGCTCTCTACATTCTTGAACCCTTGAGTCTCCAAGGGGTTGTTGGCTTGCCCCCTGTTCTTCTGTAGTCTCAGGGATATCAAAGACTGCTTGCAAGTCTCCTGGTGCTGCAGGACTCTGCCATCTGTGAGTCCTATCCTTATCGAAGGTGTCCCCCTGCTGTCCTGGGCCTCAGAAGTGTGTTCTGCAGCTACAATCTTCAAAAAGCTATGCATCGTCCCAATTGTGGCAGAAATATTGACACGTCGTGTCCTCGCCATCCACACATTGCTCCAACAAAGGTACTGCTCAGCAAACCTTGTATAGGTTCTGTGCTGAGCTTACCCTCCATTGCTGTCGGTCTGGAGTTTTAATTTGCACCAGTCCCTTGTGACCTCAAGTAATTTTTTGACAGCTATAGACTTCTAAGCACTGTTTTCACTCTAAGGGCCTGATTTAGAGTTTTGTGGACAGGCTACACCATCACAAACATGACGGATATCTCGTCTGCCGTATTACAATCTCCATAGACTATAATGGAATCGTAATATTGTGGATGGGATATCTACCACATTTGTGGTGGAGTATCCCCCTCTGCCAAACTCTAAATGATGCCCTGAATCTGTAAACAGAGGGAAACCTATCCAACCTGTACATTTTTTTAAACTAGACTCATAGGGGTATCAAAAGTGGGCTGACTTGCATGGCTCACACCACGTTTGTTTTTTATTCAGCATCTCTTGCAAACCTTAAACTTTGACTAAAAAACATATTTTCCTCACATTTCTGTAATGAAAAGTTCTGGAATCTGTGAAGGGCCACAGACTTCATTTCATCCTGCATTCCCCCAGGTCTCCTGATCATTTATGTGGGTAGATGTAGTGCCTGTGACAGGAAACTTCCCAAAACGCAACATGGACACATCATATTTTGCCACTGAAAATTGGTCCATTTTTTTCAAATGTAGGTAGCTTGTGATTTCGGACCCTATCTCAGCCGGCACCTAGGAAAATATAGTCAACCTGTGCATTTTTTTAAACTAGGCACCTAGGGGTATCCAGGGTGGGCTGACTTGCATGGTTCCCACCACATTTTATCACCCAGAATCCCTTGCAAACCTCAAACGTTGACAAAAAAACACATTTTCCTCCAATTCTTGATAAAAACACAACCCCACTGGTGTGCCTCAGCCTAGTGACCAGTAAATAATATTGGTCATCTTACCTTGTCTTCTCCCCTCAATCAAAAGGTTCACCAAAAACACACAAAAAAAACCCAAAAACACACAGTATTTCTTAACTTTGCAACATACCCATCATCACAGCCTTTCTCTCGGGGTAAAGGTACATATTTATTATTTAAAAAAATGCCCCCCCCAGCAGGGGCTGGCCCATTTCCATGAGAGACAACTCCAGGGATGAAATCCCTGACATCAAGGTGGGTTTCCTGGCCATGGATTGCAGTGTGGCCACGATCCAGGGCCAGGGAACCATTCCAGGAAGACTGTCCCCTTTCAGACAGTGCCTCCATGAAAGATGGGGAGGCTATTTTGGCCTTTTTTTCCCACCAGAGTAGAGAGCAGCCTTACTTGCTGTGTCTCTGCTTTTGTGGGGAATGAATTGTGATATCAGCATGTATGACAGCGTGCTGACATCACAGATGGATGGGAGGAGGAGTCTGGGGGAGACGCAGAAGTTATTCTGCATCTCCTCAGGGCTTTTTTATAAAAACAAAGCCCTCCCTGGTGAAGGCCAGTGGTCATGACCCACACCAGGGAGGGTGTGCATGTGACGGCTGTTAGCTGTCACACACACTAAAGAGATTAATGAAAAATCAATCAGTAATGCAGCTCAAAATATTGTACAGGAACTGCACTAATCATATCCTCA
Source organism: Pleurodeles waltl (assembly GCF_031143425.1). Lineage (NCBI taxonomy): Eukaryota > Metazoa > Chordata > Amphibia > Caudata > Salamandridae > Pleurodeles > Pleurodeles waltl. The sequence goes on from NC_090442.1 coordinate 431,660,329, forward strand.
ATGCAAAGAAGATATGTCCAAATTTTCTTTGTGATTACTCTTTATAGAGAATCGTGCACTTCCAAGTGCACATGTTAACTTCCAGAGTTGTCGCTTTAGCTCAGTGCAATCCATGTAACCAATAATTATTTTGCAGCAGATGCTGTAAAACATGTGCCAGACCCACTGACTTCTGGGGCTGGTGGGATGAGCACTGTTAATTTGAGAATGCCCTTGTGAGGGCTAGGCCTGGATGAGGGTCCTCGGTAGACGTTTTCTTAAAAGTGAAGACATGTGAAAAGGATTGAATTTAATTCCAGCTGGTTAATGTGCTGCATGGCTAAACACTTATACAGCCCAAAAAGTGAGACCAGTTGGCTAACCCAATGCTTGTTAACTTTTTGTGTATGCACAGGTGGCTATATGCAAATGTTTTTTTTTAAAGATGGCCACTGATTTGTGCACATGCTCAAGCAGCCAATATGTTTTAGTCCAGTGTACCAAAAATCATTCTAAGCAAGCAAGCAATGTGAATGCCAATAGTGCAGTAGTAATTAAAAACCTCTTGGCTTTGCCATTTGTGAGAAATTGGGTTGTTGGTTGAGGCAGATGAGAACCTACTCAAGCAACAACCACAATCCTTGTCAGGTTGAACAGTAAAAAGGCACTAAATTAACCTGCACTTAACACTGTGGTAGCTTGCAACAAAAGCAGAGAGGCTTAATTTAGAGGCAATGTGTAAAGTACTTTATGTAGGATCTAAATAATGATAAAGTAAAAAGACAGAAGAAAAAAAATACCACACCAACTTAGCAAAATACAATTAATTTTAATGAATTATTTGACACCAAAACAGCAAAAAAATTATTAATATAATCAGAGAGATGCACATTTTAAGGGTTTGGGTAAAAATAGTTCTTAAAAACACAAAGCTCTAACTGTTGGTTATTTGGTCACGTCGGACCAGGACAAAGTCACAAGTTCAGTCTGACCATGATGAAGCTTGGGCCAGATATAGGGACTGAGTTAGGCCCACTGAGAATTGTACCTTACTTCCTTGATGTGGTGTGTTGGACTGTGCAAGGCAGGTCCAAGGAACGATGCAAGGTCCTGCATTGAGATGCATAATGCAGTGTCAGTCCTGATGATTAACGCGGGGTCCTGCATCAAGTTGTGTCACATTGACACCATCAGGTGTCATCAGAAGAAGAGCTGCAAGGGCTGTTATGTGAGGTCTGTGTTGAGTTCCATTGCACTGCATCAGTTCCGATGAAGAGCTGTGAGGGCTGCCATGCAAGGTTTGCATCAAGATGCATCACGCTGCATTGGTTCTGATGAGGAGCTGTGAGGTCTATGTCAGGTTTTATCTCACTGCATCAGTTCTGATGGCGACCACAGCTGGGCTGGCAGAGCACCTTTATCTCTACTTCCAAGGATCCAGGACTGGGGTTGCACCACTTGGGGGTTAGGATTCACAGCAGGCAGAGTCCAGATGCAGGGTTCAGGGGTTTTGGACTTGTTGTGCCTCTGTAACTCACAACAGGATGCCAGCCAACTAGCCCTTGGAGTCACTCTCAAGGTCCTGGGTTCAAGGTAAATGGCCAGTCTTTCTTACTCAGGCAGCAGAGCAGCTGGGCAGCACTTCTTGCAGCAGAACACTCCTTCAGAGTCTTCAACAGGTTCAGACATGCTCTGAATAGTGGGTCTGAAGTACCTATTGTTATACCTGGTAGCCACTTTGAAGTGGAAGAAGATTCTGGAGTTCCCCCCTTCAAAGATGTCTGAAATTTCCTGCTTCTCTGCCCTGGTCCCAGTCTGTCTATGGGAACCATAGACTAACATGAGGTCATTTTTGTTTGAGTTGAGCCAGTGATCTTGAAGTGTAAGTGTGGTATGTAACAGCTCCACTCCCAACCCTGCCAGTGATGGCTCATCCTGCCAACATCCAGATCCTCCATTGTGAGACCCTCTCATAGGAATACACAAAGGTGAACTGCTAACTATACAAAGTTATGTAACCCAGTGACAGTGCAGGCACCAAACAGGACAAGGAAATGGCAAGTTTCCAAAAGTGGCACTTTCAGAATTATAATTTAAAATCTAACTTTACCATCAAAGAGGTTTTTAGTTTAAGATTCCTCAGACACCAAACATGACACTATACCTGCTCCCAATCAAACATTATAAACTATTAGATATAACACGATAACCCAATGTTATACTATGGGAGAGGTAGGCCTTGCAGTCATGAAAAGCAAAGGTTAGAGTTCTTCACTATCAGGATATGCAAAACGTACAAATATGTGTCTAACTTGTTAAATAGCGAAACTAAGAGTATATTGTTCTGCACTAACTTGAGCAGACTCACAGTGGTGTCTGTGTGTATTCACTGGGAACATGAGCTCTTAAGAGCAGATGCCCTCACCCACCCGAAGGTAGTATTTTTCATCAATGGGCTTTCTCTTTGTTGGGCTACCACTGCATTGCCCAGTGGCCCTGCGAGAGGGCTCTTCTCTGGAGATGATTTTATCACTAAAGAACGACTGGAGAGGTGGGTGTGTGCCCAGTCTGTGGGTGAGAATATTGGAAAAAGATGTGAAGTAAAATCAATTATAGACTGGGTAGGGCTAACTTATTCATGGGGTTCCAAGTCTATGTTGATTTAAGTCTATGTTGAGTGAGAGGCCATTGGAATTAATGGTTCTAGTCTTTCAAGTGCAAAGATATATTTTCTGGTGTCAGTTCAAGTCTTTGTAGCTAGATCTTAGATACTGGTCAACATGTGTCATGCCTTAGTATGTTGAAAAAAAATCAGATTGCATTTCGTCAAGACCTACTGGTTGCATACCTAATCTTCTAAAAGAGTGAGAAACCTAAGTATGTGACTGGGTTTACTCACCCTGGTGGATCGTGTAGAAGTCCAACCAAATCAAATAAGAACTAGAGCACTCACTTCATTTCATGCAGGCTTTACAGCAAAACAATGACCTAAATGAAAAATCAGGAGAAATAAACATATAGCGTATGAATTAAAATCACGTCACCATACGAAACAATCAAAAAGGTTACATTGCACTTATTAAATCCATATATAAAGTAAACGTGACTATGGAAATCACTGTAAACAAAGTGACAAACGTAAACATGCGTGCATGAATATCACAAGTGGGAGTTCCCAATGGTAGGTATCCATACAGCTATAAGATTTAAGGTGGTTTCACCCTCCATAAAGTCAGTAAGATCTCCTTGAATGACGAGGACATGACTCACATTTAGTGGACATCTAAGATATAGGTATTTATCTCACAGGTAGCTGCGAAAAGCCAAGTTATTAATGAATAGCTTAATAAGCAAGTACATATCCATCAAAAAGGCTAGCTTCGTAATCGTATTTATTTGCGCTCTGTGGTACACCAGTTTACTGACCTACCTCTGACCTCACAATCAAAGATGGAGGGAAAGTGAACCAGAGTCCATTTTAAATGCCTCAGGGAGAAAAAATAATTTCTCTTCTCGGACGGTAGCCTGGGACCAAACCAAGTTTACGATGTCCTTGTGGAATCTGAAGCAGACGTACTGTGCGTAGGGGTGCTCAGTGGCTATAAAATCAAGCATTTGCAATGCAATGGGCCTCGTGTTTGCTTGAGTTAGAGCTTTTAGTGTTGTAAACTCCTAATCAGACTTTTCTTGCCACATAACCTGAAAATGAAAAGATAAACAGTTACACATAAGCGAGCCGACGGCCACGAAGCAAACACACAAAAGGAAACAGAAGTTGGCTCGCAGTGAAAGTATTGGTAAAAGTGCAATTATCCATGTATCCGGCAAAAGTGCAATTATCTATGTAACAGGATCAATGTCATGCAAAGTGCGTGACTACTGCCCAGAGAAATCGCGCTACCTACGACACAAAGAGAAAAAGTAGTCCAGAAACCATACGGAAAACATGGAGCCTATCCTGCACAGATGAGTGTTTGGGGGGTGGTGGGTCTACAGTTATGCCCCAATCCCTGATCAAAGTCTGATGGCAGGGTCTGTTTTCATTTTGTTTAGTGTGATACCACCAAAAAACATTTTTGTAAAACTTGGGATGCAAGAGAAGCTTTTCCCTGGATTCCTTAGCAGTTTTTGAAAAAGAAAATCCTTCTGGTACGAGCACCAGATGGATTTTCTCTGGCACTGCTGTTGATGACATGTTGATGTCTACCATAATGTCAATGGGTCGTTCACTGCAGTTAATTAGATCACACTCTAACTTATCTTAAAATGTCTCTTGTGACCGGTAAAATACCTTTCTTCCTATGAATTGTATTTGGAAGCATTATACATGCCAGCTCTGCCCTTCCTTGGCTCTGCACTCATTCTGCCACTTTTCTCATTCCCAGTTTATGTTCTTCCAAAGTATGTTTTCCATTTTCATCACTGAATCCTAATAACGTTTTTATCTACTCTTGGCCCTGTCAGCATTCACCATTTGTGCCCCTGAATCGTATATACACAATGGCTGTAAAGGCCAGCTGGATTGTTAAAAAAAAGGTGTTTGGTATACTTGACTTTTTGAAACGCACATACAACTTCACTCCATGTGCGCTGTAACAACAGAGATCAACATGTGTTCCCTGCTTCATGGTATGTATTCTAATAGTTGCAGTCATATGTAGAGCACATACCAAAATGCAAAGAAAATTAGAAAAATGCCCAGGGATTGATACACTTAAAAGTCACACCTTGCGAGCATTGAAGGATATGCAACATTTCTCATGCCTGTACCCCTGTTATTTGCCAAAAATATATCCCCTAGTGCAGCACAAGCTAGCTGACCCGGGCCATGTTTAGTGTTTTCGAAAAGCTTTTACATTTTTAACCAACAGCACTTAAGAATATTTGAGAACATACTTATGATCTTAAAAGTGAATCTACAAAGTCCAGAATGCAACACACCCTTTATTAAAAAGCTAATTCTGTATAAAGGCATCACAGGACAATTAAAACTACTGTAAGGCTATCCTTTGTCTACGTAAATGTGTTTATTAAAATGAACAAACCCAGAATGAAGCCCAAACTGAGTAGTCCCGCTGCACCGAACAATGCTAGGAAGTTAAGGCAGGGGGCAGGGCTCTTCCTTGGCCGGAACAACTCAATGTCTTCATCAAGGGGCATCAACATTTTCCTGGGCCCTCTCTTCGTCTGTCCAGTTCGGAGCAGAGTCAGGAAAAGTCATCGGTTCTGCTGCCCGGTACATAAGTTCTCGTATTGTAGGGTCCCGAACTGAAGCAATGGAGTGTTGCTAACCAGGTGGTTCACATCCCCTTCCTGTCCTTAATAATCAAGGGAGGTTTAATTTGGTCAAAGTTCGACTTTCTTTGCGGTATTGTTCTTAGACAACTCATTCTTGAAAACAAATTGCTGCATCGCGTGCAGATAATTAACCTAACCTTCAGCTATAAAAGCAAAATAGATACAAAAAAACTATTTACACTTAACTGGGAGAAGCCTGTTTGAGAATGTTGTCATTGGATTTATTTGCTCACACATCTCTCTAACTACTTATATTGTGTTGTCACTTTATTTCCGTGTTCATCTTCCAAAGGGTTATTCTTTCTTGGGAGGGAATGATTCTCAGCTGGGGGGAGGTGGGAGAAAGAAGGGTGAGCTGGGGCAGTGGGAGATAAAGGGTCTTGTTGCACTTTGTGATTCCAGAATTAGAGTATTCATTTTTTTCTTTAATTGATTTATAATATAAAAGCAGTTGACAAAAAAGAAAAAAACACTGTGCGATCGCGCCGTGTAAAACGAAGCGCGATTGCGCAGACATTGAAAATGGAAAAACCAAGCGCAATTGCACTATGTAAACGCAAGCGCAATCCTGCTGCATGGAAAATAAAAAGATAAAGTAGTCCAGAAACCATGCTGAAATCATGGAGCCTCAAATGTTTTCAGTAGTTGACTGGTGCAGTCGAGGAGGGCTAAACACTAGAAAAGGCATGCCGTATGCACGCCTTTCACAAATGAAAGCAAGCAGATTTTAAAAGGCAAGCCCACAAACCAATGACAGTGACTGGCATGACATGGGTGTGGTTAGAAGCCCAAAGAGAGATTACAACAGGGGACGGAGCGCTTTGCGCTTGCCCCTAAAAAAAGGGTGGACCAGACTATCACGAGGGAGCGCATGTCAGCCTGCCTCTGATGTCATGGTAACACGCCTGAATGTGGAATCCCACAGGGACATAAGGATTCGGGTGGAACATTGCTTGTCAATCCTGTATTGCAGATTCGGGGTGAGCCTGTGTATAGGCATGCTCAAATGCCTGTAGAAACAGAGGGCAAACCAGACCAGCCTGAGTGAGCGTCTGTCAGCTTGCCTTTGCTGTCATGGTAATGCTTGTGTATTATGTAGTGATTGGCTTTGTGTAGCCTAATTGAAGTCCAAAGGACTGACCTAGCTAAGCTTTAATCACAGTTTCCATGTAGAAATGTTCGTGGTGTGATTACGTGGAGGTGGAAATTATATGGAGAAAAGGAGACAGATTTTAAAAATAAAACAAATCTGAAAAAGGAGATATCTTAATGTAGTCCCATGTATTTGTCATAGAGGTGTACAGGACAGTTGGTCATTGTGTGTGGAAAATGGATCCAGTAGGGAGAGCCCAGGACAATATTATCCAGGGAGAACATCATTTTAGGCATTATAATCCCCACAGCCCAGCATTCTTTGGAAGAGAAATGAGAGGGACTACCTAGCACCAAAGAGGGAAAGGTTTCACTGATCTAGATTAGAGGAGATTATATTGGACCAGAATTCTCCTCATCCTCCTAAATTTAGGTAACTTTTTAAATACACTGCATGTTGCCCAATGGGCTAGTAAGGTCTACCCTAAGAGTGACTTTTATGTATTAAAGAGGAAGGTGTAGGACAAAGAAGATGCTGTCAATAGAGCGAGCCCAAATCTTGATGTTTTAAAAAAACTTTTTATATATGTATCTCCTTTCAAACAAACCCATATATATTTTTGCCACACTAGGGGCAAAAGTGACCCCCATACTGACTCCTTTGATCTGTTTGTAGATTATACTATCAAACAAAAAAAAATTCTTGTAAGGATCTTCAAACATTGGAGAATGAATCTTGCAGGTGGTTCAGGGGCTTCTTCCAACAGCACTATTTCCACAGCCTCATAGGCTCCCTCCTGGGGGATGTTCGTTTAAAGGGCTTCAGGATCCATAATGGCCACAATTCCCTATCGGGGGGATAGGGATATCCATAGCGACCAAAAATATCCATAGCGACCAAAAATTCCCTATCAGGAGGAAGGTGAGTGGCCTGGTGGTCACCGAGCACCGAAACGTATCTTTGCACAGTTTCAGCAGTCCTGACATGGGCATTGGGTGACCGCTGATGAAATCCCCATTTAAGAATTTCATGTAATGCACTTGTTGTTATGGGTAGCCCCTATTGTAACATTCCTGATCCTAATCACCAGTTTATGAATAGACTCATGAATTAGACTCATGAATTGTAGAAGGAATGAATGAGACAACTTACGAACATTGGGCTTTTCATAATTAGGGGGATCTGCCCATAAGATGTACTGCATTAGCGTATTTCATTTATAGAGGTGGAAAAGCATGATCACCAGGGGAGCTTTTGTATGGACCCAAAGCCGGGTGTGTGAGGAAGGGAGGGGGGAGGATTTGAGGGAACAAGAAGAAGAAGACAGAAGGGTAGGCAGGGTCATCTAAAATAAATCCTAAAACAATACAACCACCTCAGAGAGAAAAAGCTACACAGAAAAAGCCAAGATGTGAAATAGCAAATATTCTCTGGGTTGAGGAACAATGTTTCAAACCAAGGGCTAAAAGAGTCTGAATCAATTAAGAGAATGATTGATGTGGGTAATCAAAGTGTATTATACATGTGATAATGTATCTCCTTCCATACATTATAAGAATATTGCAAGTTACTGAGGAGTTCCAGGACTTTTATAAAGTTATGGAACTCCAAGTTGACCAGCAATACCCTTATCATATATGACATGGAATATTTCATTGCTTATTACTTACTATTCAGGTTCACATCATGGTCACATCATTACCTTTCTTACAAACCACTTAAATCCTTGGTGCGTAGTTCATTCAAATGAAAAAGAGAGCAGGTTTGCAAAAATGAAGAATTCAAATAGAAACAAGTAAAAAATTAAACACATCAAAAAAGCTGTTAGATATTTGTTGCAATTTTTTTAATTATTATTAGTATAATACAGGTCAGTGTTTTGTTTAAAATAAAGAATAAAGCTGAAGCAGCTCATTTGTAGAAACATGCAACAGTGCAAAAAAATACACATTGCATAAATATTTATTTTCTATTTGACACTTTCTGAGCTAGAAAAACAGAGCTGAAGAAAGAAAAGCAACATTGTATTTCTGTCCCTCCAACTGCTACTTTAATTATGCTCCCTGGTCTGACCTGCTTTAGTTCTGGGCTTCCAGCTCTGGCGGCAGGTAGTAAGATGTTTGAACTCTAATAAATTATCACAGTTCAAAGGCTAGTCATTTATTTATATAACCTGCAGATTATAAAGACATTAGAGACAGGTTTTTAATGCTGGAATTTCAGATTCCCATGCATTGGAGCAGTGTAATTTAGGTTCATCCCTTTATTTGTTTAAGTTGTACATTTATTTATTTATTTATTTACAATATTTATATACAATGTTTGATTTAATTTTAATATTGTGTGCCATGTATTTGACCCAACTAATGGAATGCAGTCATTGTAGTTATTAGGAATCCTTGAATAGACATATTTAGATTAATTGGTTTATGAAATCATGTTTGCATATTCTTTTTTTCACATTTAGTCCACTTATGTATGTATATGCATGTTTAGTCATGCAACCAAAGATTATTTATTTTTGAGTTAACTTAGCCTGAGCTTAGGGCTAATTTGACGTATCTTTTGAACCTTGCTAGTGGGATCTTTTTTCCCTTTGCAGGTGAGGTCATGCTTCTTGTTAGTTAGAGAAAGACTCGCTGTTTGTATTAGATGTCTGATAATGAGGCCTGTGAGTAGGAAGCTGGCATCAAACTCGGAGAAATAATGGTCAAAGGAGGCCTTCTGATTATCACATATGAGGATAGTGGGAAGCTCTAGGCTGAGCTTTGCGGTCCCAATTTTGAAGTGATGGGAACTTACCAGAGTGTTCTGATTTCTTTCACGTTCAGATATTTGGTTGATTCCTTGTGGTGTAAGGAGAAATAAGGATGTTTCTGAAGCTACCGTTATTTTAATTGGTTTTTCCATAGTTAGGCAGATTTTCCCTGACTCTGGGAGAAAGCAGATTTCTCTTGCTGGACTTTCTCCTGTGTAGGAAAGCTTAATGCCGAACACTCTTTCTATTTCACTGGATTTCTCCCGAAGGTTGGTTCTATACTGACATCTTCTAAACTCCCTGGATAGAAATCCTCTTTTAGAGAATCTGTCCTTTCTTTATGTTTATGTTAAACAGGAGAAGTTTCTTTATGGAATTCCTATTTGCAGCAATTTGCTTTATTCTTGCTGTGGCTCAGACTATTCTGTATCTCATGATATTATGTCTTAAATTATTCAGACATCTCAGCCTGCAGACTATATTACTGTATCTTGTACATGTATTCTTATTATGTTTCTATATAGGATTTATCAATATTCTGAATCTTAACTATCGATTCTTAGTCCTTTTTGTGGAGTCACATTGGCAAGCACAAGTTTGAAATGTATTACCGATGTTTGCTTCCTTACAGTGCTTCATGTCAAGTAACAAAAGTCCATGCGACCAATGGGGAAAATATCTTTGAAGATTTTACAAAGAGATTAGGTGCAAGTCTCAGCACCGCATACGTATTATAAGTATATCGAAAACCAAACATCTGATTGACAGCTGTGCTATTAAAATCCATACCCTATTGATTCATTTTAATTTTAAGAATAATCTTGGCACCATTTAAACATTGTGTTTAGAGGTTAGCCATTTTACATGTGAAGGTTTGTAAGTACTGTTATGCTTGTAGAGGAAGCTTTGCTCCTGAATGCTTTAATTCAGGGGTCTACAACATTTTCTGTAATAAGAGCTACTTGCATTTAATGAAAATCATCCTGAGCTACTTATATTATTAGTATTGTAATAGTGACCACATCAAACAATATTACATCAGTAGACATCATATGCCGGACTACCAGCAGCAATCACTTCATGCATCAAGCAGGGTTGACAGCAATAATGTAAAAGACATTGTCAATTTTGAATGCTTCTTTATGTGTAATACATAACAGCCACAGCTACAATGTCTTGGATACTAATGCAATAACTATTATTAAAAAGTCTCCACTATGCCACATTTTATCACTTAACTATAAGCTTTAAATATATTTTGGAAAAGCAGTCACTTTTCTGCATACATCAACTTAAGAGTTTTGAAAATACACACGTTTATTTCAAATACACATTCTCAATGTTTGTACACATATATTAATTCAACCAAGCAAAAGCTTTTATGTTGGTAGGCTGAGCTGCACACAGGTGCGCTACTTAGAATGTAGCTGGATAACTAACACTAGCTCACAAACTACTCATAGCAGAAGCCTACCCTAATACAGCATAGATTGATGTTGCCCTTTCTTTAATCCTAAATGGTGTAAGGTGGTTTTCCTATATCCCACCTTAGCTCAGGTGTACTGCACTTACAAGTTCGAAATAAACCCTCAGATATGAAGCAATACGCTACTGAGTACTGAATAGCAAAACCTATTTATGGAGTAAATGGGAATCAATACCAGGCTAGAAACGTTCTTAATGTACAGGCCGCTTAGTGTTTACATGTCCCGAAATGCTATAATTATTTAATGAGAATAAAAAAAAAAAAAAGAAAAACATTTTTGCAATGATGAAAGGCATGCTCTCTCATTTTTTCTGTTTCAGACCACAGTAAAAGGAGCCTGATTATACAGCACTCAATTTGATAACGTTAGAAGGATGAAAGTTGTATTATGGGGGTCATTCTGACCCCGGCGGTCATGGACCGCCGGGGCCAGGGTTGGCGGGAGCACCGCCAACAGGCTGGCGGTGCCCCGCAGGGCATTCTGACCGCGGCGGTTTGGCCGCGGTCAGAAGTGGAAAACCGGCGGTCTCCCGCCGGTTTTCCGCTGCCCAAAAGAATCCTCCGCCATGGGGATTCTGACACCCCATACCGCCATCCTGTTCCTGGCGGCTCTGCCGCCAGGAACAGGATGGCGGTATGGTGTGTCGTGGGGCCCCTGGGGGCCCCTGCAGTGCCCATGCCAATGGCATGGGCACTGCAGGGGCCCCCGTAAGAGGGCCCCACTTTGAATTTCACTGTCTGCATTGCAGACAGTGAAATTCGCGACGGGTGCAACTGCACCCGTCGCACCTTCCCACTCCGCCGGCTCCATTCAGAGCCGGCGTCCTCGTGGGAAGGTTGTTTTCCACTGGGCTGGCGGGCGGCCTTTTGGCGGTCGCCCGCCAGCCCAGTGGAAAACCCAGAATCACCGCAGCGGTCTGACGACCGCGGTGCGGTGTTCTGGCGGGGGTACTTTGACGGGCGGCCTCCGCCGCCCGCCAAGGTAAGAATCACCCCCTATGTCTTGTACGCCCTCCAACAGTTCATGTTCTTTTGAGGCCACTAGCTGCTGCTGGTATCTAAAAAATTCATATTCATGTGGTTTAAGGGAGCAAGGGCCAAATTTACTAACATTTGACGCAGAACAGCGCAGCAAGACAGCTTGCTGTGATGCGCCAAATGGAGAGCCGGATTGCATCTTATTCACTAAAATATAGTGCATTCCTGCTTTTTCTCTGCGTTGGCGTACTAGTGCCTGCCAAGATCCAATGCAGGCATCCTTGCACCATTATACAAGGGTGACTGCATTGCAGACAGGATTGTTTTAATGCAGGAAGGCATACCTAACTGCACAAATATAATTCTCTGGGGCATTTTCCTCATCCCATGTGTGTTACATAATGTAATACACATAGGAAGAGGAAAACACAAGGAGAAAGAAACATATTTTCCTCATTATGCCTCCCCTGAGAAGAAGTAGCATTTTAAGGCATTCTCAGGCTTATTATTTTTAGTCAATCTGGGAGTGCGCCAAAAACCATGGGTGGATGAGTGGGGACACCCATGCTCCACCCATAAAACACCTTCCTAGGGCAGAGGATTGCAAGGGAGCAACTTGTGCTGCCATGTGTTATTCCAGATTTACTATGCCATGTAGAGTCACACAAGATGACTATGCGTGGCATAGTAAATATCAGTTACAGGCTTGCATTGTTCTTTTCATCACCTTGTGTGAGGCAAGGGCAACACAAGCCTTTAGTAAATCTGGGCCTGTGTATTGATACTTAAGATGCCGTTTACGGCTCCCTCAGTCCAGTATTATATCCATCTTGATGATGCCCTTTGAAGGAAGAAACTGGAAATAGCCAGCCATGCGGTCTGAGATTGAGGACATGAAGAGCATGCAAATTACATCTGAGCTAAAACTAGTAGGGTCTGTACGTGGATAAATGGAATGCAGTACCTATACAGTCCACCCTCTTGTAAGACTGTGATTACCAGATGATTGTGCTTTAGTACATTTACCAATAAACAGGTTTCTACTCAATCATGGAATGATGAGTGGGCACAGGGTTACGCAGTGTCATCTTTCTTGGGAAGCAGTCAGGCTCAGACCTGAGTACCAGAGTAAGGGATCTGGGGCCACATGTACAAATATTTGGATTTGCGATTTCCTAATTGCGATTCCATGGGAATCGCAATTCCAAATGAAAGAGATTTCAATGAGTTCCATTTGCAATATTAATAAGGTAGGTCACAATTTGTGACCAAACGGGAATCGCACAAATCACAGGAATGGTGGCCTGCTGGTGTGAGCAGACCATCATGTCTGAGATTGCTTTTAAATAAAGCAATTTTTTTTCTTAAATGCAGCCCATTTTCCTTAAAGGAAAACAGGCTGCGTTTAAAAAGGAAGAAAATGGAACGTTTCAGTTTCATTTTTGAAGAGTAGGCAGTGGTCCTACACCTCCAGACCTGTGGGTCTGGATGTGTAGGGCAGGAGTCTGATCCTCTACATCCTCCCAGAGAGGAAGTAGTGGATCCATTCCAGGGCTCTTCCGCGGATCCCTATGTCGTGGAGTCAGGCACGCAAAGTACTGTGGAAGACCATGTTGAAGGCTGCTGAGAGGTCGAGAAGTATGAGTGCTGTGGTGTGGCCGTCATCTAGAAGTAATCGGATGTCGTCGTGGCTGCCAGGAGTGCTGTCTCCGTGCTGTGATTGCTGCAAAAGCTGGACTGGGAGCTGTCCAGGGAGTTGTGGTGAACCAGCTGGCCTTAGGTTCGCGTTTGGCTGATGTCAGCCGGAGAGGGGCCAGAGTGTTGACGCATTTGGTGATCCATGTGTTGAGTTTGTGTGTGCTGTGTTGGCGTTGTCAGAAGGGGGAGGAAGGGATTTGGTGAGTGATGAGGTGAGTTGCTCATTGGTGATTTCATTCCATGTCCTGTGGGGGATCCTGGAGGTGCAGGTGCAGCTGCTCGGTGCAGTGATTGTGGAGTGTATGCAGAGGTGGTCGGTCCAGTCTGAGGTGGAGATAGTCTCGATGGTGATCCGGTTGCTTGAGGTGAAGATGGGGTCCAGTGTATGTCCTGCGATGTGTGTAGGGGTGGAGACCAGCTCTCTGATGCTGAGAGTGGCAAGGTTGTTGAGTAGAGCAGTGGTGTTTGGGTCGGTGAGGTCCTTGAGGTAGAAATTCAGGTCTCCGAGGAAGAGGTAATCGACTGATGCCAGGGCCTGGGGTGTAGCGATGTCTATGATGTCGTCTATGAAAGCTGGGCGGGGCTGGGTGGCCTCTACACCCGGGTGCCCCAGATGGAGGAGTTGTGGTTGGAGTGGACCAGGAAGTGAAGGTGTTCTATGGTGGTGCAGTGTTATTTTTGGACGGCCTTGACACGTAGTGAGGACTTCTGCACAATAGCGAGTCCTCCACCTGGGTGGGAGGGCTGGTCACTCCTTAGGATTCTGTTTCTGTCAGGAATAGCGATGGTGATGTCTGGACCCGATATGGGGTTGGTCCAGGTCTCGGTGAGGAAGGCGATGTCCAGTCGCGTATACATCAAAAAAGAATGTCATCAATTTGGAAATGCGGAATCATTACCAAGTTAATAATAAACACTCCCTGGTAGGTTCACAACACAGTTCTTTCATTTCAAAAGTATTTATTTCATTTTCAGCCAGAGCATAAGAATCCAATAGTTACATAGTTTAGTGTGAGTATTAAACCCACAAGTAACACCGCACATACATTCAACATTGGAGCTGTTTCAGACAGGATGGTATAAAAGTAGTGACAGACATGTAAAATAGCACTATAAAACAAATGTAGAGCATTAACATAAAAAAGAGCAAATGAGAACCTTTTTGTCAGGATGTCTCTGGCGTGGGAAGTAGAATGGTACGTTTGCAGATAACAAGCTCAGTGTCAGCTTCTATACAGAGACTCCGATCTAGATGCCTATCTTGCTTGGGCGTTGGCCATGTCCCAGGTCTCCACTCACTTCTAATAGAAACACTGCATAAAACCCAGTAGCTGTGGCAATTCAGCAGGTAATTCCCCAGGGAAAATGAGTGTTATGTTCAAGCAGTACCAACAATGGTGAAGTTAAGGAAACAAGACAATAGCATTTCCACACTTATTTAGATAAACTAAAGAATAATTCACCATGACACCAAAATAATCAAAATCAAATAAGGTTACATATGAATTTTAAAAATGTAAGACTAAAAACACATGCAGAAAAGGTAAAATGTCAAGTTAAATATCCAGTTCACTATTCACCCAGACTTAGGTATGATTTCAAAATTACCATGAGGGAGTAATGGTCGACGCAAGTTCATCATTCAATGTTTCACCTTGGCTCTTAGTCTACCTTTTGGAGCTCCGGGGTCCAAGGCTGGGATGTATGCAGGATTCAAAGAGCAAAGCTGTTTGCTATTTCTCATCAACTCTACCGATAACTACGTATACAAAAATATGAGGGCCTATATAAGAAGTGCCTGGTCAATATATTCTGCAGTGTGTAGGCACAAGGCAAAGGATTATATTAGTGTCTTGTCCTACAGCTAAACAAAACTGAAATAGTGGGCAATTATATCTGAGCCGTTTCTGTGTAACCAACTGTTTGTACTATGATATAGAAGAGGTAGGCCCTGAAAACGAAACATACAAACAATAACAGCCTAATTACGACTTTGGATGTCTTCTGTCAAGACCGCCAAAAGACCACTATGTTGGTGGTCATCCAACCACGTATTATGATCCACACTGTGAAGACCGCAAAAAAACAGCCAAACATTCCGAAACACTGGGAGGCGGGAAAGAGGCAGTTCTACCACCAGCAACGCCAGCCCAACACAAATCCGCCCACCAGATTACGACCCACAAATCACCACAGCAGTTCTTCCATGGTGGAAAAACATTGGTGGTCCGATCCGCCGCGGTCAGAAACTGCCACTGACAGAACATAACACTACATTGGACAGTTTGAATACCCCACACCTGACACACATCAGAACACCCGACACACCTACATACACCACTATATAACACCCCCACACAATCCACAATTGTTTGCAAAAAAAAACCCTCAATAGTGAGAAACAGAGAGCAGGCACAAACACAGAGAGAACACCCTAACACTATAGGCACACACACATCACACACCAGCTAACCTAACACAATACACACATAACGAGCACACATATTTCAGAACAACAGCACATCCCTCACAACATGCCACCCACACCTCATCATTCACCCAACACTGCACCCTTCCATACACAATATTCCCCACACCGTCAACACAATCACAACCAGGTCCCCTCAAAAGCACCCACCATTCACAGACGATGAGTTGAGGGTCATGGTGGCTAAAAGAGTAGAGCCACAATTGTTTGGAGTAGAAGTCCAGCTAACATCAATTGCCACAAAAATGGAGTTATGGCAAAGAATAGTTGACAAGTTCAACTCAGTGGGTAGCCATTCATGCATAAGGGACGACATCAGGAAGAGGTGGAATGCCCTACGGGGGAAAGTGCGTTCCATGGCATCAAGACACCAGATAGCCATGCACAAGACTGGCAGTTGATGACATCAATGCAATGGCACACCACAATGGCAACCACGGCTAAACACAGCTACAGCACAGTGACAATTGCAAATGGACACTGATCCATGTCTCCAATCCTGTAATGGATTGATCCGGGGTTGGAAAGTAAGATGCCATACTCCATGCACATGCACAATATCCAGGGACAGGAATATTACCCTTTCTGCCCACATACTGGGGGTGATTCTAACTTCGGCGGGCGGCGGAGGCCGCCCGCCGAAGTTCCCCCACCAAAATACCGCTCCGCGGTCGAAAGACCGCTGAGGGTATTTTGGGATTTGCCCTGGGCTGGCGGGCGGCCGCCAAAAGGCCGCCCGCCAGCCCAGGGCAAATCAACCTTCCCACGAGGACGCTGGCTCAGAATTGAGCCGGCGTAGTGGGAAGGTGCGACGGGTGCAGTGGCACCCATCGCGTATTTCAGTGTCTGCATAGCAGACACTGAAATACTTTGTGGGGCCCTCTTACGGGGGCCCCTGCAGTGCCCATGCCATTGGCATGGGCACTGCAGGGGCCCCCAGGGGCCCGCGGCACCCCCTACCGCCATCCTGTTCCTGGCGGGAGTCCCGCCAGGAACAGGATGGCGGTAGGGGGTGTCAGAATCCCCATGGCAGCGGAGCGCGCTCCGCCGCCATGGAGGATTCTGCAGGGCAGCGGGAAACCGGCGGGAGACCGTCGGTTTCCCGCATCTGACCGCGGCCGAACTGCCGCGGTCAGAATGCCCTGCGGGGCACCGCCGGTCTGTCGGCGGTGCTCCCGCCGACCCTGGCCCCGGCGGTCTCTGACCGCCGGGGTCAGAATGACCCCCACTGTGCTCCCATTGGGACATCAATGTGCACTGTGCAACCAAATTGTGTTACAACTACCAAGCCTGAATACCCACTAGGTACAGAGTCAAATAGTCATATCAGATAGTAATAAAACACATTAGTAGTGCTATATGTACTAATCATTGATCTCAGCACCCAACATGGAGTGTGGTACTGCCACAGACTTGTATGTGCTGTTAAGCTATTCTGTGCAGCATCTGTCATTGTCAATGCAGGGAATCATGGTGAGCCACTGTCTGTATCTCACAAAGACAGAACCAAACACACTTACTCAACTGTACTCTGGGGGTCATTCAGACCTTGGCGGACGGCAGAGGCCGTCCGCCAAGGTACCGCCGACAAATGACCGCACCACGGTCAAAAGACCGCGGCGGCCATTCAAACATTTCCGCTGGGCCGGCGGGCGCTCTCCAAAAGAGCGCCCGCCGGCCCAGCGGAAATGCCCCTGCAACGAGGACGCCGGCTCAGAATTGAGCCGGCGTAGTTGCAGGGGTGCGACGGGTGCAGTTGCACCCGTCGCGTATTTCAGTGTCTGCAAAGCAGACACTGAAATACTTTGTGGGGCCCTCTTACGGGGGCCCCTGCAGTGCCCATGCCATTGGCATGGGCACTGCAGGGGCCCCCAGGGGCCCCGCGGCACCCCCTACCGCCATCCTGTTCATGGCGGGTTGGCGGTAGGGGGTGTCTGAATCCCCCGCTCCGCCGCCATGGAGGATTCAATGGGGCAGCGGTAAACCGGCGGGAGACCGCCGGTTTACCCTTTCTGACTGCGGCTGAACCGCCGCGGTCAGAATGCCCTTGGGAGTACCGCCAGCCTGTTGGCGGTGCTCCCGTGGTCGGTGACCCTGGCGGTCACCAGCCGCCAGGGTCAGAATGACCCCCTCTGTGTCTCACTCCATCAACAGGTAACCCTGCCATTGACACAATGGAGAGGATGCCAGACCCTGTTAGCCCTCCTCAGGATGAAGGCCCCAGTGAGGACAATAGGCCAGGATGTCTGGACAGTGATGACCTTCTTGGCCGATCCGGAATACCTGGTCAGTCAACAACTCCCAGCCGCACCCTGCCCACATCATCCCCCACCCCTGTTACTCTGGCATCACAGCCCAGGAAGCACCCCCAAACCTATGTCTCAAGGACTGTATAATCTATTGTGTGCCCCACAGTACAGGGACCTGAGTCGGACCTAGACACCCCAGACAATGATGTCCAGATAACCCTGGGAGTGGAGACACTGTGGCAGAGGCACAGGCACCTGGGGGCAGGGGTAGTGGGAGGGATGCTGTGGGCCAGAGGATGGGGCACCCAAAGGACTCCACTGACCAGGATGCCACCTCCCAAGTCCTGGAGCATATCAAAATTCCCAGGACAGGATGGACCAGATCACCACCATGTTGGGGGAAAATCAAAAGCTGCAGAGGGAATACCACTAGGAGGTAATGTAGCAGTGGCAGCAATGCCACCATGGCCTCCATAGCAGGGGTGCTGAGGGACATGACCAGCATCCTGCATGGTTTAGCAACCCACACTAAGGCCCCTTCCACTCTACATCAGCGGCAGCCAGTGGAATAGAGGACCTGCCGAGGGAAGCCCAAGCCTCAGACACCCCTCCCTATGTAGTTGAAGAACCCCCATGCAAACATGGGGTTCCATCCAGGCATCCTGCTGGAGCACATACTAAGACCAAACCAACTGCCAGGAAGTTAACCTCTCCTGATTTGTCACCCTTGTGTGCCACTAAGACACCCTGTGGACTGGACTGAGACAGAACTCCATTTTCTCTTGGTACAAGGACACTGGACCTTTGTGATCCAATGTTCTAGCAACTACTCTGATCTAAACATCTACCATGAGTCCACTCATCACTTGTTTGTTATGTACTTCACATCAATTCTCATGTCACAAAACAGATTTGCACAATAAGTCACTTTTGAACCCAACTACTGTAAATGTGCGTTTAATGGTCACCCTATTAGAAATGGGGACCCACCCGGGCAGACCCAACATCTCAAAGTGAGACCTGTGTTCCACCTCCTTCCAAGGGTAATCCTGGAGACCATTGTCAAGCAGACAATCTACAGGCATGGTTGGACTCACAGCTACACTCAAGGCACCTGAGAACCCCCTCCTCATTAAAAGGGAACTTACGCCACTCTGCACAGGCACTCTGAGTTGTCTACTGCAACTACTCAGTGAAGTGCAGAGGCAACTACCTGCTCCTCAGACACTAGGTGACTTCTCACAGTAGTCACACTGGCTTCTGTGTCTCTCAGAGCCTCTACCCGCTGTCCATTGATTGTCACCCACTGCCTGTACTTTTCTCAGGCACAAGGGTTCTCTGGACCACCTCAGTGTCCCCTGGTGAGATAAGGATCATTTCAGTTGGCTCCCACTAACTTGGAACCAACTCCTCCCCAAGTGCTACACTGTCCAAACCCTGTGTCTGAGCTACAGTGGGTGCAGGTGTCCTCTTGGGACACTTGGGATCCCTCCTCACATGACCCACCTGGTCACATGCACAACACTTGCATGGATCCCCCTCTTGGGGTTCCCTTTAGAAAACCATGGCTGCTTATCAGCTGGGAGCTGGGAATCCTTACCGTGGGAATTAGGTTGGGCCCTTTTGTGAACCCCCCTGTTCACCCTTAGCCCCCTATTCTTCTGAGAGGAAACCTGCCCACCCTTGGCATGGTTTCCCCATACCTCCTTTTGACCTCCCAATGTTCTGCTTCCTGCACTAGCTTCCTCAGGTCAGTCAGCTTGCTGTCAATCAGGTGCTGGCACAGCTCTGGAAAACAAAGACTATACAAGTGCTCCCAAGCAATCAAGTTGTAAAGCCCCTCATAAGTTGTTATCTTACTGCCCTTCACCCAACCATCCTGTGACCTGCAGAAAGAGTCAACACATTCTATCCAAGTTTGGGATTCTTTCTTTTTTGTAGGACCAAAACTTGTCCTTTTATTGCTCAGGGATTAGACCATACCTTGTGAGTAGGGCATCCTTCATGATAGTGTAGGTGAGTCCCTGAGGATCTCCTAAGGATGTCGAGGTGTCCCTCCCTTCTACCTCAAAGTGCTTCCACAGACGCGCCCCTCAATGTGCTTCAGGCACCACGTTCATGAAGAGAGCAGACTCATACCACAAGTAGATATGATCCTCCCTCTTATAATCCTTCACCACGTCTTTAGGAATGTGCACCCTCCTTTCAGGCTGCACTGTAGCACCATCTCTACTAGACTGGCTCTTCTGATCTAGTTCCCTCAAATTAAGCTTATGAGCCAGGAGCATCTTCTGCTCTTCAATGGCCAGCCTCCTCACCTCCATTTCTATTTTTAGATTTTCTAATTCCAACTAGTGAACCCTCTCTGCCTGTCTGTCCCACAACTCTTCAGGAGTCAGACCATTGGATGAAACACTGCTACCTGCCCTGAAGACCCTCCCCCAAGGCAGTGCAGGAACCTCTACTAAACCATCATGACAGTTTTGAACCTCCTCACCTCAATCTCCTCCTCTGTGTGCCCCACAACCTCCTTGGCTGTCACCCAGGCCCTCAGTACCTTTTGCAGTTCCTCCTACCTGCCAGAGCTCCCAATGGGACAGGCAATATCCTTACTGAACTGTTTCAATTGAGCAACTATATAACTGTCCAGCTTCTCCAACTCAATAACAGCTCCAGCTCCAGCTGGTGCATCTCCAGATTGAGACATGATGACAAGTCAAAAAAAGTGCAAAGTTCCAAGACTGAACAAGGAGTTCCCTATGAGAAGTACAAAAATAAAAAAGTATGGAAGCAGATGAAGTCCCAAAAAGAGAAAAAAAGCAAAATCACAAAAACAAGTGGTATGTGGATACGTAATAGTCTATAAGGAAAATAGTAGTGTACACTTAATCACTGTATGTCAACTACAAATACAAGTTCAACCCTTACCGCTGATCACCAATGTTAGAAATGGGGTCTTTGGTTGGGAGTAAGGCTATGCCCTGTCCAGGAAAGGACCCTCACTCTTTTCAGGGCAAAGGAGAAACACACCCGATTAACCCCCACTCACCCCCTTGGTAGCTTGCCATGGGCAGAAAGGCTTAACCCAGAGACAAAGTGTAAGGTATTTGTACCAAAACACACAATAATACAGTGAATACACTACAAAATGACTCAAAACCAGGTTAGAAAGATAGCCAATATTTATCAGAACAAAACAAGAAATGACAGAAATCCAACATACACAGTCAAGTTATGAATTTATAAAGATTAAACACAAAAATAGTGCTTAGATACACAAATGCTTTATTTAGGCGATATCACGTAATTGTGACGGAGTCATTCCCAACAATCCAACGCCAATGGCGACGATAAATACGGAGTCACACAGACCCCCATGTACAGTTCCTTGTGAAAATGAGGAAACAAGCTGCTGCACTTAATTGGAGATCGCGGCATTGCTGGATCCGAGGCGACGTTGGTTCTGGTGATGTGAAGGGAAGGACCCAGACAGGGAATACACAAGCAGGCAGAGTTACAGAATGGTTTAAGCAAGAAAATGCTGCTCACCTGTTGTGCCAACTGGGTGACTTACTTACATAGTACAGAGTCAATATATAATTAGTACTGGTTCATGTATGGACTACATATGAGGCTGCCATCTCAATTAAAGCACAGTTTTGCTCTGTGCAGAACAGTACATATCTGTGTTTTTTGCTTACACCCATTGTCTGTTCATCTCCATTCAATGGTATATGTGGAGGTGAGAAATGTTTGTAGACTAGTGGGAATCAGTTGGTACCACCTTACAAATCTGGATATCTGGATCTGGAGTCATGGTTAGCTGTGTGTAAGTATTGGACTCCTGTATCAGGACTTCATTCTGACTGCATGTGGAGATGCTCAAATGTCAATGCCACAGGTGTTGCCCCATCCTACCATTCCTATGGATGTGAGCTGGTGTTTCATAATGCCCATTGACTCTAACCTGGCCCATCCATCTGCATAAGAGCGTTAGTGGCTCGAAGGTGTCTGACCACTCACAGTGGTGCTGCTCACCTGTTGTGTCAACTGGGTGACTCATTTATATGGTACAGGGTCAATTCATAACTAGTATTGGTTCATGTATGGACTACATGTGAGGCTGGCATCTCAATTACAACACAGTTTTGCCCTGTGTAGGACAGTATATATCTGTGTCCGTTCATCTTCATTCAATGGTGTATGTGAAGGTAGCAACATTAGGACATTCTACTTTGGGTGTCTGATTTGTGTATTTGGACCCACCAAGCTCTTCCATGTGATTGACATGTGGGCATTTCTTCTCTGTCCCAGTGGTTTGGTTCTAGAGGTGGTGAGTTCCTTGGTAGAGTTTGCCTTTTACAATTTGCTATGTCAATGCTATGTCTGCCAATGCCCTACCAATTCCTTAGCAACCAGGGTAGGTTGCTGCCTACGTCATGTATCAATGGTTACTTGGGGACACAACATATGAAGTGGTGTCACGTAGGTTCTCATTAGGGTAATGAGGCTACTGAATGTGGGCGGTAGGATCGCCTGGGTTGTGGATCCTAAGTACAATTTCACACCAGTGACACCTGTCGGTCTAATCCAGGTTTTCCGGCTAACTAGAATCGCCCCATCTCTGACTGAGATGATTGTGGCAACCAGGCTCATGATAAGATAGACTCCCTAGGGAATTGTGGTATATCAGATCACATCCCATTCTCTCAGTTACCAAGATATCACTCAGGAAAAAAAAACAGAGGCCGAATATATTTAAATAAGCATTTATTAAAATATCTGCATCTTAGATAAAAGCAGGTGCATAGTAATAACGAGGATAATAAAAAACAATAGGAGCAGGCATGTGACTAAAAATGTAAAACACAAACACAGTCACACCATGGTGTCTAAACAGTGGAGTGGCTCTATAACCCCTCAACTACGCTAAGTATGAGCACAACATACTAAGTCTAATCTGCCCTTTAGGTTTCCTCCTGGGAGAACATCATCCCTCATACCTGAAGAAAAGGCCTGAGGTCTAAAGAGACACCGTCTCCATCTGAATCAGGGTGTCGTCTAAGCAGGTAGCTGTAGTGAAGCTTGCAGCAATCAGGATACAGTCATGGTCATCTGGCTGGAATCTCCCTCTAACGTGTCTGAGACTAAGGGGTGTTTTATAATAAAACAACTGACATTCTAAGAAATGGTCCCCAGGTATGAGTGTGTGTTTCCGTGAATGCTAGAGACACAGCATACCACGTATGTTGGCAACCCTATCTGATTGTAGCCTTGAAGAAACCACAAAGTAGAATAAATGTTCTACTAAGAACGTGATGCTTTCCTAGTGAAAGAACAACGAGATAGAGAAAAGAAACCAGTGCCACAAACGTAGCTATTGCTAGAAAAATAAAGCAATGCTGAATAAATTGTAAACAGGTTAAAGTGCATTGCTGCAGGCCTAGTTAGCTAAAACAACATGCTCAGAACATGGCTAAAATAGCTACACAACAGTGGGACAATCTTTGCTACTCTTGACCTAGCTGATGTGTCCAGTCTGGTGAGGACTACGTTTAGCATTACTTACGTGATCATGATGTAATGGTATATTTAAATCACTATTTCTTGTGCAGGTAATTGTTGTAATGGGAAATGTTGTCTATGCATTGACAGTTGTGTAGGTCCATGTATACATCATGTGTACATTGCATTTTGGTGTGCAATACGTGTAGCCTGGAGTTAGGTACATGGACTTGTCAACACCAGGACAGTGCGCGCTCTACGGGCATCTAGAATGCAAAAACCCAACACTTGCAAGATAAAGTAATTTATGCATTGTGATGATTTGTTATTGTTTAACCTTTTGCATTGCAGAATTCCATCCAAAAGATGAATTTTTAAGGTGCTTATAAATACTATACATTTACAATGTATTGCTGCAGACATTCAGCGTGTGTTAGGGTGTGGTCCCTTTTCAAGGCCTTCTGGAGACTTTCCCTGCAACATGCCTCGGCGTGGTTCTAGGCTGGGCCAAGACTCTATAAAAGAGAGTCAGCCCAACTTCCAGTGCTCACTATTCAGAGGTCCCGGTGCAGAGCAGCAGCTTCTTCCTGAACTCCTGTCCCGGCGGCCTATTTGGATTTTCCAGTCTTCTGCACTCATCTCTCATTGGTGATCACTGTTTCCAGGCGGTAAGACGGTGTTTGGACATTTCCCAACACCGTAATTGAGAATCTTCATATTCTTGCTTTTAATTCTTAAATGAATAACAGATTATTTGTGTACTGCCATTTTTTGACATTTGTATAGTGTTTTGCAAATAGGGAGGACGCGCAATTTATTCCATAAAGATTTTACTTCGTTATTACATTATTGTTCATTGCGCCCTGATATTTCTTGACATTTACATGATGTTTTACGAGTTGGCAAGACATGCAACTCGTTTCATGAGCATTTAACTTTGTTGTTCATTGCGCGCTATCTTTTCTTGACATTTACATGGTGGCATTTGAATCGGCGAAACGCGCGATTCACTTCTCGTGTGTAATTCATGCTGTTCATTGTGCGCTACCATTTTCTGGCATTTACATGGTGGCATTCGAATCGGCAACACGCGCAATTCTTTCCTTGAGTGTTTTTTTAATGTTATTCATTGTGCTCTACCATTTTCTGGCATTTACATGGTGGCATTTGAATCGACAAGACGCGCGATTCTTTCCCTGAGTGCTTTTCATGTTGTTCATTGTGTGCTACTTTTTCTTGGCATTTGTATGGTGGCATTTGAATCGGCAAGACGCGCAATTCTTTCCTCTTGTATAAATAATGTAAGTTACTGTGCGCTTCCATTCTAAGACATTTTCTTGGTAGCATTTCAAGTTGACACGTTGCGTGATTTATTCCTTGAATCTACGTTGTGTGATTTCATGGTGCACAAACCTTTATGGTGTTTAATACTCATATAAAAATCTGCAATGTGCGCAATTTACTTTCAAATGTTTTTTCTGAAATGAACACAACAATACCAAAGTTCTAGATGTAATGCTGTGTGTTCCTGATATGTATTCATAAAAGGAGAATGATATGGTTGTTTAGAAATTGCTCAGAGCGTTTCCTGATTCTCATGCTAAAGAAAGTACTTGAATCTGAAAGTCCTGTTTAACTTTTCCTGTTTCCTCCTCAGGTATTCGGTCATCTAAAGCCTAGTCAGTTTTAGGATTATTCCAGGGTTGTTCATGTTTTAGCATGGTACTGATTTCATGAGATGTAATCTTGATGTTGTGTTTTAACCTTTTGCTTCCTACAGGTCTCCTTCCCAGCTGTTCCCGTCCTAATCCCCTTTTCCCCACTTGGACTCTCTTAGACTCTGTGATAAATCTAATCAGAGTATTGGAGCTGTCTTGTGGTGGAAGTGTTGGGAACGTGCACGGACCCCGAAGATCTGGTGACTCTGACAGGACTCATGTATGGTGTGATTGAGGTTGATTACTCACGTTGTGAAGTCCGTGTCAGCTGGCACGGTAGCTGGCCAATGATGTAAACTGTGACTGTCTGTAGTGTAGTTGCTATGAGACGGCACTCAGTAATTGCCTATGGATGTATCATGTGTGCTTTGCAGGCCATTGTAGCTGCACATGCCTTTATGCAGTGATGTGGTGAAACTGTCTTTTGTGTCCGCAGATGTCCCTCTGTGAATGTGTGAATGTCATGCCATGCCTGTACTCCAGACTTGTATTCTACATATCGTTTGTCACCTGTATGGGAGTCCCACTTGTTCTAACTTCATCAGTTCATGTACCCATTTTGCAATATATGCATAGGGGTCAGCCAGTCACGTGATATGTATGACAGGTGCTGTGTGGTCTGTGAATAGGGTAGTCTAGACTATCAAGGGACATTGCTAACTGAGAAGGACTGGTCATGTGTTATTTCAGGACATGTATGATGAGTTGTGATTAGTCACCTGCCCTTCCAATAGGTGATAGTGTCACGTAGGCTCTCATTATTCTAATGAGACTACTGGATTTGAGCGGCAGAATCGACTGTGGTGTGGGAGACTGAGTCTTAACCCACTACAGGTGACGCCTGTCACCGCAATCCAGGTTTTGCTCCGGCTAACTAGCAGTGCTTCATCTCTACCCAAGAGCAGGTATGATTGGGCAGCCGAGCACATGACACAATTGACTCCTCAGGGAAATCGTGGTCACTCAGATCTCATCTGTTTCTCTCAGTTACTTTAGTCTATATATACAAGGACTAGCAAAGGCAGTATGGGGGTCATTCTGACCCTGGCGGCCGGTGACCGCCAGGGTCCCCGACCACGGGAGCACCGCCAACAGGCTGGCGTTGCTCCCGAGGGCATTCTGACCGCGGCGGTTCAGCCGCGGCCAGAAAGGGTAAACCGGCGGTCTCCCGCCGGTTTACCACTGCCCTTGTGAATCCTCCATGGCTGGGGAGCACGCTCCGCAGCCATGGGGATTCTGACACCCCCTACCGCCATCCTGTTCCTGGCGGGTCTCCCGCCAGGAACAGGATGGCGGTAGGGGGTGCCGCAGGGCCCCCGTAAGAGGGCCCCGCAAAGTATTTAAGTGTCTGCTAAGCAGACACTGAAATACGCGACGGGTGCAACTGCACCTGTCGCACCCCTGCAACTACGCCGGCTCAATTCTGAGCCGGCGTCCTCGTTGCAGGGGCATTTCCTCTGGGCCGACGGGCGCTCTTTTGGAGAGCGCCCGCCGGCCCAGAGGAAATGCCTGAATGGCCGCCGCGGTCTTTTGACCGCGGTGCGGTCATTCAGCGGCGGTACCTTGGCGGACGGCCTCCGCCGTCCGCCAAGGTCAAAATGACCCCCTATATGTTTCAATAAGGTTTTAATGAAGCAACTGCATCTTAGACAATAAAGCATGTACTGCAATAACCAGGACAATAAAGCTTGACAGGATTAAAATTGTGATAAGGAGAGTAAAGCATAGAAATAACGCTACCATATTGTCACTAGAGTCAATAGACTAATCCCTACCTAGGCTATATTAGAGCACAGCATGTTAAGCTCTAGTTCTGCCCTTCAAGTTCCCCTGGGAAGACATCATCCCCCATACCTGAGCAAAGGCCTGAAGTCTGCATAAGCAGCTGTAGTGAAGCGTTCAGCAATCAGCATACAGTTGTGGTCTTCTGGCTGGAATCTCCCTCTAACGTGTGTGGGACAGGGACGTGTTTTTATAATAAAACAGCTGATGTTCTGAGAAAATGTCCCTATGTAAGGATGTGTATGTTTCTATGAATACCAGAGACTAAATGTTACCACGTTTACCGGCAACCTATCTTACTGCAGCCTTGAGAGAAGGACAGAGTGAAAGAAATGTCTTATTTTAAGAACACAGTGCTGGCCTAGGCAAATAACAGCTAGATAGAGAGAAATAAAACAAGCCCGCAAGTGTGGCTGTTGTTAAAGTAATAAACAAAGCTGAATAAAAATATCTAGGTTAAAGTGTACAGCAGCAGGCCTAGTGTGCTAAAATAACGTGCATGGAGCTATAACTAAAATGGCTACACAACAATAGGAGTATTGAAAGATATGGTATGGAATCTTCTAGATACGTCTAATTGTGGTAGGGCATGAGTAGCATGCTGACATGGTTTTACAGGTGTTCAGTAGGATCACTCCAGTGCAAACTTACTTGGAATCAGATGTTGGTGTGAGGGTTAACATTAAGGGGTGGGTAGTTGTAACATATTGTGACATTATGTAGGATATGTGTAATGCCAACAGGCATTGCCTAGCCTGGATATGTGCACCTACAGTTGTGTATGTATAAATGTGTGTATGCAAGGAACATGATAACCCGTTCTCTCCCTCTCTGTCTCTCGCTCCCTTTCTCTCTATTTGTGTGCATCACCATAGGCAAGCAAAGGAGACTGGGCACAAGCAAGTGGGGATGCTGCTGACCACAGGATCCGGAGTGCTGTGACCAGCGACAGTGAGGATCCCAGTGGCCCGGATTGCAAGGGGAGCGCCACGGGGTGTCCGGATCTTCTGCATTATCATCTTCAGAATACCCCTCCAGTGGACACTCCTTGGTAGTGGCAGACCCATCTGGGACCCCAGCACCATCTTTGTCCACCCCCCCCTTACTACCACTGCCCTCCTTGTAGCTCCCCACCCAGTTGTCCATGCATGCTCACCTAGGAGGGTGGGCATCTCCTTTGCCGCAGGCACCTCTGCCTCTGCCCCAATCAGCCCTCAGTGAGGAGGCAATTGACCTCCTGAGATGGATCTTTGTGAGTTAGTCGACCATCATGAATGCCATCCAGGGAGTGGCAATGCAGATACAACAGAGTAATCCATTCCTGGAGGGCATTCACTGTGCACTTGCTGGCCTACAGAGATCCTTTAAGGCTCTGGCCTCTGCACTGATGATGGCAGCCAGTCACCCTTTGTCTTCCGCCCCCCTCCATCTTCCTTTTTTGAATCCCACACTCCTCTTCCCCATCCCAGCCAGAGCACACATACAGACAAGCATGCATCCACCTCATCATCCAAGGGTTCTGCAGACAAACACAAGCAACACAAGACCCACCACCTGCATGCACACAAACAACACCCACCTCTAGACACACCAATAGCCACTACCTGCACAGAATCCTCTGCCACCCTCACCTTCACATACACTACACCTGACATACCTGAAGACACCATACCCACATTTACCGACACAGCCACAACACCTGTCCTACTCACAGTCAGTACAATAGCACACCCACAAACATCTACTCCAGTAACCACATCTGCAGGCACCACAACCACAGACGCACCCACATGCAACACATTCACCATACCTGCAATCACCACCCTAACAGACAGTCACCCTTATAGCACTTAATCACCGCCCTCCTCCAACCCCCCTCCTCCCAAGACACATAAACAACCTCACTCACCCACCCAACGGACACCAAGCACACACAAGCATTCCTCACACACACATGCATCCAAAACATCCACAACAACACCTGCTATAAGCACTCCCATGCCATGACCATCCCTGTGAGTCTAAGACGTTTTTCCTCTCAGAGGTTAACCTTTTCCCTACACCTCTCTCAACCTGTGTGACCCCTGTGTGACCCCTAAAAGATCAGTTTCCTTCCCAAGTCACCCTACCACCTCCAATTCCTCCCCTGCTACTACCCATGCCCCTCCCCCACCAAGAAGTCAACCCCTCCAAAGTGTTCGCAGCCCTCTTCTAAGCAACATCCTAAGCCCCCCTCCCAAGCCTAAGCCCAAAACCCACCTCCAAAACCTAAACCAAACCCCTCCTTCACCACCCTAATCACTGACGTGCCTGCCTGCCCCCTTGATGTCCTTACCCATGCAGGTTGATTAGCAGTCAGGAGTCAAGTAGGGGCACTGTAATATGCCATCTGTGCATTGTGCATGTTCATGTTTTATTTTATATTTTTTAATATACATACATTTGGGATTCCCAGTATTTGGTCCCAAAGTTACATCTTTCTATAGCCTTTCATTCCTCAAGGCTGTCATGGTCTTGCCTGCTTTATTTGTGTGTGAGTGAGTTTTGTGTGTTGTGGTTGTGCTATCAGTTGTGTCTTGGCTGCTTGTGTGGGTCTGTGCTTTGCATTTGTGCGATTATGATGGGTGGGTATGGTGTGTTGGGCAAGTCTGTGTTTGGGACATCCATTTGTATTGATTTTGTGTGTTTTGTTAGTGTCCGCATTTGGTATTTGGTTTGTGGTGTGCCCTTGTGTTGTTGTACTGTGTGCATGTGTGTGTGTGGCTATTGGTATGTTTGAGGCGCTGTGTGATGTGTTTACGTGATGTGATGTATGGCTCGTTATATAGATTTTTATTTGTGTGTATTGGTACAATGATGTTACGTTGTGTTTGTATGTGTTGTGAGGTGGGGATGTATGTTGTGGAGTGTTGACGGTGCATGTGAGGTGTTGTGGTTGTTGTGTAGTTGTGTGATTGGCTGCTGTTGTGCATTGTTGTGTTTGACAGTGCAGGTGCAGTGTGTGTGGCTCGGTGTGTGTTTTGGTAGTGTGCATTGGCCATGGTGTGCGCACTGAGTGTGTGCGTCTGTGTATGTGTCTGTGTGTGAATGTGTGTGACAGTGTAGGAGTACATGTATGTGTCGCCATCACCACCAGTACTGGATGTATATGTTGTGTGCACCTAGCGACCTTTGCATTAGGTGTCAGTGACAGGTAAGTGTGTGTACTCACTTTTGCTGCTGTCGTCGTTGGTTCTGTAGTCATTGGGTGAGCAGGAGCAGTGGGAAGACGTCCAGTTCAGGTTCCATTGCGGCTCCAGATGGGTATGGCTTCCTAAAGGTGAGTGTCTCCGTTTGTACTGTTGGTTTCCACCAGGGCTTCCGTGGCAGTGCAACCCCGGCGAAAACCTTCCCGGTGTCTGCCAGAAACATCGTCTCTGCCGGCCTGACGGCGCCTCCCGCAGTCCGTGGTGGCCTGACAGCACTGGTTATGCATGTGACGAATTGGCTGTATTCTGTAGTGTGGACCACCATGGTCATAATTTGGCGGTCTTCTCCATCAGCCTGTTGGCAGTACAACCGCCAACATTGTGGTCTTGGAACTGCTAAACTCGTAATGACCCCCTAAGTATGTCAAATGTATATGTGCACTAGTAATTCTCACACATGGTGGTCTTGGAACCGCTAAACTCGTAATGACCCCCTAAGTATTTTAAAGATATATGTGCACCAGTAATTCTCCTTATGCTTTGGATAACAACATCAATCTAGAAAGATATTTGTTAATATCCTTTTGTTTGCTTATCATCAATCAGGTGTTATTTGTATAGCACAGCTTGTAACCCGAGTGATATTCATTGCTGCATGTGTTTATTCGAAAAGCCAGGATTTCAGTCCCTTTTCTGATTGGGTCAGCAAAAGTGTGGTATGGAGGTGGAGGGGAGGGTGTTCGAGGCTTTGGCAACAAGGTGGGAGAAGGAGGGTCCTCCGGCACAGCAGCAACATATGTGTGGTATCTTCGCAAGGATGATGTGTGCTGAGCAGAGGTTCCTGGTAGGTTGGTGGAAGTGAAGGCGATGGTTCAGAAAGGTGGGTCTTTTGTTATGAACGGCTTTGTAGGTATGGATCAGGAGCTTGAAGTGGCATATTTTCTGGATCGGAAGCCAATGGAGGTCCTTCAGGTGCTGGGTGATAAGGGTTCTCTTGGGCAGGTCAAGGATCAGTCTGGCAACTGCATTCTGGATTGAGTGGATTCTTGTTTGACTTTGTGGTGGTGCCTCCATAGGATATGTTGCTGTAGTCCAGTCAGCTGGTGATGAGGGCCTGAGTCGCTGCCTTCCTTGTGCTGATATGAAGCCACTTGTGGAGCATGTGGAAACAGGCTGAAGAAATGGTACTGACCTGGTGTTTTATGGAGAGTTCACTGTCGAGAATGATGCTGAGATTGCGGGTGTGATCTTTCGTGTGGGGCTGGATCTGAGTTTTGCTGGCCACCAGGAGTCATTCCAGGGGGTTGAGTGTCTGCCAAAGAACAGAACCTCCATTTTGTCCATGTTGGGCAGTTGGTCTTCATCCAGGTGGATACATTCTTCATACAGTTGTGGAAGATTGTCTTCACCTTGGGGGGTTTGTTGAGAGCTTATCTAAGCTCAGCAAGAGTATGTGCATCATACTAAAAATCTAAAACCCTATGTAGGACATTTGCAAACATATATGCAGTGATTCAGTTTGAGTCCTCCCTGTTTCTTCAGAGGGCACATTAACAGGCTATAAACCCAGGGGCTTCTTTACAAGCCCAGTGCACCACAGATGCATCACTGTTTGTGCAGCACCATCGGCGAATAGTGCAGACCCATATCTACAAGGACATGCAAAGCCACTTTTCATGGCTTTTCATTGCCTTGTAGATATGGTGTAAGGCAACGCAGTGCAAGTTGCTGTATTGCCTTAGACTACATCAGGGAGGCGTTCCATCGGCATTACAGTGGGACGTCCTACGCAGCACCAATGGATTTTGACACATTCCCAGATTTACAAGAATCTGTAAATGTGGGTATGCGTCAAAAGAGTATGCCTCCCCAAGGCAGGTTCAACAACGAGAAATATCCTTATTTCTCCATGTTGTTTCCTCTTTCCATTTGCTGCATTCTCCAGCACACATAGAAAGAGGAAAATGCCTCTCTGGATTGTTTTTGTGCAAGAAAGTATCCCTTCCTGCACAAAAGCAATCCTGCTGACAACACAGATGTTCTTGCACCATGGTGCATCGGTGCCTGTGTTGGCATACAGAAGCAACTTGTGTACTAGCACAGGGAGAAAGGACAGAAATGCACTGTATCTTGTATGTATGGTGCTTTTCTGCCCTTTCCCTGCAGGGCAGTGCAGCAAGGTCACTTGTAAATATGCTTACCAATCTTAACAGTTAAGATGAATGTTCAAGGGGTAAGTTAAATGTTTGTTTTAATCAACAGGATAACTCCGAAATACTGTATGTCTTACTAATTCCTTGGTGTGATATGACCCCAGTCTTTAGAGTTCAGATAAATGTTGAAAAAAATAGTTTAAAATTAGTTTTCATCAACAACATTGCTTCTGGAAACATCTCTGTGATCCAGATGTTCATACAAACAATCCCTTAAGGACCAATGGGTCTTTGCAAATCAAATCTGGAATACATGTGGTGAGGTCCTAGCGACAGCAACATTGTAGCATGATTGCCTAAAAAAAGTCACCATGATCCATGAAGAAAGTAATGTCCAAAAATGCAAAGATGGTTGACCTCTTTCTAGAACATGTTGGCGATTCTAGCTCATTGCTAGCATGTTACCACTTATCATGTAGTCCTCATTCTCGCATGTGCAATTTAAACAATGGTCTGTGATGAATGCAAGTCTTTCCTTGGCTCAAAGCCACCCAGAATGAGTGGCACATTGTCTTCAAGCTCCCACTGAAGCCAATGGTTTGTTTCCAAAAATCTCCAAACATTTCATAGCTGTTAAAGTAGCTTTGCAACATGCATATGTTTGCCACCTCACACAGATCCAAAGCCACACTATTTTATATCCAAATCCATCAGCAGTACAAGGCGGGTATTGGTATCTGAGCAGGCCTCCTGGAGGATGGATAGCTTTAAGATAAGGTTCAGCTAAACCAGGTTTCAATAAAACAAAAATTTCATCAGTTAGTGACTGGGTCTATTTATGCAGCCAGGCACACATTTAGGCCCTCATTACAACCCTGGCGGTAAATCCCGCTTTCCGCCGTGCTGAAGACCACCAACATACCGTT
Source organism: Pleurodeles waltl (assembly GCF_031143425.1). Lineage (NCBI taxonomy): Eukaryota > Metazoa > Chordata > Amphibia > Caudata > Salamandridae > Pleurodeles > Pleurodeles waltl. The sequence goes on from NC_090442.1 coordinate 431,693,628, forward strand.
GCCGCAGCAGAATTCCGCTACAGGTATTACGACCCACATCTCGGAATCCGCGACAATACAGACTCCCACACAAGTCCGCCACACCAAAGGTCAGTGATAAACTGGTGATACCAAAACCTACACCTTCACGCCAACAAGAATACGCCCACACTATCACGACCCACGAATCAACGTGGCGGTCTTACAACCGTGGTAATCCATTGGGGGTACACACCGCCGTGCTCAAAATACACACACATTTACAAAACACAACCACACTGGACAATTCAAAATACACACATCTGATACACATACAAACACCACACCCACACACTCACAACACTATAAAACACACACCCACATTACCCACATACTCTTACAATGAACTTTTTTTTTAAAAAGCTGTGAGAGAGAGAATAGCAAACACAACACCAGCATCCACAGGCACACAACACCATCACTCATACAACATCCACGCACCTCAAACAACACACACCAACACAACACATCACACAGCACAATAAACAGCACCTCACACATCACCCACACAACATCATGGCACCTCAAAGACACCCCAGGTTTTCAGAGGAGGAGCTCGGGGTCTTGGCGGAGGAAATCATCCGGGTAGAGCCACAGCTTTTCGGATCACAGGTGCAGCACACCTCCATTGCTAAGAAGGTGGAGCTATGGCGGAGAATCGTCAACAGGGTCAATGCAGTGGGACAGCATCCAAGACCACGGTATGACATCAGGAAGAGGTGGAACGACCTACGGTGGAAGGTGCGTTCAGTGGAATACAGACACCAGATTGCTGTACAGAGAACTGGCGGTGGACCCCCGCCTCCTCCCCCACAACTAACAACATGGGAGGAGCAAGTCTTGGCAATACTGCATCCAGAGGGCCTCGCAGGAGTAGCAGGAGGACTGGTCTCTGGTAAGTCATATCTTTTTTACCAAATCCCCCCACCCCACCTGCATGCCATCACATAACCCTACCCTCACCCCCATCACGCCAACGCCTCACATATGCCCGACTATCAGAACCCACACATCCCAATACCAAGGCCCTGCATGCAAAAATCTATGCATGGACCCCCATGTCCAGTACAGATACCCACAGAGACCCCAAACCAACTATCACAAAAGGGCAAACACAGTAATGCAAGCACAGGAGTAGACGGTACCTCACCCAATGCAGAAGATGGCACACACAGATACTAAAACTATGCATTTACACCCCAACAGGTCCCATACCCAACATCATCGGACAGTAGGTGCCAGACATATCCCGTCCCCCACAGAAGAGGCCCACAGTGATGACAGCAGCTCTGCATGCCTGGATCAAGATGACCAGCCCGGCCCATCAGGGAACTCTGGACAGTCGGTTCCCCTGCCACTGTCACAAGCCACCCAGAACCTCCCCCCTCAGGAAACACCACCACAGCACCCACCCAGTGGGCCCATCACTCTGTCCCCAGGACACATCAATCAGCAGTGTGTCCACCACTACAGGTAACCCAGGCAAACCCACCAACCCAAGAAAATCAGGGACCTCGGGTCCATGGCAGTGGGCATATGGCTCAGGGGACAGAGGCACAGGATAACAGGGAAGCTGGGAGGACTGCTGTGCGACAGGGGGAGGATAGGCCCAGGGAATCGACACTCCACGAGGCACTTTCCAACATCATGGGAGCATACCACCATTCCCAGGAGACCATGGGCACGGTACTGGCCAAGTTTCAGGAAGCTCAGCGGCTGCAGAAGGAACAATACCTTGGGATCAGGGAGGACTTGAAGTCCATTAACACCACCCTGTTTGCTGCAAGTGCCTCTCAACACCCTGGATGGCATTCAAAATGGTTGATTGCACAACAGTGAGGGATCTCAGGAGGTCAATAGCCTCCTCAGTAAGGGCAGCAGGGCTGACTGGGGCAGGGCCTGGGGTGCCTGGGGCGAAGGAGGTGCCCACCCTCCTGGGTGAGCGGGCACGGGAAACTCGATGAGGGGCTACTGGGAGGGCGGTGGTGGTAGGGGGGTGGCGGCTGTACCTGTTGATGCGGTGGGCAGAGAGGTGCCCACCACCACAAGGGAGCTCCCATCAGAGGAGGAGTCACTGTCGCTGGTGTCTCCTCCTGTCCCCGTTGTGGAGCTCCACTCGCCCTCCATCCCACTGTTGCCTTCGGACTCTGTTACTTCACCATCCAGGGCCATTTGGGATGCAGCTCCCTCCTGCTCCGGTGCCACTGCTCCTACGCCAGATGATGCTAATGCACACAAGGACAGGGTGACAAAACAAAAAGGGGGGGAAAGACACAAGATACACATGGTCAATGCCTGCAACACCACTACCGTTGGTGGACACAACACACAGGGAGCAACCCTATGCACTAAGCCATGCACTAACAGGGCAGGGGAAAAGCACATGCCCATAGGGGACTCTGTCGAGAACCATTTAATGCACAGCTGGAACCCATAGGAGCCTGACTAGATGTAGAGGGCAAATACCACCTTTGGGGTTGGACTGGGAATGAGGCTGAAAATCAATGGATCTACCTTTGCGCGTCTGCCCTGGCCTAAGGGAACCCACAGCCCACCTCCCCCACCCAGACACCTCGTCAAGCGTGCAGAGTCAGCTGAATGAGAGTGTGCTCACCCCCTTGTGGCTGCTGTGATGCCCTCAAGCGCCCATCCAACTCAGGATATGCCACTGCCAGGATCCGGTACATCAGGTAGGTCGTGGTGCGATGGGCACCCCTTCCACATTGGGAGGCCATCCCCAGCTGGGCCTCTGCCATCTTCTTGCTCCAGTGGTGCAGGTCCTCCCATCTTTTCCGGCAGTGGGTGCTCTGTCTATTGTAGACCCCCAGGGTCCGCACTTCCTTGGCGATGGCACGCCAAATCCCCTTCTTCTGGTGGGCGCTGACCTAGAGGAAACGTGAAATAAGAATGGATGTTACTCCCCCCTACATGTCTTCTCACACATTGGCCACAAACCTCCCACCCTGGGCCAGAAATACATACACACACCATCCTCACATGCAGGCCTGTCCCCCCCCATCCCACCTATCCACGACACTCAATACAATCATGTGCCATCCACCATGCACACAGTTTACTCACCTGTTTGTCTGGAGGACTATAGAGTTGCGTGTACTGGGGGAGGACCCCATCCACCAGTTTCTCCAACTCCTCCGCAGTGAAGGCAGTGGCTTTTCCCCAGACACTGTAGCCAGTGTCGCTTCCAGACGCAGGTCACAGCAGCACTTGCAAGTCCTCTCCTGTTGAAGGTCAGGTATGAAGTGAGTGAACAGATAGAAAATGGCGGTCACGTCCGCGGTGGTGCGTACCGTCACCGCCAGCGTACATCGTCATTGGCTCCTGGAACCCATAGGGCCCAATGATAACCAATTTTGAATTGCGCAGCGGTCTTCGACCGCCTACCGCGACGCTGCACAACGCCAGCGCAGTTACCTAATTTCCCCTTGTCCCACCTTACAGGTCAGGCAGCCACCATTTCAGGGAGCCACATGGCAGGCCAACTAACTGCATCACTCCTATTTAGTCCAGGAATACGCACAGACAAAGGCACATAGAGAAAACTTAACGATTGTGCTAAACAGCCTTGTGAAACCTATGTGGTGTATGACCCTCTGCACACCGTTCTCCTCTATAGGGCACGTCTGCTGGGGCAGGTGATGAGATGGTGGCATCCCCTGGTGTACAGACCCCTGGTGGACCTGTCGACAATTGAAGACAGACACATAATTATCACTTACAGACTTGATCGTGCAACAATCCAGGAACTGTGTGCCCAGTTGGAGCCAGACCTGATGTCAGCTATTCACCATCCCACAGGAATCCCCCCTCTAGCTCCATTTCCTGGCAAGTGGGTCTTTTCAAACAACAGTAGCCATGGCATCAGGGATGTCACAGCCAATGTTCTCTAACGTGTTGTCCAGAGTGCTATCTGCCTTGCTGAAACACAAGCGCAGCTACATCATTTTCCCTCAGGTGGAGGATCTGCCCACAGTGAAAGGTGAATTTTATGCCTTGGGACATATCCCCAACATAATTGGTGCCATTGGTGGGACACATGTGACATTTGTCTCCCCCCGCAGGAATGAACAGGTGTACAGAAACTGGAAACGCTACCATTCAATGAATGTGCAGATGGTGTGTTTGGCAGACCAGTACATCTCCCATGTGAATGCCAATTAACCTGGCTCAGTGCATGACGCTTACAATTTGAGGAATAGCAGCATCCCTTATGTGATGGGGCAACTCCAGAGGCACAGTGTGTGGCTAATAGGTGAGCCCAAGGTCCCCACACAGTTTAATTTGCTGTCTGGGTATGGGAGATTCCCTAATGTTTGGAGGATGTCTAAACGTTGTCCCTCGATATTTGCAGATGACTCTGGTTACCCCAACTTGTCATAGGTACTGACCCCAGTGAGGAATCCCAGGAAAAGGGCAGAGGAATGCTACAATGAGGCACATGGGTGAACTAGGAGGATAATAGAGCGCACCTTCGGCCTCCTGAAGGCCAGATTCCGGTGCTTTCATCTGACAGGTGGATCCCTATACTTCTCACTGAAGAAAGTGTGCCAGATCATCGTGGCCTGCTCTATGTTGCACAACCTGGCTTTGCGACGCCAGCTGCCTTTTCTGCAGGAGGATGGGCCTGATGGTGGTCTTGTGGCAGCTGTGGAGCCTGTGGACAGTAATGAAGAGGAGGCAGAAGAAGAAGATGTAGACAACCGTAACAACATCATCATGCAATACTTCCAGTGAGACACAGGTAAGAGGATGGCACTGCTTCCCACATCTCATACTATTGTCGGACCTAGCATAAATCTGCCTTTTTACCTCTGTGTATGGATCCCGACTTGTTACTTTGGCTTTCCATTTCACAGATCTGGGTCCCACTTTGTACCCTCTGCTATGTTTACTGCTAGACAACAACTGTGTAACATTGGTATGTGAACAAGTACATTGACATTGCTATATTTCAGAGAGGTTGCAATTACACATTTGTGAAAGCACAGACTGACTCCAGATTGTTTTGTGATTCAAGGTTGTTTATTTTTGTGCTAATAAGTGGAGGGGGGTGAAATGGGCTGGGGTGATGGTGGAGGAATGTCCATGGTAGAGTCCAGTCTCTTGGTCTCACAGGTGCATTGTCCAATGGGGCATAGGAAGGGGAACAATGGCAGTTTAAGGTGGACAGGGTGTCAAAGTGGGACAGAAGGGTGACATTCAGGAGGGTCTTATTTCCTGGTGGGGGTCTTGGCAATGTTCTTTGTCTTGTTCCTGGATCTCAGGTACTGTTTGCAGGGTGGTTCTCCTTCTGCAGGGGGAGGGGTCCTGGTGGCCTGTTGTTCCTGTGGCGGTGCCTCCTGTCCACTAGCGACAGCGGAGGTGGAGGGCTGTTCATCGTCCAGGCTAATGTCAGGGGCCTGTTTGTGTGCCGCTGTATCCCTCATGGTATTGACAAGGTCTGCCAGCACCCCTGCAATGGTACCTGGAGGGCATTTATTCTGGTGTGGCGGCCCAATAGAGAGCATTTCAGGCTCTGGCCTCAGCACTGATGGCAGCCATTGTCCCTGTGTCCAGCCTCCACACTCCAAACTTCCTCTACCCAGACCCAATCCCCTGTACCTCAGCCTATCCCAAGCATATCATCAGACCAGCATGCACACTCATCAACACACAAGAGTGGACATGGCAAACATAAGCACCACACATCTCACAGGCACTCACACAAGCACCATCCCCATGCAGACACACCAACATCCACTGCCTCCACTGTGTCCCCCTGCTCCACGTCCTCCTCCTCCCTCCCCGTCTCGTCTCCACTCACACCTGCATGCACTACATCTTCATCTACTACCTACATCATCAGCACGCCCATCATCACACACCGCTCACGTGCAATCACCCCCCCACTACCATGCACACATCCCCTGTGTCCTCTCCCAGTGTGTCTGTGAGCCCTCCTCCCAAACTACACAAACTCAGGCACCACCTCACAACAGCCTCCGGCCCATGCACCTTCACCCAAATTCAGCAGACGTACACCTCCTACAACCACTACCTCTTCCTCCACTCCCAAACCCCCACCATCTTCCCATCCCAGTGTGTCTAAGAAACTCTTCGTGGCTAATATTGACCTCTTCCCTACACCTCCCCCTCCGTCCTTCCCCTAGGGCCAGTCTGTCCAGGTCCCAGCGCAGCACCTCAGCCACCAAATCATCCAGCACGGTGGTCTCAGCAAGTCCGGTCACATCGTGGCCGGCACCCATCAAGGCTGCCAGTGTGCCACGTAGCGAGGCCAAGGAGCAGGCCATTCTGCCACCTGCCAAGGTGAAGAAGGTGCCCACATGATGGAGGGAGAAGCCACACCAACCACCAAGCAAGGGCTCCTCCAAGCCAAAAGGGGACAGTGGCAAGCGACCAGCAGCGACATCAAAGGTGGGGAAGGGACACAAGGCGAAGTGCAGGTCAGGACAGGGCACGGAGGCTCCGGCTGAGGGACCAGAGTCACCCCTTCTGTCAACCAGAACATCAACCTGTACGGCGGTGGACACCGCCACCTGCATGGCTGCTGCCTCACCAACAGTCCACAGCATCATCCCCAGTGGGCAGCCATCCGAGGCTGCTGGGGATGTCCTGCTGTGTCCCTCCACAGGTTCAGACACATGCACCACCGCCAGCACCTCTGCCACAGACATCCGCCGCAACTACCACCACCAGTCCTGCAACATGCTCAGACAGTGCCACCACAGCTGACATGGCAATCATCCCCAGTGGCCAGCCGTCTGAGGCTGCAGGAGACGTCCTGGACCCTGCACAGCATACATAAGGCATGACACCCAGCACTGTTTGTACCTGCATGTGGCAGGCAAAGTCACAGCAGGGTGGAGTGTGTCTCTGCCTCCAGGGAGTATCATGCTACCTGTTCCCAGGCAATTTCGTGGTACACACACCCAGGTGAGGGAACGTTACCTGCCACACTGCATGTGAAGCACTCTGGGCACAATACCCCCTCTAGAACCAGTGGAGAATCACATCCACTACCTAAGTCCTTGGCAGGATGAAGCCCTCTGGGCACTAAGCACCCTCCAAAACCAGTGGGGAATCACATCCACTACCTCAGTCCTTGGCAGGATGAAGCACTCTGGGCACTAAACCCCCTTCAGAACCAGTGGAGAATCACATCCACTTGAGAGTCTGTGGCTTTACACTCCCCAGGATAATGCAGTGGGCAAACCACCCACTGGAGAGACTTGTGAGACTGTGGCTTTGCACTCCCCAGAATAATACAGTGGGCAAACCACCCACTGGAGAGACTTGTGAGACTGTGGCTTTGCACTCCCCAGGATCTATCGGTGGGCATGGAGCCCCCTCGTGGAGCGGTGGCGTTGTCCGTTCATCCGACTGAGGTGCCCCCCTTCCCTCCTGAGGTGCCTGTTTATTTTCCATCTGATGCCCCTGCAGTGTTCTCTCCGTTTCAAGTCAGGTATCTTGTGTGGGCTTCACCCATGCATTTTGGGACACTGATCTACGGACAATGATTTCATTCAAATCTGGACTTGTGTAGTTGGTGTACATATTTGTATACACAGATATTTCAATTTGGCCTATCTGATTTTTCAATGATTACACTTGTTACAATCATTTCCTTTTGTCCTTGCGTTCTTCCAGGGGGTGACGGTGTGTATATGTAATGTTGCTGCATGTATTTGTGTGTATGGTGTTGTGGGTGAGGGTGTTGCGTGTTGCATGTGTGTGTCACTCTCGTTTCCCTCCTCTGTGTGCTAGGTGCAGTACTCACCGTCGTCGTCCTCGCCAGCGTATTTGCTGCTCCTGATACAAGAGGAGGTAGACCAGCATCGGCAGGACCTGTAACTCGGGCTCCATGGCATCCTGGTTGTTCGTGAAGTGTCGAAAAGTGAGTGGTTTCCGTTACAAGTACTGTTTCCGCCGTGCTTTTGATGGCGTTGGTACTGCCCCGGAAAAGGTGGCGGAGAGGCGTGTTGTAATACAGTGGGCGGAACCTTGTCTTCCGCCTGTCTGTTGGCGGTTACCACTGCAGTGTTTGTTTCTACCGCTGTGGCGGTCGGAGTGTTAAAGTGGCTGTCTATGTTGGCGGTTTCCGCCATGGTCGTGATTCTATTTTTTTTACTACCGGCCTGTTGGCGGTATTACCGCTGCTTTAACACTGACTGCCAGGATTGAAATGAGGGGCTTAATATAATACATGCTCTACCTGACATCATATCATTGCTGAGAACTATCTTTTCCCCTGAACCGATCATCATTTAACCCTTCTCTCCTTTTCCATTTCAGCGTCACTGAACACTGCCAGCGCCACAAATCTAAAAATAAATGTCAATTCACTAATAAAACGTAACTTTTGCTCCTTTAGCTTTTTAATATCAAACTACATATTGGCAAGCTTAGTAACAAAGGCTAAACTGTTGAGCTTTGAGCTCAAATCTGTCATTAACAAACATATCTCACTCAAATCCTTTTCATCAACTAAATCCCATGAAAGAATAGCTCCAACAGATTTACACTAAGTTACAAAAACCACCCTTTCTGGATCAAGCTCTAGCCTTCTGCCAAATTTGGTCTAATTCCATTTAGCGATTCAGCTGTAGCTGTGTCTAAAATCCCCATGGGAAATTACATGAGGCAAATACTTTTTAGGTCCCCCATTTTTCTTGGCCCTCATTAGACGAATCACTCTGATACTTTCCAGACAGCATCTGAAGTAAGTGGCAAACTAGTTTTGAAAAATTTGTGAAGATTTGTCAAACAACACCAAAGTTATTTGCAAAACGAAAAACCCTTTTCATATGGAAACTGGGTGCTAACTATAACTACCTACTGGCAACTGCCAGTAGGATATATATATATATATATATACTCACATATTGAGAAATATTCCTAGCATAGGTGCCATAGCACATTTTTACCGTCTTTTAGCCACCGTAATCTGCAAAAGACTCTTCAATTTCTTGGTATGCGATGGAAGGCTTGGTGGCAATAAAGTCTCAGCAAAGCACCATACCTATAAATTACAGTTCCCAAAGTCTAGTTTGTATGAGTTAGCTCACATAAGGGGTCATTACAACCCTGGCGGATGGTGTTAAAGCGGCGGTAAGACCGCCAACAGGCTGGCGGTCTTTTTTTCAGTGGTCATCCGCCGCTTCTCCGTTCCGCCCGCGAGGGCGGAGACGACTGCTGAGCTGGAGACCTGGATCTCCAGCCCGGCGGCCGTCCCAATACTGCCGCCGGTATTTTGACCCGGCTTACCGCCGTGGATTTCCAGCGGTAGAAACCACCATGAAATCCATGGCGGTAAGCACTATCAGTGCCAGGGAATTCCTTCCATGGCACTGATAGGGGTCACCCCCACCCCCACCCCCACCCCGACTCCCTCCCCTACACCCCTCCCCACCCCGACCCCCAACATCACATAACTCACACACACACGACACGCACGCAGGCACCACCAACACACACATGCACACACACCGACATACATGCCTAGATCCACACACTCAGTCAGACACGCACACCCATATACAGACATAAACACACATATCCATACAGACATACATGCACTCATTCCCAAAACAAGCAACACACCCGCAAGCATACACGCACTCACACACCCCCTCTACATACACACATGCACACCCCCACGCACCCACACAACACACAACACCCCCCCAACCCCCTCCCTTAACGGACAATCGACTTCCCTGTTCCGTCGATCCTCCGGGAGGGGACGGGAGCCATGGGTGCAGCTCCGCCGACACCACACCGCCAACAGAACACCGCCGCGCCAAATCACAGGACGTGATTCGCTCGCCAGTGTTCTGTTGGCGTGGCGGTGGACGTGGAGCAACCTCCACTTCCCCGCCGCCAGCCAGTATGGATGTTGGCGGCTCTCCATCCTAAAAAGGACGGAGAGCAGCCAACAGTCATAATACGCTGAGCGGCAAACCCCCACTACTGGCGGTCTTCCGCACGGCGGTCCCTCGGCGGTCTTGTTAAAAGACCACCGAGGTTGTAATGACCCCCAGAGTTAGCTCACCTTCTTCCAACCTGAATACACTCTGTCTGAAGAAGTTGTTAATCCTGCTTGTCCTAACAAGGCTCTTCTTTGCTGTTTTTGTCAGGAAATAATGATTTCTTCAGACACAAGTTTCCATTTTACTCCTACAAAATGCAAAATAACCACAAATATCAAAGTTTTGGCCTCTCTATAGGAGGATTCATGTTATCATAGAATTATGGCAAAAGAAGCATGAGTAACAATCACATTACCAAATGCACGTATGGTGCTAGAGACATTTCCTCATGGTCCATTAGGCAGCTGTAGTGTAGAATACAGACTGGACATTTATCCAATGAGGTAGCACTTACTTATTTACCAGTAGAAAGTACTCCAGTAGGGTTGACATTTTATGCAAAACTGTAGACTCTTGTTAGATAAATGAGCAGGTGAGTTCCGTTCTGGCCATAATGGTCATTTCACAAAAATTAAACCTCAACAGGAATAACAAATATAAATGTAGCAGGTACCCCAGTTGAAGCTCCACTTTTTTTTAAAAGGACAAATGACCCCTGTTGGGGTCTTTGGTTAGCAGTCAGGTTACCCCCTGTCAAAACAAGGACCCACACTCTAGTTAGGGCAAGGGAGTTACACTCCTAAGACAACCCCTGCTCACCCCCTTAGTAGCTTGGCACATGCAGTCAGGGTTATCTCAAAGGCAATGTGTAAAGTACTTGTACCAACACACACAGTAATACAGTGAACCACTACACTACAAAATGGACACCACACCAGTTTAGAAAAATAGGAAATATTTATCTAAATCAAACAAGACCAAAACTACAAAAATCCAGCACACAAGTTAAGATGTGAATTTTCAAAAGAATAAGAGTTTTGCTCTATAGAAAACAATGGAAACATTGCTGTTACACAAAGTACCTGGTTTGCATTGAAAATAAAGCTGCACGGGCAAGTTTGTGTCAAAGAACTCAGCGATATGTCGATTTCTCACTCACAAGCAAGACCGTTCGTTGTTTTCTTCTCCGGTGGGGTAGCGCCATGATATTTTCTCTCCTGCATTAGAGCTATGCATCGATTTCCGGGCTGGCACCACGGATCTGCGCAGACTTGCGTTGACTTTTGACAACCAGTGATGATGCATGTGAAATCTGGCCGCATGGTGATAGAAAACTGTGCATGGGATTTGCATCATCAGCAGCAACAAGCGGGTGTTGCATTGTTTCTCCAGCCATCATTCATCAGTCTCCCAGCTACGATGTGGGTGGCGTGTCATTTATCAGCCACGTTGCAGGTGATGCATCAAAATGTTCCCTGCATGGTGTTCTGTGCATGGATTTCAGTCCTTGTTCTGCCAACTTCACCTTTCAAGGGCCCAGAGACTGGATGGGGCACCACTTGGCATGGCAGGAGTCTCAGCAGAGAGTCCAGGTGCAGGCAGAGGAAGTCTTTGATGGCCTTGAGGCTTCAAAGCAGGAGGCAATCTCAGTCCAAGCCCTTGGAGATTCTTCTCAAGGAGGAATGCACAACAAAGTCCAGTCTTTGTCCTCTTTCAGGCAGAAGCAGCAACTGCAGGCCAAGCCAACAAAGCACAGCCACAAGCAAATGGGCAGTACTCCTCCAGCTCTTCAGCTCTTCTTGGCAGAGGTACCTCTTGATTCCAGAAGTAATCTAAAAATCTGGGGGTTTAGGTCCACTACTTATACCCCTTTCTGCCTTTGAAGTAGGCAAACTTCAAAGGAAAGTCTCTGTTCTTCACAGGATCCTGCCTTGCCCGGACCTGGCCCCAGACTCACACAAGGGGGTTGGATACTCCATTGTGTGAGGGCAGGCACAGCCTATTCAGGGGTAAGTGACCACTCCTCCCTCCACTCTAGCTCAGATGGCTCATCAGGATATGCAGGCTACACCCCAGCTCCCTTTGTCTCACTGTCTAGAGGGCATTCACAAATAGCCCAACTGTCATTCTGACCCAGCCAAGGAATCTACAAACAGGCAGAGCCACAGAATGGTATGAGCAAGAAACTGTCCTCTTTCTAAAAGTGGCATTTTCAAATTGACAATTTAAAAATCAACTTTACCAAAAGCTGTATTTTAGAATTGTGAGTTCAGAGACACCAAACTACAAATTTCAATCTGCTTCCAAAGGGAAACTGCACTTAAAAGTTATTCAAAGGCAGACCCCATGTCAACTTATGAGAGAAATGGGCCTTGCAACAGTGAAAACCAGTATCTCACTATTAGGACATGTCCAACACATTAGTACATGTCCCATCTTTAACATACACTGCATGCGCCCATGGGACTACCTAGGGCCTAACTTAGGGGTGCCTTACATGTATAAAAAGGGAAGGTTGTGGCCTGGCAAGTGGGTACTTTTGCCAGGTCGAACTGGGAGGTTAAACCTGCACACACAGACACTGCAGTGGCAAGTTTGAGCCAGGGCTACTCATGTGGGTGGCATGACCAGTGCTGCAGGCCCACTAGTAGTATTTAATTTACAGGTCCTGGGCACCCCTAGTGCAGTTTAATAGGGACTTTTTAGTATATCAAATGTGCCAATCATGGAAAAGCCAATTACACATACATTTTATATAGGAGCACTTGCACTTTAGCACTGGTCAGCAGTGGTAAAGTGCCCAGAGTATCAAAAACAGCAAAAACAGAGTCCAGCACACAGTCAAAACAGGGGAAGTAGTGGCAAAAAAGACAGAGGAGACCACGCCAAGAATGTCAGGTTTAACAGACCCTAACTCCTGGGCTTGGCAAAAACAAAGCAGATGTGTTTTCACTGCGATTCCGTATTGAAAAATGTTCTGAAACCCTTTGTGGAGGTGAATGCATCTTTGATCTAATGGAGCACAATCTGTATCTGATTGTGATGTGAGGGTTCCTTCTTCTCCTCTCCTAGGGGCCAAGTGGCCCCCTTCCCAGCTGATTTTAGCTTCCAGGGACCCCATGCCCCAGAGCCCCCCTCTATTTAATGAGAGAGGTGGGACACATGGCCTCTCTTCCCTGGCCTATTTCGGGCCCGGCGACCCCATCCACTGAGGGCCCACCTTTATTAAAAGTAAAAGAGGGCTACGTGACCTCTTCTCTGGACTGATCTTGGCCCCAGGGATCCCATCCCTCAGGATCTGGCCCCTATTGAATGGAGAAGGGAGGCTACATGGTCCTCCTCCCTGGGCTGATTTTGGCCCCACAGATCCCATCCTCCAGGGCCTGCCCATCTCTAGTGTGCGATAGGACCACAGGGGGAGCTTTGAGGCCCCACGACCCCAACCAGCTCCCCTCCTCCTGCAGGAGCCAGCATTGCTTTTGCAGACAGTGAGCTGCTAAACATGAAGCTTCCTGTCCGCAAAAACAAACATTTCATCTCTTTCCATGCCCTCATCTCTGACGGCAGCAAAAGAGATGAAACCTCTGTTTCCAGTGGGTGAAAGCACTTTGACAGCTCTCACCCGATGGAAGTGGAGTGTTTACTTTGACTTGGCAAGAGCTGTCAAAGATCCTGGCAAGTCAGAGCAAAAAGCTATGTCCCAGGGGTGGGCACCCCAAGACATAGCAGCAGCCAGCCTTTGGGAGCGGCAGTCCCCTGGGCCATGTATGGCTCCATGAGGGGGGCTGCACAGCCCCCCTTCACCCTTTCATTTTTTCCTAGAGAGGAGGTGGTACCCAGGGCCCGCAATGGACCCCCTTCATCGTATTATACATCAGCCCAAGGGAGAAGGCCGCCCCTGGGGGAAGTGGAGGGGCTGCACATCCCCTCTTAAGTGTAACAAATTGCCACAGGGGAAGTGGAGGTCCCCGGGGCTGCGGGGGAGGCATTATGGGCCTACCCTTTTTTAAATAAAGATTTTGCTCCACGGAGGTGGTGGTCCCTGGGACATGCTGGGGCCACGTGAACCCCCCAACACATTTCTGCATCATAGTCCTGGGGAGGTGGTGGTCCCTGGGGCTAATAGAAGCCCTAGGAGGGGGGCCCATGTGCTCCATCCTCTTTCAATCCCCTAATGCCACAGGGACCTGGCCCATCCGGAGGGCAAAATAAAAAAAGGGCAGGAGACTGCCCTTTTTTTCCTTAAATGTCACAAAAATCCTTGGATCATTGAATTTTTCTGGCAATTTAAAAAATAAAGCTTTTTAGCCCTGGTGGGGTTCGTGAGGGACCCCCTAGACCAAATTGAGGGGCGCATGGTGACCTACCCTGACCCCTTTTCTTTAAAAAAAAAAAAAAACTTTTTTATGGGACTTGGCTAAATCCGAGTCCCAAGATGTTGGCAGCCAATCAAATATCAGCACGGGGACATTTGGATTCACAGAGGACCCAGAGGACCCAGAGGTCCCTAAAAATCTATATTTTATACTTTCTAATTACTCAAAAACTACTGCACAGATTTACACCAAATCTCATAAGCACAGTTTCTGGATCAAGAACTAGCATTCTGCCAAAATTATTGTAATTCCATCAAGCGGTTCGGGCTGTAGTTGTGTTCAAATTCCCTCTCAGAAAATGCATGGGGAAAATGTGTTTTAGGATCCCCATTTTCCTCTGCCCCTGCTTGACAGATCACCCCAAAACCTTCCAGACAGGAGCAGAACCCACTGAAGTATGTTATGAAAACATTGAGAAGATTTGTCAAGCAGTGTCAAAGTTATTGGTAAAACAAAAAACACTCTTCCTGTGGAAACCAGGTCCTAACTAAAACTACCTACTGGTGAATATAAATATTTACTGAAAACAACAGGGCCCATTTTTATACTTTTTTTGCACCGCATTTGTGTAATTTATTGACGCAAAAACGTCACAAACATACAAAATAAAATTATATTCTGTAAGTTAGCACCACTATTTTGTCAAAAAATGATGCAAATGCAGCACAAAAAAAGTATAAATATGGACCCGAAGGTAACAGGGATGTAATAGTTAGGAAATAGAATTTTAAAAAACATGGAAATTCACTTAAAACCAATGTTATAGTACAAAACCATAGAAGTTCTGCTTTTATGAGTTATTTCAAGTAACTATAACATGTGTCCTAAGGTAACTATGGGCCTGATTACAACTTTGGAGGAGGTGTTAATCCGTCCCAAACGTGACGGATATACCACCAGCCGTAATACGAGTTCCATAGGATATAATGGACTTGTAATACGGCTGGTGGTATATCCGTCACTTTACTGTCACTTTTGGGACGGATTAACACCTCCTCCAAAGTTGTAATCAGGCCCTATATCTTGTGCCCCCGCGATTGCCCTGTTATAAGGAGAATGCAGACCATAAGTAAGTCTCAAGTGGAATTGTACATTTTTAAAATATTGAGAAGCCAATAACATTGGGAAGTGTGCTTAAGTACAGTAACTGGCTGTACTTTGTTGGAATCGAGCCAAAGTTTATGTCCATTTGTGGAGAAAATCTATGTTCTATGTGGCCCCGTTACCATTTATAATTGGCCAGGCTCCAGTGGATGGGGTGCCTGGGGGCCATATTGGCACATGGAGAGGGCTGCGTGCCGCCCTCACTATTAATCATGTGGGCAGGCCTTGGGAGATGGGGCCCCCAGGGCCACAACAGGCCCAGGGAGGGAGCCACACAGTCCCCTCCCCAATTCTTAGGCAGATAGTTAAAAGGGATGGTGTTCTCATGCCAATATTGGCCTGGGAAGGGGCACTGAGTCCCCCTTTCCCCTTTTAATATACAGTGGGTGCCCTGGGTGGGCTCCAGAGCCCCCACCATTTACTGGCTGGGCCCCAGGGAATGAGGTACCATGGGCCAATATTGGCCCTGGGAGGGGGGCACGTGACCCCCTCCCTCTTCTTAACATGGCTGGTCCCCAGAAGATGGGGTCCCCGGAAACAGAAATCAGCCCAAGGAGGGGGGATGCATGTCCACTCCCCATTTACACTGCGTTTGCTGTAAGCAGAGGTTGGCTAGCTGAAAGCCCTTCATGGCAAGGGGCTTGTTTCATGGGGAGGGTCAGCTGGAGGACCTTGCCGCAGGCCTGGACCTGCAGCCAGCCGTCTGCCCTGCAAGCCAAAGGGCATTTATGGCATGAGGTTGGCTGCATTCAGAGAGTGGGCTGCAGGCTGGGCCCTGTGGCCGACTTCCCACCGCACATGGCCAAAGGACATGGGCAGCAGTGGTTTGGCTGAATACTGTACAGTGGGGTGGCACGTAGGGGCTGTCGTAGGCCAGGCCCTGTTGGCAATGCCCCACTGCATTAAATAAACCTCAGTAATTCACTGAAAAGGACAAAGGTTACATGGATGTTGTAGTTAGGTTCACTATTTACAAAATCATAGAAAGTCAGCAGTCATAGTTATAGCGGAGATGCAGTAAGTGGGGTTGAGACCTTGATCGATTAGTTTTTTAGCGACTGGAGCCTTTGTTTTGCTCCTTTCCCCACTATCATTTGCTTGGTGTATTTTAATTGGGGGTTGGGGGTAGTGCAGGGACTGATATCAGGGCATTGGTTCTTATTGGCAGTTTTTAGGTAATTCAAATCCAGTGTACTAAGCACAGTTTTTTACCTCTTTGGACAATTTATATTTTTACAATTACGTTTGGTACTCGGTCGCCTGCTGCTTGTGTTTTCAGGGTGAAGGGCCTTTTAGAGCCCTCCCCTTTTTTAGGCAGTGGCAGCCATCTTGGAGGTAGAGGATTTGGTTAGCAGTCTAGCTGATGTATCGGCGCACCCATTTTGACCACCATTCGGCCTTTAGGCTGACGGGGATGCATCGCACAATGGATGCACGCAGCGGGCACGCCACTGGTACACCTCAGGCAAGCCCGTCTGCACCCATCTGTGCCCAACCGGGCCCGGGGGCCGGGCATTATGCTTCTGGAAGAGGAGCATTCCTACCTCTGTGGTATTCCAGACAGGACCTCTTGGACATCTCTTCTAGGCAGACCCATGAGGGATGTGATCAAGCTGACCTTGATCAGCTTAAGGGCTGGAGGTGGGGGGCGTGTACCTGGGAGCCTGAATTAGCACATTGTAGAGGTGGTTACTCTACTAAGCAACAGGACCTGCCTCCACAAGCGAAGTTAGAGGGCAAGGTGAATAAATACCTCATATGTGGTTTAACTAATGTGCGCTCACTGAGCAAGCACTGTGTGGACATTGGAAACATGATTGAAGCCTTCAACTTAGGTTGCCTCTTCATTACAGAAACGTGGGCCAAAGACTCTAACCCAGATTTTCTGGCGGCTTCTCCTGGCTATTTGTTTTCTAGACTTGATAGAACTGGAGGTGGTCTGGCGACAATTTTTAGGTGCAATTTGCACTTGGCACTTGAATCTATTAATGTTAATCCAGATATTTGTGAAGGGGGCTACTTCAAGTTGCGACTTCAATACTCTTTGAAGACCTTCCTATATATCGTCCCCTGGGCCCTAAGAACGCTTTTCTCTCTCTCTGGCCTGCTATAATTGAACCTATTGCCATGGCCCCCAAGGCTATGGTGTAGGGAGATTTTAATATAAACCTTGAAGATAAACATGACACGGCCATGGGGGAGTTTCTGGACCTGATGTCAAGCCTTGATTGGGATCTTACAGGCATGTCTGCCACACATTGCGCAGGACATGCATTGGGCGGTATATTTAACCATCACGATAACTACACCCAATTGGAAAACATTGCCTTGGATTGGACAGATCATCACTTGCTGACCTTTAAGGTAGCATGCCCCCTCGAGAACCAATGGAGACTGTTATCCACTACCTCTGTCCTTAGCAGGATGAAACACTCTAGGCACCATGCCCCCTCCAGAACCAGTTTTCCCTCAGGTGGAGGATTTGCCGACAGTGAAAGGTGATTTCTATGCCCTGGGACATATCCCCAACATCATAGGTGCCATTGATGGAACACATGTGACTTTGGTCTCCCCGACAGGAGTGAACAGGTGTACAGAAACCAGAAGAGTTATCATTCCATGAATGTGCAGATGGTGTGTTTGGCAGACCAGTACATCTCCCATGTGAATGCCAAGTTCTCTGGCTCAGTGCTTGACGCCTACATCCTGCGGAATAGCAGCATCCCTTATGTGATGGGGCAACTCCAGAGGCACCGTGTGTGGCTATTAGGTGAGCACCTGGAAGCAAGACAGTGGGAATGGTTGTCTGGGTCTGGGGATATCCCTACAGGTTAGTGTGTATCTAACAGTTGTCCCTCGCCATTTGCAGGTGACTCTGGTTACCCCAACCTGTCATGGCTACTGACCCCAGTGAGGAATCCCAGGACAAGAGCAGAGGAATGCTACAATGAGGCCCATGGGTGAACTCGGCGGATTATCGAACGGACCTTCGGCCTCCTGAAGGCCAGGTTCAGGTGCCTCCATATGACCGGTGGATCCCTATTCTACTCACTAAAGAAGGTGTGCCAGATCATTGTTGCCTGCTGCATGCTTCACAACGTAGCTTTACGATGACAGGTGCCTTTTCTGCAGGAGGATGGTCCAGATGGCGGTGTTGTTGCAGCTGTGGAGCCTGTGGACAGTGAATACGAGGAAGCAGAAGAAGAGGACATGGACAACAGGAACTCAGTGATCCTGCAATATTTCCAGTGAGACACAGGTAAGAGTACAGACCTGCCTACTACATGTACTTTAACACTACTACCTCTCTACTGTCTGTTGTTTTCACCCAGTGTATGGTCACTGAGTTGTCACTTTCCCTTACGATTTCACAGATGTGGGTCCCACTGTGTGACATCTGCTTTGTTTCCTCATGGACTAGAGCTGTGTGACATAGGTATGTGGACATTACAACTGAAAGAGCATTTTGTCACTGTAATTGCTAATACACAATTTCGAATTCACAGACTGACTCCAGATTGTTTTGTGCTTCAAGGGTGTTTATTTAAGTGCTAAATATTGGAGGGTGTTGTAAAATGGTGAGGATGGACAGGGTGACAAAGTGGGACAGAAAGATGACATTCAGGGTGGTCTAATTTCTTGGCGGGGGTCTTGGCATCGTTTTCTGTCTTTGTCCTGGATCTCAGGGACCATTTGCGGAGTGGTTCTCCCTCTGCAGGGGGTGGGGTGCTGGTGTGGTGGTCCTGTGTTTGGGCATCCTGTCCACTAGCGCCGGCGGAGGTGGTGGGCAGTTCATCGTCCATGCTAGTGTCAGGGGCCCCTTGTTATGCCACAGTGTCCCTCCTCGTGTTGAGTACTTCCTTCAGCACCCCTACGATGGTGCCCAGGGTGGAATTGATGGTTCTGAGTTCCTCCCTGAAGCCCAAATACTGTTCCTCCTGCAGGCGCTGGGTCTCCTGAAACGTGGCCAGTACCGTTTCCATCGTCTCCTGGGAGTGGTGGTAGGCTCCCATGATGAAGGAGAGGGCCTCGTGGAGAGTGAGCTCCCTTGGCCTGTCCTCCCCCTGTCACACAGCAGCCCTCCCAGTTCCCCTGTGTTCCTGGGCCTCCGTCCCCTGGACCATGTGCCCACTACCACTGCCCCAGGTCCCTGTTGTTGTTGGGGTGGTGGGTCAGCATGGGTTCCCTGTAGTGGTGGACACACTGCTGATTGACATGTCCTGGGGACAGAGGTATGGGCCCGCTGGATGGGTGCTGTGCTGGTGTTTCCAGAGGCTGGAAGCTCTGTAGTGGCCTGTGACTGTGTGATGGGAACTGACTGTCCAGAGGTCCCCGATGGGCCGGGCAGGTCATCTAGATCCATTTGGACAGAGGTGCTGTCATCACTATGGGCCTCTTCTGTTGGTGGTGTGGACATGTGTGGACCCTCCTGTCCGGTGACGTTGGGTAGGGGTCCTGCAGGGGTATAAAAGGATGTTTATTACATCTGTGTGTGCCATGGTTTCCAATGGATGGGTGACCGTGTACCCCAGTGCTTGCATTCCTGTGTGGGACCTTGTGTGATGATGGTTTAGGGAGGGGTGTATGGGTATGTGCAGTGGGCAGGCTTTGGTGATGGGTGTCCATGCTTTGGTGTTGCATGCAGGGCTCCTCCCATGTTGTTAGTTGTGGGGGAGGAGGTAGGGTCCGCCGCCAGTCCACTGAACCGCAAGGTGGTGTCTTGAGACCACAGAACGCACCTTCCCCGTAGGTCGTTCCACCTCTTCCTGATGTCATCCCAATTTCTTGGGTGCTGTCCCACTGCGTTGACCCTGTCCACTATTCTTCGCCATAGCTCCATCTTCCTAGCTATGGAGGTGTGATGCACCTGTGCTCCGAATATATGTGGCTCTACCCAGACGATTTCCTCCACCATGACCCTGAGCTCCTCCTCTGAGAACCTGGGGTGTCTTTGCCGTGCCATGGGGTGGTGTGGGTGATGTGTGGGGTGGTGTGTGTGGTGATAAGTGTGCTGATATGTAGTGGTGTGTTGTGTGAGGTGCGTGGAAGTTATGTGGGTGATGGTCTGGTGTGCCTGTGGATGCTTGGTAGTAGTTTGTAGTCTCTGTGCTTCTTTCTCAATTTTTGTCGTACGGGTGTGTGGGTGATGTGGGTGTGTGTTTTATATTGTATTGGGTGTGTGCGAGTGGTGTGTGTATGTATATCAGGTGTGTGTATTTCGAATTGTCAAATGTGGTTGTGTTTTGTAAATGTGTGTGTATTTTGAGCGCGGCGGTGTGTACCGCCAATGGAATACCGCGGTTGAAAGACCGCCGCGTGGATTCGTGGGTCGTGATAGTGTGGGCGTATTTCTGTTGGTGTGACGGTGGGTGATTTGTTTTTGCCAGTTTATCACTGACCTTTGGTGTGGTGGACTCGTGTGGGTGTCTGAATTTTGGCGGATTCCGTGCTGTGGGTCATGACAGCTGTGGCGGATTTCCGCGGCCGCGGCAGTGTGTTGGCGGCCTTCTGCATGGCGGTAAGCGGCTTTTACCGCCAATGTTGTAATAAGGGCCATAGCACGGAATCCGCTCTTGTCTCTACAACTGACATTATTGAGAGATGAGTGGATCAGGGGGAGGTACCATTCTTGTTTTACTCATTCTCTCTGCGGCGTTTCATACCATCTCCCCTCAATTGCTGATCTAACGCCTCTATGAAGCAGGAGTTAGAGATAAGGCCCTCGATATCCTAAAATCCTTTTTGTTGGATAGATTAATCATGGTAAGGTGTGGTGATTACAAGGCTACCCCGTTTCAACTCCCCTGTGGGGTTCCACAAGGGTCTTCGCTTAGCCCTACTCTGTTTAATCTGTATGTCGCCCCACTGGCCCTATTGGTCCACTTGTTCGTTTTCCAAGTTGTCTCTTATGCTGATGGCACTCAGCTGATCATACCTGTCAACCATAACTGGGAGGAGGTGGCCGACAGATTTCATAACTGCATGAGTGAGATTAACAATTGGATGACCCAGAATTGGCTTAAAATGAATGGATGAAAGATGGAAATTCTTTGCTTTGGTTTAGACACTAATTCATGGAGCTTCCGCTGGTGGCCGCAGTCTTGCAACAAATGTAATGGCAAGAAACCTCAGAATTTTATTTGAGAAGACTCTTTCTTTGGTGCAACAAGTGAACTATATCGTCAAACGATGTTACTGGTCTCTGAAAATGCTGAAGAAAATTGTTCCTTTTCTTCAGGAGGAACTCAGAATCACAGTGATTTTGGCCTTAGTTATCTCTAAACTTGATTATTACAATGGTCTGATGTTAAATATCAGTAAGGGCTCCCTTTATAGATTACAGCTGATTCAGAATGCCATGGCTCGCCTCGTTTTGAATCCCCCACGCTCAGTATCTGCCTGTAGCAGCCTGAGGCAGATGCACTGGTTACTGGTAGAAAAGCGTATTATTTTTAAGACACTGCCTGACACACAAAGCTTTCAACTTGGAAGGCTGTAAATATCTCTGCTCTTCCTTGCAGCAATATTCGCCTTGTCAACCGCTCAGATCTTCTGCTCTTAATCTAATTTTGGTGATCTGTTGTCAAAAGGGCTAGATGGGGGGATAAAGCCTTCTCGTTGGTGTCGGCAAAACTCTGGAACTCTCTCCTGCTGTTAAAACTTGGCTTTTTTCTAATTAGGGATAATGTTCTTTTCTAGTAGTCAGAGTGCTCTATTCTGTTCATACTAGGCCTCCCCTGGCTTAACTTCCTCCTCAGTGCTTCAATGCTATGGCCGCAATACGCTCTATAATTACTACACAATACAATACAATCAAATACAATACTTATTTCAAGTAACTATAACTCATACCATAAGGTAACTACGACTCGTGCCCTCGCCATACACTGCTACTTGTCCCACAAATTACATCAGTCATGACATCTTCTATGACATCATTGATGATATAACTGCAACATTTGCAAAATTTGCAGTAAAATTATTGAATACAAAACTGTTCATGGTGGGGGGAAAAGTTATAGGTATAATTATCTTAGGACAGCATTTTATTTTTAACAGGCAGGTTGGCCCCAGTGTCAATATCATGGGTACAACAGTATGTGAGCCCTGGCATGAAGGAAAATAGGCAGGAAAAAAAATTGTTCTAGTAACTGTGACAGTCCCTCAACTGCTCTGGGGTCAGGGTAGGGGAGAGCTTGACACCCTCCACTGACTCACCCTTCTCTTTTGATGATAGAAGATTAGAGAGAGGCTCACTGTCCTCCGCCATCTCATCTGTCACCAGCAGTATGGTGAGCTCAGACCTCTTACAGTGGGTCTGAAGCAGTTAATCTGGAGCACCCTTAAAGGGCTCCTAGGTGTCTTGAGATCCACCAAGTAAGTGGACTCACCCTCACTATCCACCATGTCACAGGGCCCAGTCCAGTGGTCCTTCTTAGACACTCTGGTGCTGACCCAGAGGTCTGTCTCCTGAGCAAGTTTCTTGGGATCAGCAAACGTGACATCCACTAGTTGTTGGTGAAACTCTGTAGAGCAAATATTGAAAATATGCTCCCTGAAAGTTAGGTTTTACAGCACAGTAAAACCATCCACTTTGCCACCTTTCACCCAGACCCTTAATGCTTTACTGGCATAAGCTACAAATTCCACCCATGACTGGTTTGGGAGTTTGTATCTGACCGTGAACCTCTGAGGGTACTTCTCAGGAGTCAGCGCAAATTTAGCAACAAGTAAGGCTTTTGTGGGGGAATACGTTGCCTGATCCCTTGCCTCTGGTATAAGAAGAGCAGCCCTCGCCACTGTGGGCATGTGTTCCCACAAGCTACCCCCCAGTATTCCTCTGGGACCTTGTGTACCCTAAGAGAAACTTTATATGCAGCAACTTCTTTGTCTATATCAGCTCCTACCACATAGTTAGGCACTAGCTGCTGTAATCGTACTCTTGCATCTCCTGCAGATACTGTTCGTACGCTGCCACCATCACTGTTGGTCCTGAAGATTGCCTTGCCTTTATTTCCAGCTCTCTCATGCTTTTATCAAGCTCCAACAGCAGCTTCTTTTTAGCAAAGGCCCTCTCAGATTCAGAGCTTGAGTTAGATTTTGGCAGTCTTACCACCGATTGGCCTTGGTAGCGGACCTGAGAATACCTTTAAGACGATGGCATTCTGCCGACTGTATTTAGATGTAGTGCAGCTGAGCTGCCGACCGCCATGAAGGATTACTGTTCCTAGCTGTCAGACAGGCAGGTTCGCATTGACCATTTTTAAATGTTACACTCCTGCAGGGGATTGCTGATGGAGAGAGGCCATCGCTTGACCCAATGGACATAGGACAACGGCAGTGGCTATGGAATACAGGTAAGTCACACACACATGCACTGTACCTTATCAATATGTGTCCCCCTGAGCAACATACTACACAACACACCATATACACACTAGTAGCACTTGCCATTCCAACACTACACAACACGTACATGCTGAAAACACATACTAATATACATCATGATACAACATGCACACACTGTTGACACCACACCCACACATGACACTACCACGACAACCAAAACAACTACATACTCATCTACACACTCACACAACATCACATCTACACACATTATGACAATGACTGCCACACAACAACGCTCAGCTGAATGTTGCACGCAGCAACACAACACACAACATACACAACATCAGAGCCATTTGCAAGTGGCACACATACTGACATGACCACATCACCAACTCTTGCGCCCTCCACCTCAACAAGCCAATCACTTTGCACACACACACACACATACTGACTCACATACACAACTAAAAGCATATGACAAGTACAGGTCCTCTTGCATTGTGCACACACGAACATGGTTGACAAGTGTGATTGTATCATCATTGTGGTGTCAGCATTCATTTGGCAAGGAATACTGACACCATAATGGCAGTTGTGTTTGTATGCAATGTGTTGTGTACCAGCCTGTCCCCATCCGTGTCTAACACAATTGTCACACCGACATATGCATGGCACAGTAATGAAAAAAAATATTGTGACATGTATATGTCTGCAGCGGTCCCAAGCTCATGTGCAGTGACTCCACAATGTGCACAGGCAATACAGTTTCCCTATCTTTGTGTCCGGAAATGTGGGGTTCATGTTTTCTGGCAGCAGCAATGGAGGGTGTTGTCCAGTCATGTCCAGTCAGAAACGGAAGTGGAATCAAGACAAAAGGAGAGCTTTAACTCCAGTGCTCTGTCAATCTACCAACTCAGAAGTGAGATTGACCACCACAGTTGCCTTGCCAATAAGGCATATCCAAATCTGCTCAGAAGTAAGAACGGCTGGAGTCCTGCCACCAGCCACTATTTCGTATAACACCATTGTGGCAGATGGGAACCATTGACAGCAGGACTTGGTGGGCTTTCGTCTATGGGACCACCAACATCTAAATTGGGCAGGCGGACTGCCAAGCCAGCAGGTGGATTTCCGATTACAAAAGTGGTAGCGGACCCGTTACTCCCAACATCTAAAGCAAGCCCTCAGTTTTCTCCTTCTCTAGTTTTCTCTGTGCCAGCTCCAACTTGAGCTTCCTTTCCTCCCTCCTGTCTTCCAACTGCACTTGTGCACTTGTGACAGGTCCCTCGAAGATGCATTTCTCCCAGACCCATATTGGGCATCCTGGATTGTCTCTGAGGGGCAAGTGGGCTCTCTCTGCAGCTGCTCAGTGTTGCTCTCTGGGTGCTGCTCCTCATCCTCATTTAAGTCCATGTATTCCTCAGGGTCATCCTCTACTGTTGCTGTCTTCAACCTTGTAACTTCCTTGTAGGCCTGGAGGGTTCTCTGCAGATTCACTTTGAAAGCTTATCTGACCACATTCAGCCCTCTTTCCTTGCAGAGCCTTTTCACCTCAGGCCTAGTGAGGTTGTTTACATTGATCACCCCCATGGAAAGAGGAGGGTAGGGTGCTCAAATGTAGAAGAAATAAAAAAAGCCAATGGGAGAGTAATAGAAAGGCTTGAGTTGGTATCAAATTATTTAACTAGGATTTTCTGTTATACTGTATGGCACTGCACAAACACATGTCCTGATCCACACAGTTAAACACCAGTGTGAAAAATGGCGTTGTTGGTTGGCTGGGGTTTGAGCCGTGGTCAAGCAACAGCAGCAATCCCTTGCAGGATGAATTACAAAGCAGTCACTATATTAATATGTACTTAACCCTGGGAAGTTTGGCACAAGAAAGCTAAGACAGAAAAATGCCAACTTTCTAAAGTGGCATTTTCAATATTGTAATCAAACCCCCATCTTTACCATTAAATACAGTTTTTCATTACAATTCCAAAGCCATCAAACATGATATAGTTAACTGCTCCCAATTAGAATTTACTGCTTAATAAATGTAATATGAAATGTCTGATGTTATCCTAAGGGAGGTGTAGTCCTTATATTAGTGAAAACACATCTAGGAGTTTTTCACTATCAGGACATGCAAAACTAAAAAGTACATGTCCAGCCTTTCAATTACAAGGCACCCTGCCCTATGGGCTACCTAGGGCATACCGTAGGAGTGACCTATATGTAATAAAAGGGGAGGGTGTCAGACTTGGTAAGGGGATTTTAGTGCCAAGTCAACATCACAGTTTAAAAATGCATTCAGGCTGCAGTGGCAGGCCTGGGAAATATTTTAAGTGGAACTTAAGTGAGTGACACAATAAATGCTGCAGGTCCATTGGTAGTGTTTAATTTACAGGCCCTCGGTATAAAGTATACCACTCTACAAGGGATTTATAAGAGAAATAAATATAAAAATCAGTTTGGTATAAACCAATTTAACCATGTTTTAGGGAAGAACAGGGAGGGCCAACAAAAATAATTTTCGCAAAATGGAGGAGGATATGCAAAATGCTTGAGGGAAGAACACCCTATGCTGACAGGTCTAACACTATCCTTTTCTAACAGTGCCTAAGTTTTCTGTTTTTCCGAATTATGAAGTGACTGACAATTCTTAACAAATGAATAAATAAATACATTTTACAACCCTCCATCATATTAGTGGTTTCATTTCATTCAGCTATGACTGCAATATGAAATTAGTTTAAAGGAGAAATGCAATATTAAAAGCAAGTTTAGATGATGATTGCAGTGAGAAAGAGGTTTTTGTATGAAAAAACTTTAATGGGGAAATGTGTTTGCATTTACGATACCAAAATGTTGAAACAGATCAAAACCTTTCAAAGTGGTTAGCAAATTACAAATATTGCAATTGAAAATGTAGTATTGGTATCTCAAGTTATTATTCTGAAAACAAATATAAAAACATGGAGATATTTGATTCACCTTTCCTCAAATAAAGAATACAACATTTATGTACCCTGATTGAGTCAGATATCAGTCAAACCTTCCATGATATAAACCTTTTTACAACATGTTTTATGTTGTGTGTCCCTGTAGATAATCCCACTGTTAAAACCATTCCAGTCATTGTAAATCAGATTAGAAAAATGTGTGCTGCGTCTTTGTTTAAACAGCTGCTTTCTTTCAAATAGGCCCTGACCTTCTCAATTCAAAAACTCTAAATTTGGTCTGAAATATAAAAAATACTTTATCTTTAATTGTAAAAGCCATTCAAAAGATCCCAGGCCTCCTCATAAAAAGACATCAGACCTAATGTATCTATAAACTTCTTGGTTATCATAAAAATTTACAATTTGGTAGAACATCTTGGACATCTCTCTGCAGTCTAAAAATGAATTTAGACAGTTGGCTTAAATCCATCAATAATGCTGGCAAGATGAACAGCTGCTATTCACTGCACTTGCTTAAAATACATTCCGTGCATTTATGAGAATTCTGAAAAGATTTGCATTGCTTCATTAATACAGTGGCCAAGTTGAGCAAACTAATCAAAACACTGCAGTTATCAGTGGAATGAAGTAACACAGAGGGGTGCTTTTTGGCTGCTGCCACAGAGATTTCCTGTACTTCGGCCAGTATTTATACTGTTTAACGTTGGATTCGAGTCATTTTTTTATGCAAAAGCGGCGTTAACTTACAAAAAATCATTGTATTTTGTAAGTTTGCGCCACTTTTGCATCAAAAAATGAAGCAAATACAGCGCTAAAAAAAGTATAAATATAAGCCTTAGTTGCCCATATCTGTACATTTAAAAAAAGTTCCTAGAGATTATTTCATTTGTTTTGTGGACTTTTACTTTTAGCCTAGGACTGTTTCTAACTGATTGCTTACTCATTGCTTACTGATCTCTTTGTACCCTTTATATTGTGTGCTCCAAAGCTTCTGTGTCTTAGGCCTAGATGGGCTTAAAATATGTATTCCTTATTTCTGCCTAGGGAACTGCTAGATAAAAAGCTTCAGAGGTACTTCCTACTTAATGTTCAAACTCTAATTTAATGGTGAAATCAGATTTTTGTTAAATAAAATGAAAAGGATACTTTTAAAAATGAACTTTAGGCAGCTAGCTTGCTTTTAAAAGCAGTTATGTCAGTCATCACACTTCCAGAGCTAGAATACACATCCTTGGCTGGGATAATATTTGACATGCCTCAGATGATTATTGCCTGTCTAAATAGCCTGAAAGAGTATATATGTCTTAAATGTTAGCTATTTAGCCCCTTAGTGGCTTAGATATCTTTGGAAAGACAGGAACAGTTGTCAGAACAAAGGGCACATGCAATACTACCTCTTTTGTTGCAAAGAAGTGCTTTTCCCATTCATGTACACACAGCCAAGCTTTGGTCATAGTAGGAAAGAGAGCCATTTCGGACTCTGCCAGGTGGTAGGAGAGCTAATCTACATATGGGAGTGTTTAAGGAGCTGAAGACAGGCCTGCTTGGAAATAGCTGCATTTTGCCATCTTTAAACCTAGGCTCCTGGGTAATTTTACAGTAAGGCAAAAACAAGATGATGAAAAGGAGATGTGATGGCGACAAGAAAATATTTGGATTAGGTGGAAGAATTTCTTTAATCAGAATGAATCTGGCTCCTAGACCACCAATTCCTCAGAATACTACACCTGAAGAGCAAGACCCAGCTGGAAGATTGCACCTCATTCCTGAATCATCCAGGAAGCAGAGAGACACACAATGACTGTATCTTAACCTGTCCACGGAAACCGCTCCCCGAGGGCCAAGTGGTTGACCTCTTCTTAGTGTAATTCAGGGACACAAAAAGCAGAATGACTCCCAAAACAAGAGAAGGCCCAGCTGACTACAGAGGACTCTACCCTACAGGAAACCTGTCTTGACAGAAACCTGGTTCATAAAAGCTTGCACTGAGGAGCTAATGGCTGCAGTACTGACCACAAAGGACTGTTTTAACACCTGAGGCTTAGTTTTTTTTCCATCATCAGATGACTGAACCAGATTTGTCCAAATAGGAGCTGAAAACGTGTTTAGCTGGATCTTATCTTGCTTTGCTATCTGGCTTCATGAAGCCCCGCAGGGCTATCGCATCCCCTTTGCCCCGCTAAAGGATTATGACTTCCAAAAAAGTGACTATTGGTCTAATTTACAGGTTGGCCAAGAGGATACTCCTCCACAAACATGGCAAAGAACCTTGTCCCTCAAACTGATGGTCTGCCCACTCTATTTGAAAACAGAGAGACCATCATGATTCTGTTCGTCGTGTTACCATTTGCTCCACTGGCGGAAACCTTACAGAGATGGCCCAGCAGAATTGGGACCATCAGTGTAAGTACACCATACCTTCTGGACCACCAATAAAAGCCTGGTGGTTCCAGGTAAACAGAGCAGCCTGGAGCAAGGTCATGCTGCCTGAGCTCCCCAGGATTCACCCACCACCAGCACTGCCCTTACAATTCTTTACTCAGTCCAGCAAAGCAGTAAGCTGGAGCTCTGAGGCTTGCGCTTAATATGGAGGATAGTTTGGTGTTGTTTCAACAGTGACTCTTTTCCTACCCCAGCTCTTGCTCCCACACCGAGCACACATCAACCTAAAGTCACCACCACTTTCTTGTCTCAGATACTACTCCAAAAAATTGACAGCTGCAAGGCAGTTTGGGGCCTGGTGCAGCCAATTATGTAGAGCTGTGGTGTCTTTTCTCAGTCCTCCTAACATGCCATCATGAAGTAGTTAGATAAAATCATTAAATGCCACAGATGAGCTTGTGGGCACAGTGGGAGCAAGTACGTGAAGAAAGAATGGCTCAGGGAATGGGTGGAGGTATATAGCAAAGAAATAAATTCTACTGACACGTCCAGAATTATCAGAATTCCAATCCAGCCACATTAATGAACTAGTTTCTTAGGGCTAAATGTACGTAGCATTTTGCACATCGTAAACATTGAATCAAGCCATTTGCAATGTGCAAAATGCACTTTGGCATGTTGCAACCCATGTTTGCGATTCAGTAAACTATTTAACGAATTGCAAAAAGGGATTGTGAGTCGCAATAAGGAAGGGGTGTTCCCTTCCTAATTGCGATTCGCAGTCCCATGTATGATTGTTTTGGGACCGCGAATGCGGTCCCAAAACAATTGCAGTTAGCACCAGTGTCACACTGGTGCTAACCCATTTGCAAACAGGAAGGGGTCCCCATGGAATGGAAGTAAAAACATTTTTTCAGAGCAGGCAGTGGTCCTTTAGGGAAATCGGGCTGCATTTAAAAAATAAAAAAACGGCTTTATTTACAAGCAGTCACAGACATGGTGGTCTGCTGTCTCCAGCAGGCCACCATCCCTGTGAGGGCGGCCATTTCGAAAGGGGTCATAAATTGCAAACTACCTCATGAATATTCCTGAGGTAGGGCATTTGCGAGCCCCTTGCGAAAGTAGTGTCATTGACACTGTGCAACATAAGGTTTTGCGACTCGCAATTTGCGAGTCGCAAAACCAAACTTTAGTACATGTAGCCCTTAGATTCTAAACTGAGCAAACTCTAATTTTGACATCTTGATACACTAATATCACAACAGTGAGCAGGATGCAATTATACATATAGGGAAGCAAGCTGGGTTCATCGTGTTGGGCAGCAACGATAAGACAGCAACCAGTGAAAGTAGGGATAATTTAGGACTTTCCATAGAGCAGAACTGAGTATGCTATACACTATAGATGCAGCTGAGGTGGGTTGGACATGATTGCTGTGCTGGAACCTCTTCCCTGCCCTATCTGAGCCTACTGAAGATGTAAGACGGGAGCTACCAATTCCTCAGTCATCAATAATCAAGCCTCATGGCTCCATCTCAATCAATTCTAAGCAGGCTAGCAAGGTTTCTGAAAACCACAAAGCATCTGATAGCTCTTTTGCTGCTTGTGCCTATAGTTCCTCTATCAAAGTGGTGTTCAAAAACATTCAAAAAGAAATCAAGGAAGTTAAAATACCCAAGTGACGGAAGCACCAAGAATGGACACCATGGGGGTCATTCCGACCCTGGCGGTCCATGACCACCAGGGCCGGGGATCGCGGAAGCACCGCCAACAGGCTGGCGGTGCTTCCAGGGCCATTCTGACCGCGGCGGTAAAGCCGCGGTCAGAAAAGGGCAACCGGCGGTTTCCCGCCGGTTTACCCCTGGCCCAAGGAATCCGCCATGGCGGCGCTGCTTGCAGCACCGCCATGGGGATTCCGACCCCCTTCCCGCCATCCTGGTCCTGGCGGTAAATACCGCCAGGAACAGGATGGCGGGAACGGGTGTCGTGGGGCCCCTGGGGGCCCCTGCACTGCCCATGCCACAGGCATGGGCAGTGCAGGGGCCCCCTAAAGGTTTTCAGTGTCTGCTGTGCAGACACTGAAAATCGGGACGGGTGCCACTGCACCCGTCGCACCCCTTCAACTCCGCCGGCTCCATTCGGAGTCGGCTTCATTGTTGAAGGGGCTTTCCCGCTGGGCTGGCGGGCGGCCTTCTGGCGGTCGCCCGCCGGCCCAGCGGGAAAGTCAGAATGACTGCCGCGGTCATTTGACCGCGGTATGGTCTTTTGGCGGTTCCCGCCAGGCGGGCGGCTTCTGCCGCCCGCCGGGGTCGGAATGACCCCCTATATGTAGAAAGATGGGTGCCCAGGATCGGAAGATGATCAATTTTATAGTAGGTCAGCAAGCGATGGACACCAGCATCCTCCTTTTGTTATCGCACATACAGCTAACTTCCAGTTCCTTTGATCAACAACTGAAACTTTTATCTAACAAAAGGTGAAGGACTTGTGAAATGGTCCAGTTGCTCAAGTATATGTATAATTGTGATCTCAGAAGGATTTCAGCTTGGTCAACCTGACAAGACTAAAGGCCTCATTACGAGTGTGGCAGTCCGAGGACCGCCACACTTGCATTGACGGTTGGACCGCTGCAATTTTGAGGGTCTCAATGGCCAATTGAGCTCCGTACCTGCCATGAACATAGTTCCCTACTGCATGGCAGCGTTGGGCTTGTAACCAGCCAGGGCTGCACTGACTGATTACAACCCCTCTTTCTGCCAGACGTTTCATGCCATGGATCCTGCCATAAAAATGCTGGCTGAAAGCCAGTGCCAGTGGCCAAAGAGGGGCCCCTGCACTGCCCATGTCAATGGAATGTTATAATGTTCACTTATGTTTAGTTTAACTGATAATAACTTTTATCTCTCAGAAATATATGCCTTGACACAGTCAACAATAAAAGTCCTACTTAAGTTTTTATACACAATCTGTACACTACATAGTGCTTGGATTGCTTTTAGCTAGGAGTGCCCTATACAAATATCATATACATGCATACATTCATACATAGATATGATGACTTGGGTCATTTTGAATGCAATGTATACTATGTTGCATCTCATCATTAGATTCCACTTCTTGCAATATATCTGCTGAGCATGTCCAATCACACTATGCTATCATTATCTAGAGGTTCTTCCCATTCTAAACATCTCAATTGTGGGCTTTCAAAATATAGATGAATGTTCCTTCAATATTTAATATTTAAACACAATCATAATACTAATTTTAGGTAAAATAGTTTATTGCTTCATAAGAAGAAACACAAATACAAAAATACAGACATTATAGACCCAAGATAACATCACTATTTACAGAATTAATTCAACGAATGGCATGATCACAATGGCCACCAAATGTCTGACTCTCAACACTACAGTTACATCCCAAAGAAGGAAGCCATATTGGTTTCATATGCTACTGCTACAATCTTTATTATAATCTAAAAACCATGTAGGATGTAGCATGAGGAAGCCTTTGATAGCCTTTTCAAGTGTAATACTGTTACTATTGCATTCACCTGGTGCCATTGGAACCAACAAGAAATATTCACAGGAATAAAAAAAACATTGCATGTTTTTAGTCTTCTTGGCGTCTAGTACTCATGTTATACAGACAAGACCTAATCAGGAAATACCCATCTAAATGTTTGATACAACAGTCCTGAAACATAATCTGCATTTTTTTTCTGTGACCCAACCTGGAGCGCCATTGCTAAAATACTAATACACTGACGAAAAACACCATAAAAATAATGTTATATCTTCTGCACAGCAGATTACAGATACAGTAGCCCATGTCCACTTGTGCTAACTAAATATAGCAAATTTGCCAACTTGAAATTTAGAACACATTTAGGCTGTAAAGATATAAAATGTTAAAACAGACAGATTTGTGAAGAATGAGCATATTTTCAACTTTTACCATTTTTTCATCAATAAGTCACCTTGCATGGCAATTGTTATAAACCCCAGTGGGCTATAATAAGTTACTTATTCCTTTTGATTATTTGTTCCAAAAACCTTCATGGTGTTGACTGCACTGCATGCTGTAAATACTTAAGGAAAACACAAAATACATAAATACTCAAATACATGAATAGATCACTATTTTTTTCCTATGAAAGAGCTTTCAAACCCATTGATTGTTAAGGATTGTTTACTATAATGTGCTATTTGTTTAATATGACCTATATGTTGGGGGTTACAGTTTTTCTAAATGTATATGTTTGACAAGCAAATGTTGTATGCAGCATGGATGTTTTGATAGTGAAAAGGTATCAAAACTGGTGATGTTATTTTCTGGTTATTGTGTGCACTCTGCATGGTATATGGAGCAAACTAAGTAATGCTATAATCAACCTCTCAAATATAGTTATAATTTAAGACACAGTAAATATTTAAGAAATGAGTTACACCCCATTTATGCTGTTGCTCTGTTGTATTAGTAGCAGTGCTTGATTTAAGTGCAACATAACCACATACGAGTAAACTTCATAAAATGAAGTAATCTCTTGTCGAGAGTTGAAAGTAGAACTTTACTGAAACTTAACTAGTGAACTCTGAACCATTTTAGGACTGAAGTGATGTAGCATACCACCAAAATAGAAGGAGGTGATGGAGTGTCCTATATCAAAGCATTACAAATTAACACATTAACTGTCAAAATTATATAGCCACAATTTGAAGCTCAAGTTCTTTACAAATAAGGAAATCCACAATTGCAGAGCTTCACCGTATGAACTGTTGCTATTGCAGATATGTACCCTTATGTCAAACCGGAATGCAGTGGTTATTCATGTATGATTGGTGATACACATTTAGATTATCTTTTAGCAGTATTTCGTTCTCCACTAAATGTAGCCTTTAAAGTGTGTACTAGAAAGCTTTTCTTCTTTGTGATAAATTAATCATGACAATGTAATTTAGGATTGCATACCTGAGTGATCCAATCAACAATATTCTATCTTTAATAAAGACTTGCCATAATAGAATTAATGACTGTCTTCCTAATTATTGCTAATAACATTTTTAATATTCAATATTAGTGAATGGGGAATTATATTTTGCCAGTATTTCCATGATGAGGGTTTCTGCTCACATTTCAGTCTACTTTTACATTTTTCTTGTAGTTCAACAGTGGATTGGACAATTTAATTTTTTAACATCTTGAACGTTTTTAAGAAATACTATTCAATATCTATATACACACAATATAAAGAAAATTGATACACATAGAGTTTGCTTCTTGTCAACAAGAAGAACTATGAAAGCAGCAAATAAACAGGTCATCTCAATAGCATCTGTATTTTCATAAATATTTGATCATACAGAATAATTAACCTTTGTTTTTTGCCTATTCAAGTATTTTCAGGAAACAACTCACGACACCTGTGCCTACTTTACATCTTTCCCCAACAACAATACACTTTGTTATTGACAAGATGAATAGTTAATTAGCAAAAATTACTGCTTTTCTGAGTTTTCAAACTGATTATTGTAGTAATTGAGATGTCAAAAACATTCTAGAGAATCACATATTAATATAGACAAATTAGGCTTTGAAGAGCTCACTAGGTACTAGGGCTCGGTAGATTGCACTTGAAGCTTGACATGATTTACAAATTATAAAACATACTGGAGACCTTGTTAGTTTTAACTAAATAAAAATGGCATTAATTAGAACATGAAATTATCCTTACAGTAGTGGAAGCTACTTGTTGAATGGCATTTTGTTTGCTTTAAGCATACTACTTTCATAACTGTTCAAGTGAAAAGTGCATGATAGCAGTAGATAAGGACAGTGGCCAGTACTACATGATCACCCTAGCCTCCCTTTTGCTTAGTGTCAATTTTTGGATATTTCATGCCCAGGACGTATAAAAGACAAGGGTTAAAATGATATGACAGAGGTCAGTAGTGTCTTTCAGTTCTCCATCTCTGCATCTACATCTGTCAAAAGGAATCCAGAAGGAACCTGGCCTCGTGATTCTTAATGTGTCAGGATTTGTGCCACTCTTTGTGACCAAACTCATTCAAAAGTGCTCAACTGATTACTCTAACACAGGGAATAGAACTGGCTAGGTCTGACTGTAGAGGCTGTTCAACTAAAGCATGTGTGATACAACCCAAGCAAATAATATGTCTGGCAAATAAGATTCCAAAACACATATTTCCAGTCCCTTTATGCTGCATTGTGGAGCTTTTTAAACAGCAGGGAGGATGAACATGTATATCAATAAATGGAATTTGAGTAATTAGAGCCTAAAACAAAGTTAATTAATATATATATATATATATATATATATATATATATATATATATATATATATATATATATATATATATATATAAATATATATATATATATATATATATTGCAGATGAATTCCTCATTCTCATTGCCCTCTATTTCCATTTGAATGTAGTCCATTAAAAGTGTTCATGAAAATATAATCATTTTTTGTGTACAGTGTCATTGATAAAGCTGAATGTACTTCGTTTTATTTTTCATACTCTGACCCATGAAATTAAATGATGACCATTGTTAACTTTTTAACATATTTTCAGATTGCCAAACACATTCGATTGTGAGATTTCCTTAGGTTGTCTCTAACCACAGCGATTGTAAATATGTTTCTATTGTCCCCATAGGTTTCTCTCAGGGCTGAAACTCAGGATGTTTTTAATCCTTCTGTCATAATTTCTATTAAATACCTTCTAATTTAAAATTACAACACGTTTCAAGAAATGAATTTTATATGAACTTCGAAACAGTTAAAGAGATTGGCGAACTTTGACTTTTGACAGCTTCAAAGTCCTATTATTGCATTTCTCACAGTAAATTGTTTACAGTTGTGAATTTCCTTCTGGTTTTCATTGTTCCTAAATAATCTATTGCTGCAAATTACAATGATACTGGGCCATAAATGCATCAGGAAGTAAATTTAAACATTAATTACAATACGTGGCTTCCATGATCTAAGAGGTTTTCAAAATAACATCTGTGTTGTAAGCCATTGTTCCCAATAAAATGCTCTTTATTCACAGCCAACCAACGTATCGCTTCATAAGCATCTAAATGTTGTAGCTTTCCCAGATCTCTTGCTGTCAGCTGCCATTGTAAGTTTATTATGTTAGAAAGGTGTGCATTGCTATGGGGAACTCCCTGGTGGAATGCATAGAAGTTAGGAGCAGCAAGAACATTGTTCCATAATCAGAACAAAATACTCGGCCTTTCAGACTCAAGCATTGTGCCCTTTATGATTTTAAAAATACAGCGTCAGTTCTTTGATCCAAAATATCATTCGCAGTAGTGTCTTTTGTAATTAAAATTCAGGAACCTTATATGTCAAAATAATTTTGTGTATCCATTTTGCATAATAGGCCACTCTGACAAAAATTCCAGGACGATTATGAATTGCGCATCCCCGACCAGGTATGATGACACCTAGCACAAGTTTTGTTTTATTTTCTTCACAGACTAAGGGGCCACCGTAATCTCGCTGTAGAAAGAGAAAGAAAAATGTTATTGTAGCTCAATCTTTGCCAAAAATCAGGCACACAGTGATGTGTATTCTCAGTAAATTAAAAAACCTCAACAGTTTTTTCAGTGTTTTTTTTCACATTTTCAGTGGAGTGATGGGGAAATTGTGAAAATTGTGAAAACAAAATATGACCATTACAATTAATATTCCTAAGAGTGTTTTGTGCCCAAATTATCAGTCTCATTACGAATCTGGTAGCCCTAGCCACACAGAGCGGTCTGACCGCCACATTATTAGTTAGGCAGGCAAACCCGCCTAAAGACTGCCATCCCCACCAGGATCACAGATCCAGATGGGGTGACGGCAGTCTTGGTCATAGCCAGGGTGGCACTGAATTCAGCACCACCTGGCTAATTACAACATTGTTCACTTCCAGCCCTTTCATGGTGGGGACCCCACCATGAAAAGGCTAGCAGAGAACAGGTGCTAGGAGCCCCCTGCCCAGCACCATCAGAATGCGCACTGTCTGTTTTGAAGACAATACGCATTCTGATGGTGCTGGTCAGCCCCCTCTGTGTCACGACATAGCACTCAGCTGCTTTAAGGGAGCCAAATGCTATATCAGCACTGTTCCCACCAGTCTGACCGCTGGGAATGCTCTATTTCATGGTTTCTGCCAGTCATCTCAGGGACCACCAAACCACTAATGAGGCCCCATATGCATTATATTAATGCCACCGTTTTTCAGACCATCCTCTGTAATCATAACAGTATCTTGCTTTCATGTAGTATTTCAATAATTTCTGTAAAGAACAGGTGTTACTATTACCCAAATAAAATCATGCCTATTTTAAATAACACCTATTGGCTAAGTTGGCTTCACCAGGAATTGGATTTGTGATTTACAGATCCCCATATAGCTTGCTGGTGAGCACTTGAGTTACTGAGCCATCTCTCTGGAAAAATAAGAATGCTTGAAGCAATGATGACAGTTTAAAAAGTTGTAAAGAATAAAGAGTGGCTACTTAAAAGCCAATTTAGACTAGTGTCTGTGGTTCTTTTATGAACAATGTCAGCTTCATTGTTTGCTTAATGTGTGAATCAAAGACAAGCTTTAATTGGAATTAAATGTCATTTTAGCAGGATCAAGATTCTTAATGGTTTACCTTCTGAAACTCTCTAACATCGGCTGTAGGAGTAGCTGTTACAGTGGCAGCTACCATTTAGTAAAGGTTCTTTATACGCCATAAATTACATTTTTATAATTGTACATCACTGTCTTGCAGAGGTAAACTTACTTGAGGAATAAGAAGTTGGAGTGAGAGCTAGATAAATAGGTATAGCCAATTTATCTATAGAAAATTGACAAGCAACCTTGTCCACAATTAAATAGATGTAAAGTCTTTAGTCTTCTCAATTTCGACAGTCTGGTATCATTAACATTAAGTGCAGAATGAATATTTACCAATGTCTGTAAGTGTTACTTAATTTACAGATGTTATTCACCTAATGTTTTCTAATGGGGTGTCGTGGATACCGCCAAGGAATCGTTTCCTACCTATATGAGGGTTGTCCTGGGCTGGCTTAAAAAACAATCATTTGAATGCAATCCTGATAAGACTGAAATTATTTTCTTTGGTCCTAATCCAGGCCTGGGTTAGACTAGGTGCTGGATAAAAAGATTGCCCAGACTCCCTCCACTGAAGGGGCTAGAAATCATGGGGTAATTTTTATGACCAACTTTCATTCAAGTCTCAAATTCCCTCCGGAGTGAAAGGTTGCTTCTAGATCATGAAGGCTCTTAAACAAATCTTAATCTTTCTCACTTGAGAAGCATGAAAAATGGTAGTCCAAGCTTTAATTCTTTCCAGACTGGATTATTCCTGGTCCTATCAGCCTGCCTGGTCCAACGTCTTTAGGTACTGCAGAACACGGAAACTCGCCTTCTTTTTAAACTTCCTAAACGTACCCACATCTTCTTATCTCAGATAAGCTATACTGACTACCAATTACCAAGATAATTCTGTTTAAAGATTCTGTGCTTGCTCACCATAATCTGCACACCACAGGACCACATTACCTGAATTTGAGAATTCAACATTACCATCCTGACATGGACTTATGTTCTGGAAAGGCTTGTCTGATAATGGTTCCTTGCTTTAAAAGAGAGTCATGGTGCCTCATCCTTCTCTGTCCCTGTGGCCAAGATTTGGAATTTCCACCCCATTCAACTAAAATACTTGATTGGCTGCTTGTTTAGAGAAATATCTGTTTGTAGAAATATGTTCGTCTTCATTCTTCATTCTTGAATGCTGCAGTCACTTTTTTGACTTTGGGACTGTGGCGGTGGGTGTAGCAGTAAGGACATACGAGACAACTCAGGGTGATAGGTTTGGGACAGATGTGTATTTTATTGATGCTTCGCAAGTCCTTTCTATCAGTCTCTCTCTCTCTCAGTGAAGTAATCTCTTCTTTCCTCTTCTCTCTTTCAGGTCTTCTGGAGTCTAGCCGACGATCTCGTGGTGGAATGGCATCGTCAGGGAAATCGGGAAAGGAAAGAAGGTAAGGTAAGTCGTAACTCTGGACTTTGCTTCTTGGACTGTTTTAGTATGGTGTGAGGATTTAGAGAGAGAGAGTGGTGAACTAGTAAGGAAAAGGGTGTATTGGGGAAAGGGGGGGGGGGGTTTAACCCGATAGTGCAAACACCTTAGTGAACTAGATCCCTCTGGAGGACACGTCAAATTTACATCACCTGTGTCGTAAAGGTAAGTGTGGGTTTTAGTGGAAAAAGAAGAAAAAACACGCTAGCAAATAGTTTTCTTCTCCCTCAAGCTAACCAAAACAATAGCAAAATAAGGCATTCATAAAAAAAAAAAAATCTATGGCAATTCCTGCCAGTTATTCGCTATTTAGTCCCTTCTCTTTCTCTCTCCCCCTCCTTCACCCTTTTCCCTCCCTCTCTCTCTCGCCTCCTTCCCCACCAAAGCGCTTATCCTGCTTTGGAGGCAGGACCGTACCTGCTGGAGCCACGCCCCTCTAGGGACGTGGCAGAGTATCGGTGTTTCTGGGCTTCCTTGCCCTTCGTCGAGGTTTTCTCCGGGAGTCAGCTGTTCCATGCGGCTTCGCTCTTTGTGTGGTCCTTCATTCCGTTTCTCCCCTGTTTCTGCGCCTTCCTGCACTGTTTTTCCTTCTGTTCCTGCGTCGTCCTCTCCTGTCTGCTCCTTCAGTACCGCGTCCTCCTCTCTCCGCTGCGGACGTCCCGCACGGTTTTTCACAACGGGAATCCAGATATCCGGATTCCCGAGGGGAGTGTTTTCCTGTCCCGCCCCCGCAGTGTCCCTGGGGTACCGGGCGGTCTAGAGGCCACCATTGTCGGTAACCGGGTGTCCCAGCGCCCGACTACAGGGACATTACAGGGGGGGTTTGTGACTGTTTTGGCGATTTGTAGCAACTCCATTTGCACATGAAATCCTTAAATGGTTTGAAACAATTGTTACAGTTGACTGATAAGCAACTAATATTCGGATGTTTTCCAGTTTTTCTTCCTCTTCATTACTTGCATGTCTTCTTACAGCTTTATTGAAAATGTTCTTCGGTTGGGGGGGTTTAGATGGGTTTGTGAATACATTTTCTTTCCATGGATAGTTCTGAATCCATAATTTCAGGATTTGCTTCCTTCCTTCTGTTACAAACATGTTAACCTTTCATTTTCTGTTTCACTATTTCCATTTTCAATCGAAGTCTTCTGTCTAGCCAATGGTACATGTTGGATACCCAAGGTAATCACTCACAAGAGTAGTTTGCATTTCCCTACTGTCAAGCATTCTATTCTTAAAGAGTAAGGTAGAATCACAATGAATAAAAATATTGTCAACAAAGTTCTACTTTTGGAAAACGTGTACCATTGTAATGTACAGAAATCAATCTTTTAGGTGCTGTTACACACATCTAATAGTACTTCCACTAATATGGATGAATACTCCAGGAAATCCCCTTGCTTAAAAAGAATTAGGAATTCTCAAATATTTCATATAGTATATTTGGCGTGTTTTGTGGTTTTCCTGCTTTTCAAAATTCTGCACTCATGCAGAGGTGTAAACCAGCAAAATTACAGAATCCCAGGAATCTAGGAGCTACAGATCTACACCTGTTGACTCAGAATTAAGTGATGTTTTTAAAAACAGCGAGGTCTCAGGATTTATCAGAAAGAATGTTGTCCCAAAAGAAAACCAGTTTTATCTCACCTCTCTTCGTAGGAAACCCAGAGATCAAGGGATTATTGACATTTTCTGTACAAACAGTGCCAAAATTAGTGCAGATATTGAGGATTGCAGGGGTTTTCCCAGTCTCATTCCTCTCAACAGCCCCTCCAGTTCTGATAATCAGACTTGTACACTTGATTTTTGTGAGGGACATCTGAAGTTGTCCAGAATTAATGCTTCCATTGTCAGACCTAGTCCTGCTTTGGCTATCATTTTTCAAAAAAAAAATCCCAATCCACATTAGAACATTGGAATGTTGGCAGCTCCATTGAAAACAATGGAGTGGTCCTGGCCGGTAAAAGCCCTGAGCGCCAACATTCCAATCTTCTTTGTTCACAGCAACAGCTGTGAACAAAGCCTCACTGAGTCTGAGGGGATTTTAATCCCCTCGGGTTCCGTGAAGCCTTTGTTTTATTTATGAGAACATTCTGCCCTCTAATGGCAGAATGTTCTAATAGTCTTAGAACCCGCCATAGCGGGCTCTACTGGCTATTAAAGGCCCTCTCCCTTGTTAAAGGCCCTCGCCTTCGGCTCAGGCCTTTAACGCAGGAGCGGGCCTTTAATAGCTGGTAGAGCCTGCTACGACGGGTTCTAAGGCTATATTATAAAACACCTTGTCAAGGTCCAGCTAGAAAAAGAGTTGTTATGCATCTGCCGTCGTTGTTTTCTCCATGATATTTATAGCAGTCTAGTATAGGCCTCTGTTTGTCTATCTTGTAGAAAGCCAGTCTGATAGGGTGTAATCAAAGTAGGCCATCGGTCATACATTTTTATAGCCACGATCTTTGAAAAAATCTTTACATCTCTACAAAGAAGACATGTGACTCTATAGGACTATAAAGAGATTAAACACTTTAGATAGTAGTGTTGCTGAGAAATCAATAAATGACTAGGAAAAGGTTTGTGGTGGATCTCAGTCTGTATTGTTTAGAATCAATTGTATTACTATTTGAACATCCTCTGCTGCAGTAATATTTTCCAACCTCTTAAATTCTTCCGGAGTATAGTAGGAAACTGTATTCCTTCTACATAGTCATCTGGAAAGTTCAGGGCCATGAAATTTGTCAGCTTCAAAATGTGTGAAGTATCTAGCCTCTAAATTAGCTGGTTGACCCATCATGTATAAAACATGGCAAGCCATGTCTCAGTAATCACCCACTATGATATTGTGAATTCTCAGATTTCATGTCATAATGCTCTTTCTAACTTTATTTTTCATGTAACCACCATACTGTTGATTTTTCCTTTTGTTCCTGTTTTTGATATTTTTTGACTGGCATAACCATTAAACATTAAGGAATCACTTAAAATCTTAGCAGCTGTAATGTCTGACATCTTTATAAAATATAAGAAAATCTTTATAATATTTGCAAGTGTATCAGAGCTGCATGATGCCAACTTTCCTGAAGAGCCCACCTGGCCAGTTTCAAATGGACCTTCCATGGACAGTGATGGTGGCTTCTCTTGGAGTGAGCCATGACCCCTAAGTGATACCCCCTAAGACCCTGGAGCCCTTA
Organism: Pleurodeles waltl; assembly: GCF_031143425.1. NCBI lineage: Eukaryota > Metazoa > Chordata > Amphibia > Caudata > Salamandridae > Pleurodeles > Pleurodeles waltl. Next base: position 431,735,999 of record NC_090442.1, read on the forward strand.
GATAAGTGCAATAGTGTACTCTTCTGCCCAAACTGCAAAAACTGTGAATTAAAAACTAGTTGACAATTTGTTTTCTGAAGAACTGATGGGAGACTGGGACCACCATCAAACCGAAGCCATTAATGTTGATTCAGCGGTCACGCTCACCTTTCTAGTTTGTCCTGCTGAAGGAGATCTGACTTCCAGAACATTACTAATGGTCTGATTATGACCTTGGTGGAGGAGGTTACTCCATCACAAATGTGACGGATATCCCGTCCACCATATTACAAGTTCCATAGGATATAATGGAATACGGCGGGTGGGATATTCGTCACGTTTATGATGGAGTAACCCCTTCCCCCAAGGTCTTAATCAGGTCCTACGTCTGAACATGAAGGACTTCACCAAGAGCAATGCTGTACCAAAGCTGCAACATTGAGACCTTCCTGGGCACTGTAGTAGAACTTTGAGTGCTGGGAGATTTCCCTCCGTTGTTGATGACTGCATCAGGATCCTGCTCTTCAGCAACCTGCCGTCATCGAAACCTGAATCAGATCCAGCTTGCAACTTCCCCACCAATGACTTGTCAACAATATTCTTTGTTCTAGGAATAAATATGTAAGTCTGAAGTGAACTCTTTGACTGAGACCTGCCCGTGCCTCATATTCAACTCACATTCCAACACAGTTGGCCTTCACATTTAAATTTGACTTGTCAAGCTCTCATGCAACCATCTGACTTTGGTTGGTGATTTGCACTTATTAGTGCTAAAATTAATATCTCTGGTTCCCCTTCTTAACTTTTTGTTGTTTTGGTCTTGTTTTGTTCATTTAAATATTCTAGAGTTTTCAAAATTTGAAGTCAGTTTTTAAAGTGCTGTGCTTTCAACATTTTATCTACTTTGGTGCCTCTAAATGATTTACCCATTTTCTTAAGGCTGTCTGCTCTCTGCTGCAGCTACTAGCTGTTGAACTCAGGGTTAAAATTCAGAAATATTTACGGGACCTAACAAGAATTGTGACATTATTACTAGCAATCCACTTTCTAACAAGTATCAATAGTTCTTTGCTCATTTATTTCCAATTTGTTCCACTCATGTGCACTTTTTGCCGCAGCCACCTCTAGTTGGTCTAGTCTGTCATTTACTTCCTGCAATGAATGGTTGAGTTCTGACAGAGATTTGATGAATTCTTGCCTGAGGTAGGTCATTTCTCATTTGAACTTGGCCATTGGATTTGGATTACCCCCTTGGTAGATGGGACTTGTTAGAAATGGGGGTCTCTGGTTGGCAGGGTATACACCCATTCCAAGTAGGCATTACCAGACTAGTCATAGTAAGTCAGATACACACTAAAAGGTAACCTGTGCTCAGTCTCTGGTAGCTGTGCACAGAGCAGTCAGACTTATTGAAAGAGGCAACACACATACACATACACAGTAGCACAATCAAAACACCACAAAAAGAACTCCACATAAGGTTTGAAAAAAAGACAATAATTGTTAAATACATCAAGACCAAAATGACAAAATTCCAATAAGTAGAAGTCGAGTAATGCATTTTTAAAGAATAAAAAGAGTTCTAGTGCTTAGAAGCAATAAGCACCAATAGGGGTTATCTGGTCATGCTGGATCGGGGCAAAGTCAACAGTTCAGGTTGACCGTGATGGAGCGCATGTCGGGGACGAGAGTCAGGCAGCCCTGTTGAACAGAGTACCTTGCTCCTGGTTGCATAACTGAGATGCGGGGAGCAAATGAAAGACATGTTGAGCGATGCATCAATGCTGGGCACACAGTCAAGGTTGATTTTCCTCATGCAGTGATGGCAATGCATTGACTCTGTGGTCAAAGTACCGAGCCACGATGCATTGGTTCCAAAATACAATGTGCTCAGTTTCTACATGCTATTGAGGGGATGCACTGATCTCTCCAAGCTGCTACGATGGTGATGCATAGTCCAGAGTGTCGGGACACTCAATGCGATGCCTTGCTGCTGAGAGCGATGCACCGGTTCTACTCCTGCAACAGAGTTGATGAGTCGATTCTGCTCCAAGCAGACAGAAGATGCATTGATTTCTCTGGTGCAAGTATTAGGGTCCACTTCCAGTGAACTAGGCACATGAGCAAGGGTAGAGACTTTGATTTCCCTGAGTATCAAGAAACAGGAGGAAAGATGGCAAGCCCTTGGAGATCACTTCAATTTCAAGGCAGAATCCACCACTCCCTCCCCTCAGCCGGATCAGGAAGGAGCAGACAGCAGGGCAGCACAGCAGAAAAGCTGTGCTTCCAGATCAACATTCCAGCAAAGTAATAGTCTTTGATACAGTACAGCAATTGTTCTGGCAGAGTCCATTTGTAGGTCCAGAAGTGTATGATTTGTTAGAGTCAGACACACAGTACTTATATACAGTTGTGCCTTTGAAGTGGGAGTGAATTCAAAGAAGGGTCTTTGAAGTCACAGAGGTCCTTTCTTCCTAGCCCTAGCTCCAGACTATCAGAAGGGGATAATTAGTTCTTTGTGTGGTGACAGGCACTGACTATTCAGATGTAAATGTCAGCCCCTTCTGCCCTTGCTGCTGAGGAAGAGCTGTCAGAATGCAGATGAGTGATCAGACACATCAAATCTTCCTGTGTTTGTGGCTGTCTAGAGGGAATGCACAGATGTGTATTGGAGATAGGCTGCAGACACACAGAGCTTTAAGAGCAAAGAAATGTCCACTTTCTAAAAGTGGCATTTCAAAAATAGGGATGTTAAATCTGACTTTATTAGTAAGGAGGATGTATCATTACCATTCCAATGATATGAAACATGGCATAGCTATTTCTTCTCAATCAGGAATTACAGCTTAAAGTGTAATGAGAGGAGTAGGCCTCACACTATTAAAAATACTAATGTAGGTGTTTTTCACTACTAGGACATGCAAAACTTAAAAGTACAAGCTTTACCTTTTATTTATACAGCACCCTGCCGTATGGGCTACCTCAGGGGTGACATGTATAATAAAAGGGGAGTTAAAGGTTTGGCACAGGATTTTTCAAATCCAGTTTGAAGTGGCAGTAAAACTGCACCCATGGACACTGCATTGGCAGGTCTGAGGCATTTTTAAAGGGCTACTTGTATGGGTGGTATAAGCAGTGCTGCAGGTCCACTAGTAATATTAAATTTTCTAGGCCCTGGGTATATGGGATCCCACTTTACAAGTTACTTACTAGTAAATTAAACATACACCAATGTTACTATGTTTTGGCAAGAAGCACATGCACTTCCGCACTGGTCAGCAGCAGTAAAGTGCTCAGAGTCCTAAGGCCAATAAAACTCATCAGCAAAATCACGAGGAAAGTAGGCAAAAGGTTTGGGGGGAGACCACCCTAAGGATGACATGTCTAACAGAACTCATCTAATAAAACGTAGGATGTGTTCTCCATTATTGTTGCTGTCCAGGTAGCAGAGCGGACAGCTCTCACTCGTAATTTGTAGTCTGTAATGATTTGCTGATGTTGGGGACTTTCGGAGAGGCATACAACACCAAATTGTTTACCCCTGTACCTTATATTTGATTTTTCAAAAGAGAATGACTTAAATAAACACTGTTATTCAGGTTGCCATAGTGCAGTTTTTGGCAGTGATGTCCCAGTACCGATCAGCTCACAGAGGTTCTGCTCTGTGCTCACACCCCACTTTCACTCAAGTGGCCCTTTTATTGTGCACTTTTATATTGCATTATTTTTTAGATATTGGTTGAGTGATCATGTATGCAGTGGTAGCACCTGTTTCTGTTTCATTCTTTAATTGTAGGGTTCCACTTCTGCCGTTACTTCCCTCTGCTGTCTGTCTAAGTTCTACATGCTTTTACTACCTTTTATTCAGGTTGGTGTGGGTTCAAGGAAAGAGCAGGTTGCGTTCAGCTCTTTGGTGTTCAGCCTCCACGGTCATGCTGCAACCTTGCCAATCTAATCACACACCTGAGGCTGCCACCTTAACTAATCTGCTATGCGTATGGTCCTCGCTCTTACAGTCCTGACAGCCAGGCCCAGGGCTCTCACTTCTGTGGGATGGATGTACTCACAGCAAGTATGAGCTCGAGGTTTCACTTGTTTTGACTCAAAATCTTTGATTACCATTATCTGGAGTGGGGGGGCTTCAATTTGTGTTGAGGATAGCTTGCAAATTCACCCAATCACACCTTGATTTCAATCATCACCTGGAACACGCAGATTTATTGCTCACAGGAAGTCATTCTTGATTGTCATTTTTTTTGGACTGTATAAATGGGTTTAGTACCAAAGGAGACCCTGCCATAGTGGTAGGTCAGCCAGAGTATGTCTACATGGGTCTTTGTCAGTGTACATTGAAAGCTGTGCAAGTATTGTGCACCAACATGAACCGTCAGGCAAAGAGTACCATTATTCTAAACCTTTATTTCAACAATTGCATATTTTTTCAGAGTTATGTTTTAGTTTTTGGCTCGAACAGAAGTGAAAACATTTTAAATAAAATATAGAGAAAAAGTACACAACAGTAAATGTTTTGTTTACCTCACACGGTCCACTATTGGCATTGATACTCTTCGCACATATTTCAGATTCATTCACAGTAATCTTCCCTTTAAGGTCTTCATTACACTTCTCAGTCCCTACAATCTGCAGGTTTGCCTCTCGGAGTAAGCCATCATAGTCATTTGCTGAAAGAAAAGGTAAATAACATCATACCTTATTGCATATTCAAAGCCTACACATCCAAATAAAACACTGCACTCTTTTCCCTGGGTTGCGTAATTTAGCATGGTATGCAATGGGGACATCATTTTGGCTTTTAGATTGAATTGTGGGGGTTCTTTAGCCATTGCCATAGGTATACAATTGTTAGTTATAAGAGTGTATCTAAGAGTCTAGCAGTTGTATATACACATTGAAATTATGTGGTGCTAAGGAAGATCCCTGAAGGACTCCACAGCTGATATTGAGGAGTTAATAGAGGATGCTGCTATGAAAAGAGACAAACCAGGACAGAACTTGTACTGAGATACCAGTATGTATGTCTCTCAGGAAGAGTGACATGGTCCACAGTGCCAAACACTGCTTATAGGTCTAACAATATCAGCACGCTAACACGGTCAACATCTGATGTTTTTATCCAATCACAATAATTATTAGCTAATTTCCAAAACCTGGTCTGAAACCCAGCTGAGCATTGCTCATAATGCTGTTCCTCTCTAGGACCCTTTATGGTTGTAGTGCTACTAATTGTTTTAGAATGTTATTCATATGTGGTATTAGTTTCTCAGGAAGCTAGAATCAAAGTCCCACACCTTCCTTTGGCCTGTCACCTTTGATGCCATTTGATAGAAAGGCATTAGTCAGGGTTGTGATTGAGCTGGTGAAAAGTTTTAATTGGGAGGGGATCTGCAGGGTAGAATAATTTACAGGAGAGCCTCAGACACTTGAGGAGGAGTTTGCAGATCAAACTATTACAATTCTGTGGTAGTGAGGAGGTGAGCAGGACATATTGTGGGATAATTTGAATGCTCCAAGGCAATGGACCTCCGGATTCTTTATATTTTACCCAGAAAGGAGTTGGTCAGGGTTTGTGTTTGCACAGATCTTGGTAGGCTGTGAAGGCTCTGGCGGAGACATCACACAGATTTGTGCCTGTTACTTCAGGAATCATTTTAAAGCTCTCAGTTATCTATTGGAGTAGAAGTTGAGTTTTATACCCATTCCAAGTAATGCTGAACAACATTAAAATTATGGACAGGAATTTGGCCAGCTACCCCAATATAATTTCTATTCTATTGCTAGGGCTTCAAGCCCCTCTTCCTTCATAGAGGTAATAGAGCTTCCTTTTCTTGAACATGATGGTCTTCTAAAAATGAAGAACTATTGGCCCAATTATCCTCTTTCCATAGGTTTTAGAGAGATCTGTAAACACAAGGCTTTCTTGTGTTCTAGAGAGCTCCAACACCCTTGAAACTTCAGTCTTTTTTACCATCACACGGGCCGGAATCAGCACTTACTGTGGCTTTTGTTGAGATCAGACAAGTGATTCCTGGAGGCCTTTTTTGTATCTGTTGTCAGCTTTTAAGACTGTGAGCAACCCAAAGCTAATCTGCAGGTTTCTCTAGGAAAAAATAATTTCCAAAGCCCCATTTTTCTTTTTATTCACACATTGATCAGTATATTTTCCATTCTTTCACTCAGCTTTTAGTCCACTGTCTTCTAAAGTGCTTCTTGAACCCCCACCCCTTATCTCCAGCACTCTTGATAATTTATATGGCACCACTACATAACCATATCACGACATTTGGCCTCTCAATAAATCCCTCTGTTGATCACATTTGACTGCTTGTGTGATATATTTTGTGCTATATGTCTTTTATGGGCCGTCTATATAATTTCTTCGCTCAATTGCTTCGTCCATTTAAGCCATTATTGAATTTCCATAGCTGATGAATTTATGTTTGTTGCAGCATATTTAGCATGTGTTCTGAAAATATGGTTCTGTTTGATTTTCTGCAGTAGTTGGTTGCTTACAATTCAGAAGAATAGGATTGCCATCATAAATGCAATATTTCAATCAAACTGGCTAGTACTTTCAGTCTGTCGTTCGGAGTTTGGGTACAAAAAGTCAAAAAACCTTGAAATTGAATATTGAAATTGTCAGTAATTGAGCAGCACCAGATAGGGATTTTCCAAATATTCCTGTTGGACTATAATTTATCGTAACCTACAGCATATAATCCAGCCTGAGAAAAAGGAAAATTCTATGCTAGACTAGTTTTATTATTGATTATCATTGTACCTCATATTATTCTTCTTATTATTATTATTCTTATTATTATTCACCTCACTGATATCCGTAAATGGTGCCCAGCTTTAAAAAGGGCTATGCTGCTTAGAGGAGTGTAGAGCAAATGATACTACTAGAAGAGTAAAGATTTAAACAGTATTATAAAACAGCCAGGTTTTGAGCTGTTTTTCCAAAAGCGATCAATGTGTTTGTTTAGGGTAATTGAAAAGGACGCTTGGTCCAACAAGTGGCTGTCTGAAAAGTGAAATATTGATATCCTGTCCTTGCTCTGAACTATCTACAAATGTATAAGGTAAATGGGAATGCCCCATACAATGCATTTCCTTAAACCAAGAAAGAGATGATTAATTATTGGGTAATGGTTTTGCGGCTATTCTGAGGGAACCATATAAAATGTTCCTAACATTCTCTTGATAGCAGTACAGGGTGCTTCTATATGGGAGGTTTGTGAGGACATATTTAAATCATTGTTAAGTATCACACAATGCTTTATAACAGATTTAGAGAAAGTGGGTTTATCTCCCAGAATTTTTAGCCACCATAAGTAGGACCAGACCTCACAAGACTTGCTGAAATGAACTACTTTGGTCTTGCCCCAATTTAGTTTAAGGCAGTTTGAGGACATTTCGCTAGTACATCTTTCAAACAGATGTGAAATCTGGTTTGAGTCTCTGTCAAATTTGACATATTTTGATTATCGTCTGAGTTCTGTATTGATTATTATTATATTATTTCCAATACGTTTATTGATAACTATTACTATGTGCCTTGATTATTGTATGTATTCACTGTCACTCACTCACTTATTAGAGGGTCAAAAATTAAACTGGAACAGATATATTTAATTCAGAACATGCATATCCATTGATATAAAACTTTTCTCCTACTTCCGGTGTGTCCCCATCCATAGATAGTACAAGCCGTCTTCTCAGGAATGGTACATCCATAATATGGTAGTTTGATATAGTTTACAAAGTTGCTCAGTACTGCTGGCCTGTTAAAACAAACATAAATGATTTTTGCTCATAGTTCATCATATGTTTTACTGCACATAATGCTTCAAAGTATTAGGTCCATCAAATATTTAATACAATTGAATTATTCGAAGAAACACCTAACAACCATCACAAGACTGACAAATGACTTCAAGTTTACACTGTAGTATGTTAGAACATATTTTGCTCTGTGGATTCTTGATGCAATAGGAAAATAACTGACCTGCAAAAATTTGGGTGGAAAAATCTTACAGAAGGATTGATACCAAAGGTCAATAAGAATTGACTGGGCTGCGTCAAAATGGCACAAAAGGAGTGTTAATGTGTCTCTGAGACCTAACACAATCCTAACTGATTCTGTGCAAATTTAGGGCCAGATGTAGCAACCCTTTTGCGAGTCGCAAACGGCGAAAATCGCCGTTTGCGACTCGCAAACGTGGGTTTGCAATGCACAAATGCATATTGCGAGTCGTTACCGACTCGCAATATGCATGTGCGACTCGCAAATAGGAAGGGGTGTTCCCTTCCTATTTGCGACTCGCAATGGTATGCAATACCATTTGCGACCGCATATGCGGTCGCAAATGGCATCGCAGTTACCATCCACTTCAAGTGGATGGTAACACAATCGCAAATTGGAAGGGGTCCCCATGGGACCCCTTCCAGTTTGTGATTGCACCCAAAAATAGTTTTTCAGGGCAGGGAGTGGTCCAAGGGACCACTCCCTGCCCTGAAAAAACCGAAACAAAAGGTTTCGGATTTTTTTAAAATGCAGCTCGTTTTCCCTTAGGGAAAACGGGCTACATTTAAAAAAAAAAAAACCTGCTTTATTGAGCAGCAGGTCGCTAACATGGAGGCCTGCTGACGTCAGCAGGCCTCCATGTTAGCGAGTGCCCATAGTCGCTATGGGGCCGCAATTTGCGACCCACCTCATTAATATTAATGAGGTGGGTCTTTGCGACCCCATAGCGACTTGCAGAAGGTGTCTGAGACACCTTTCTGCATCCCAAATTGCGACTTGCAATTTGCGAGTCGCAGAGACTCGCAAATTGCAAATCGCAATTTGGTTTTTTCGTACATCTGGCCCTTACTCTCTACTGCTGCACTGTACCCATACTTTACTTTATCATACTGTCCACCCCATGTCCACGTCTGCTCATAGCAGAGGTGAACATGGGGTGGAGGTGTTCAGCAGTGATTTGTAGCCTGGTGTCCCTGGAAAGCTGACACCAGAAGCCATACGGAGAACAGAAGCATGGCGGTGCGGATCAGTGCTAAATCAGTTTATCAAGTGTGAGGAGCAGTGGCCTGATCACCTCACCCTGGCCACTTGTTGGGATCGAGAGCTAAAGAAAAAGAGCCCAGTACTACTGTGGTGCTGCATCCAAGTGGTGGAGAATGATGTGGATAAGTAGGGCACTGAAAGAGTGGCAGTTTCTGCCTCCTTTCCAGCAACTGTAGAGGGTGGGGGAGAAGAAAGGCCCCATTAGCACTAAGGCTTCACAGCCTTGCCCGGTGCCTGAGGTGATAAGGAATGGGAGAGGCAGGCTACATGGAGCCTGGACTCTGACGCTATGCATAGGTGAAATATCTAGAACATTTGCAGGTACCAGGCAGATGGAGGCCTGCTGTCACTGGTTGAATGTTGTCCCCAGCTCCCATTGCTGATTGTGAAGACTGTGGACTGGAGGTGGTTAGGGCACTGACATGTGCTTCCATAGTGTTCCAGAGTTCCCCACTTGAATATAAAAGACTTATACTCATGTGACACAGTGCAGTATCTGCTTCTGGCACTCAACTGCCCTCCACTCTGGCCCCTGGGTCCAAAGTGAAATCATTGGCCCAACAAGTCTAGCTACTCGGCAGAGGTAATCAGGCTTGGTCTGCCCGTCAATCCCTTACAGGCTGGCATCGCACTCCCTGCTCAGCAAAGGCAAACATGATTCTTACAGATTGTGCCCATTATGATGCAGGCCTCACAGGTCAGATCATACTTCATAATGGATTTTAATGAAGTGAAGGATTGAGTTCTGTATTCATTTCATATCCTCAATTGCCCTATTCAATGCACACCCACCTTATTGAATTAGTCAAGGGCATGATTATCAGGGGCGTACAGCGTCACTGTCTCCACAATAGATTACATTTAACTTTTACTCAGGTGCCCATAGATTCCTTTCTAAATTAGACTATTTCTTCATGCTCCTATCTGACCTGTCCACAGTACAAGACACAACCCCCAGCCTGGGTTATTTACCGGTGGCACTTGAGGTTGCCTGAATGAACTGAAGATACCCAGGTAGTGGGCACCTTACAACGTGAGATACTGACTGGGTAGCAGACTGGGATTGTTAATGGTTGAAGTCAGCGAATTTAACTTACCAAGGAAAAGCTCTTGGGGCTTTTTTGGAACTAAGGACTGACATTTGAAATGGAGGATTTTGTTTATCAGAGATAATCTGGCAAAGGAATGAAGATCCACTACTTGGTGGTTCCAGTGGCCATCATCATAACTGTCTCCATCCCCAAACTCTTATTTGAACTGGAAAATTACCCCTACTTTACTCTTCATGTTTTTTGTCCATTGTAACACTCTTCTCTTAGAAATGGGGTCTCTATTTGGCACCCGGTTTGCACTGTGTCCAAATAGGGACACTAACTCTAGTCAGGATAAGGGTGATACCCACTCAGATAACACCTGCTCACCCCGTTGGTAGCTTGCGATGAGCAGCCAGGCTTATCTCAGAAGCAATGTGTAAAGCACTTGCACATAACACACAGTAACACAGGGGAAACACTACAAAAGGACACCACACCGGCTTTAGCAAAATAGCAATACTTATCTACATAAAACAAGACCAAAACGAGAAAAATCCAATATACTGTAATAAAGATATTAATTTTTCAAGAATTACCTAAAAATACAGCTCCTTGAAGTCGATAGCTCCATCTGGGTCAATCACAGTATTGTGATCAACAAAACCAACAGTTCTGGCTGGTCACGGCATTGCGGGCCAGCTACCGTGTCAGGAAGAGCCACAAACAATACCTTGGAAACGCAGGGCATCGTGATCCTCGCGATGAGATTCTGAAAGTGGTGTCACTGGCTTTGGTTCTGGAGGTCGGTGCGGGGGTCATCGGGCCCTTGAAGTCACACATGTTGCTGATTGAACTCTGGGCTGATGAAGTCAGGAGCGCTGGTGTGGATGGCATCAGGGCTGTGATGGAAAGCAAGACAATGCGAAGTGCGGTGCCCACAGGTCACTGTGCAGGCAGCGGATTGGTGCTGGCACCCAGCAGTGTTGGTGAGACCAGGGCTGCGGTGTGAAGCGGGAAGGTGTGACGTGCGGTATCACCAGGTCATGGTGCAGGCAGCGGCTTTGTCGTTGCTGAAGCTCTGTCATTAGGAGGCCCAAGTCAGAGGTGTGGCACGGGACGGCCTCCGTGAGGTGTGCACGGGTTGCAGTGCAGATGGGGATGCCTGGGGACGACTCAAATCGATGGCCCTGGCATTGGAAGACAGGTCCTGTATGCGGGACGGTGCTTTGTGTGCCTCACTCTCAGTGTCCACAGGCAGCAGTGCAGGCAGCAGTGCTGGTGTCAGCAGGAGCATTGTCATCTGGGATGCCCAGGGTATGGTGTGAGCAAGGCAATGCCAGAGTGCGGGCTCACAGGTCACTGTGCATGCAGCGGCTGTGTGGCAATGTCAGATGGCGGCATTGGTGAGACCAGGGTTGCGGTGTGAAGCATGGTAGTGCAGTCTGTGTGGCGTCAGCAGGTCACTGTGCAGGCCAGTGGTATCGTTGGCAGCGTTGCAGTGTTTTTTCTTCCTGAACAGCCCAAAACACATGGTTCCCAGTGCTGTAGGCAGATGAAGCTGAAGTCATTTGTGTCCCTGAGACTTCCAGCAGGAGGCAAGCTCTAATCCAAGCCCTTGGTTAACGCTCTCAAGCAGGATACATAGCAAAGTTCACCCTTTGCTCTCTTTTAAGGCAGAAGCAGCAACTGTAGGCCAACCCAGCAAAGCAACACAGCAAAGGGGCAGTACTTCTCCTCCAGCTCTTCAGCTCTTCTCCTTGGCAGAGGTTCATCTTGCTCCAGAAATATTTAAAATGTCTGGGGGTTTGGGTCCACTACTTATACCCCTTTTGGCCTTTGAAGTAGGCATACTTCAAAGGAAAGTCTCTGTTGATCACAGGATCCTGCCTTGCCCAGGCCTGACCCCAGACATACTCCGGGGGTTGGAGACTGCATTGTGTGAGGAAAGGCACCGCCCTTTCAGGTGTAAGTGACCACTCCTCCTTTCACTCTAGCCCAGATGGCCCATCAGGATATGCAGACTACGCTTTGTGCTACTGTGTAGAAGGACTTCACAACAGCCCAACTGTCAGCCTGACCCAGACGTGGAATACACAAACAGGCAGAGTCACAGAATGGTTTAAGCAAGAAAATGCCCACTTTCTAAAAGTGGCATTTTGAGACAATTTAAAAAACAACTTTACTAAAAGATGTATTTTTATATTGTGAGTTCAGAGGCCCCAAACTCCACATCGCCATCGGCTCTCAAAGGGAAACTGCAATTAAAAAGTTATTTAACAGCAGTCCCCATGTTGACCTATGAGAGAGATAGGCCTTGCAACAGTGAAAACCAACTTTGGCAGTATTTCACTGTTAGGACACACCAGTACATGTCCTACCTTCTAAATACACTGCACCCTGCCCATGGGGCTACCTAGGCCCTACCATATGGGTGCCTTACATCTAGTAAAAGGGAAGGGTTGGGCCTGGCAAGTGGGTACACTTGCCAGGTCGAAATGGCAGTATAAAATTGTATACGCATACACTGCAGTGGCAGGTCTGAGATATGTTTATAGGGCTACTTATGTGGTGGCACAACCAGTGCTGCAGGCCCACTAGTAGCATTTGATTTACATGCCCTGGGCACCTCTAGTGCACTTTACTAGGGACTTACTAGTAAATCAGATATGCCAATCATGGATAAACCAATCACCAATACAATTTACATAGGAAGCACTTGCACTTTAACACTGATCAGCAGTGGTGATTTACACAGATACAATAAGCCATCAAAAACAGATCAGAATAAATAGGAGGAAGAAGGCAAAAAGTTTGGGGATAACCCTACAAAAAGGGCTATTTCGAACATCTACTGTCTTAATTTATATGCAATTAAAAAACTTCTCCATTATCACTGGTTAAGTATTGAAAGCTCCCCTTTGATGGAAGTCTGGCCACAGAAGATTTAGGCACTCATCAAGACCCCGGCAGACAGCATTAATATGGGGGAAAGTACTGCCAATAGGATGGTGGTACTTTTCTCCATATTAAGAAATTGGCAGTTTGGCTTACTGCCAATGTATCACACCAACTGCCACAGCGGTAACGACCGCCGGGCTGGAGACTTCACTCTCCAGCCCAGCAGCCATCACTTGTCCGTCTATGGGATTATGACCCCGCCTACCGCCATGGTTTTCGTTACAACCTTACCACCACGAAAACCATGGTGGTAGGCACTATTAATGACAGGGAATCCTTTCCCTGTCACTGAAAGGGGTCTTCCCCATTCCCCTCCACAGATTACCCCCTTTCTTCTCCAGACCCCCCCTTCATACACGCCCCTTCCTTCACACACGCATAGACACACTCATTCCCACATTCAACCATGCATAGATACATCCATTCACACACACATCCACACACACTTACATACATACAAGGAGACATGCATTCACACAACACAACATACACGCACTCACACATCCATACATGCACACACATATAAAACGCAACACACACCCGCATACATGCACATACAGACATACACCCACACACACACCCACACACACAACAACCCCCTCCCTTGTCGGAGCACCTGACTTACCTGTTGTCACAAGGCCCTCTGGCACAAGACGGGATGGGGCGCTTCTGTCAGCAGCAGCATCCACCAGCAGAACACAGCCAGGCCTTATCATGTGTCTTGATACGGTCGGTGGCTGTCTACTGGTGTGAAGGCGCTGCTGGCTGCAGCGCCACCTTAGTGCCATCCGCTGGCATGGCTACAGCCGGATTTCCGCCATTCTTGTGGCAGAAATCCGGCTGTGGTCATAATCCGACAGACAGCTGGTAGCCACAGACACAGTCTTTTGGCGGCTGTCGCCGCAGAGGTAGGCGGTTTTTACCCCCGGGGTCAAAATGACCCCTTTAGTGTCTTAATACTTTCTCCTGCAATCTGACCTGCTCATGCTTCTGGAAGGTGATCTATGGGATGAACTCACCCCTCTGCACTTTTTATGTAAAGACTCATTTTGTCCGATATTCCAGTGGTTATAACCACCGTCTTGAAACTGCTGCATGAACCCCTGTCTACCCCTTGAAGGAGGGATGGTTCACGGGGTATAACACCTTGTGGTTAGGTATTATGTTGGGGGAGTAAAAATGCTGTTGGTATTCAAGGCTTGGGATAACATTGGCTTCTCCAAACTGGGAGACGCATTGACACAAAACTGTATACACTCTATGTTTTCACTATCTGCAGGTCCAACATGCCCTGTCTCCTTACATTTCTGATGTTGAGTATTTTTCAAAATTCATCTGCTGAAAGGTCAAGTTGCTAATGGGAGATCTTGCAGCTCTAAGGTTGTCAATAGTACCCAGAACCCTATCCGGTCTGTAGGTCTAGCTGGGAGGATGAGTGGAGAAAGGAACGGATTTGCCAGTGAGAGTAGACTATAGTCACCAAATCCAGACAAATCTAGTTTAAATATATGTACTGCACATACCTAACCCATCCAAAATGCATAGTTTCTGTGATGTGGGCAGTCAAAGAGAAATCTCTTCCACATGGTTGGGCTGTGTGATATTCTTTGATACCACTGAAATGCTGCTGGCCATTCCTTGTTGTAGGTCCTGTGCTGGCTACTCACTCTGAAGATGGCCCTGCTTCCCATACATTCTATCTAGATTCTAACAGCTATGTCCAGGCATTATGCAATGTAAGTCTTATCCTTGCCAAAAAAGACATTGCACAAAAATGGCACAACACTAACACTCGCTGTCCAGGAAAGTTGAGAAAGTGGGTGGATGAATGCATGCTGCTGGAGGTCCGAAATTGCAGACTAAAGATTGTTGGGAAACAAACACAAAATATGGGAGGTGTTGAGTGTATATAGGGACTCAATAGAGTACTAGGATTCTCTTTCAGTTGAAGATATACTGCCATGGCATAGTAACACCTCCCTGCCAGACCCACTGTTGAGATATCGAATGGTTTCTGCATCAAGGGTGTAGCAAACGCCCTGCAGCCCTTGCGGTGCAGGGGGTGCCCTGAGCTCAAAGGGGGACCCCCTCATCACAGTACACTAGCCTGAGACCTCCCGAGTGAGTCTAGAGAGGGGGGCCCACCATGTACTGTGCGGAGGGGCCCACTCAATTTTGTTACGCCACTGTTTCATAAACAGGATGATGAAAGTTGTATAACTGATTTGTGCTATGTGGAAATGTTCAAATAGGAAATTGTAATTATTGGTTCTGGAAATGTTAGAGTATTGTTTGTGTGTATCTGAAGCTCTCAATAAAATTGCTATTTAAAAATAAGAATTGACTGAATTTAACATTGAAGTAAATATCCAAAGAGAGTTGAATCAATTGTGGTCCACTAAAAGTGAATTTTATTTAAAAAATACAAGCTTGACACAAATCTACAAACCATCTCATTAGCTGAAATGGTTTATACATTAAAAGCATACAAACGAGTCTTCAGTGTTATGTTCTGATTTACTTAAATATGGCTGGCATAGAGAGGCATTAATGTGAATAACAGGTATTTAAATCTGGTTACTCACTGCCATGCAATAACAAAAATTAAAAAACTAAAGTTGTTTTTTCTCTTTCTTTTATGTCCCCAAGGAAATCACTCAATTCTTTAGTGCCCCGCCCTTTATTAGTGTCTCCAAAGAACTTAGGAAAGCAACGAATGGCAGAAGTTCTTCAGTCTTGCCTAAAGTCTCCTGGCTCTATCAAATCTCTGCAGAATGTATATAAAATGTATGTATATGTATATATGCATATGTGTAAATATAAGTGTATATAGAAACATTAAACAACTGGTTTCTAAAATCATTCATCAGTTTACATTTGCCTAGGAAGTACAGGCTTTGAGCTTCCGTTAAGGGAACAATTGTTTATTATATTATTATATTATATAGTTGCCCAAGTTCTCAGAGATACCGAGTTGCCCTCTATTGTGTTTGAGATTCATTCATGGTTTGGTCAGAGGAATATGTGCTATTTGTCACACTCAATAAAATCCGACTTCCTGGGCTTCAAAATGTATCTGATGCAATAATTAAGCCTCGTTCTGAGTGGTTTTGGAATAAAGTTGATTTTTATGTTTACTGCACACAAATCTGCATGTCACAGTAAATATAATTGTTTTCCTCTACTCTGTTGACTTTTGGCAGTTTTTGCCTGCAGAAATTTCATAGGAGAGAGGTATTTAATGGCCCTGGTAATTAATGAGTGTGATACTCGACATTCTGACCCTTGCAAAAGCAACTCTGAATCACAGCTTTTTTTCTGCGCTCTGATGGTGTCCCAATTGAAGGTGTGTCAAGAACCACCAGAGATAGTGAGCTTGCCTGCAAGATAAAAGGGGTACTTGTGATCATTTTTTAAAGGATGATGTTTCTGCAATGGTTTGTAATAGTACTTTTGTGCCTTCCAATTAATGTACATGATAACTCAAGTGGAATGGTGAATAACGTGTAATAGGACTCATTTGGTGGTAGGATAAAATGCATGCTGCCTATAATGATGAAGCCTTGAATAAAGGCTCACTAACTCTATTTTTACTGTCCTTTGTCCTTGTTTATAATCTCATGAGACTGCAAAAAGTTCCCATAAAATTCTTAACATTTGACAGTGTCTCTAAGAAAATTCTTCTTCCTTAAGGTTCAACAACAATCTATGAATATATTTTGTTAGTAGTAGTAGTAGTAATAATAATAATAATAATAATAATAATAAACAGTTATTGATTGGTATTATTGTTAAGGCAATATCTTCCAATTTCCATAGGTATGCCTACAAGAGACTAATTCATCAAATCTATTCATCATCATTTGTTTTTTGCATTCCCCTCCTAATTAATCCCTATTATAATCCCTATTATACTCCTTGTCCCTAATTAGGGCCACTCACTCTTTTTGTTTTACTACCTGAGCTTGTTGCCACCTGAAAGAAGGATCCAAGATTGAAGTTGAAATTATGAGCATCCTTCATTCTGAGGATCTCTATGTCATTTGACAGAAGGGTACACAATAGAATTTTACCAGGACTACTGAATTATCCACTTATTGGAATAAAGGCAGTGCCTCTCCTCCAATAGTTTGCAAACCACCTGTGTTATAAAGGACCAAAAGAAACTCATTAGCATGTACATTAAAATGCTAAGGCCAGCAGGCATCCCACATTAGTTTTGAATTTCTTGACTCTCCTTTCTAAAGTAAACCTCCAACGCTGAGCTACTGTAGAGGTTTGAAAGAAAGGTTAACATAGTAGCTCAAGCATGTTTCACCATTCCCTTTTGCAATTCTTGGCATATCATAAAGTTATAGGTGCGTAATTTATGCTTTAACTAGGATCAGTTAAAATTGTCAACCACTGCCCATTCGTTCTAATAATTATAACATATCTGTTATCCGTGTTAGCTGCATTATGATGACACTCTGTGCAGCAGTTTAAGTTAGGGTATAACATATAAAGATTTCTGATCTGTTTCTAAAAATGCAAACATCTTTTAAATTGTTCCATCATCTTTCAGTGATGATAGATTAAGATAAAGCAACCAATTGCAGAACTTATTCTAGTATTTGTAATCATTTTAAGATGCAAGAAAATCACACCTGGAAAGTTTCAGCAAAACCAGATTTGATCCCTTTGGTCCAAACACAAGCTGGGAGATATTCATAACTTGTTTGTTCTTCTCGTCTCTTTTATAAATATTGTGCACTCCAAGCCATGCTTCATAATCATTCAAATCAGCATTTCTGTGTGAGACAGCTTGATTAGCATGTATGTTACATTTGTAGTTAAAACAATAAATAGAAAATATTATATGCCTGCAATACAAAGACATAAGCAAATGGATACATTTTGTGCACAAATAGATTCATTGCTAACAGAGAGAAACAACTGTCTAAATTGCAAGTAGTCTCATAGTTTCTAAGGATTCTATAGCCTCACTAAACCCCACAAATTACAATGTTTGTTGAGTTGATATGAATCACATTTCACAATTTAGCTTGTCATTCACAAGACAAAAATTAGATTTTTCTGCAGTCCTTGAAAACATTTGGGAAAAGATACTTTACCTTGTTTTATTTCTGAATATACATGAATGTATAGAAAAAATGTGGATTGAATTCCAAACTTGCCATTGGTTATTTTCCTTTAGGCACCCATATCTGTTGTGTTGTTTAGGTGAGATAATAGCCAAATACTCTGTCACAAGCTTTTGTAGCTAATATTGTTCTTAACCTTGAATATATATGGTGTGGCATTTATTTTTACAAATATACTATTCATTTATTTAAGTATGGTGACATTTTAAGGATTATTTTCAATGCTTCAAGTTTAAGCTCACTTAATGATATTATCCCTATATTTTCTTGCAAGCAAAAAGCTGTAGGAACTGGGTAAATTTGAAGTAATAGCAACAGCATGAAGCAAAGACAAATTACAAAAATGAGAATATGGGGAGTTAGTTTCATTCTAGTGCAGGAGGTCTTGAGGAGGATCATCAGCGGATAGTACTACACTTGAAACCATAGTGGATGATCTACAAATTAGGCATTTGAAAGGTCCACACAGCCACACACAATCAATCTCTCTACCTGAGCTACCTGTCCCAATAAATCCCTCTACTGAATCATTTACTGTGTACAACAAAGGCAGTTCAAAGACTCTTGAAGAAAGGTAGGGGAGCTTTTACCACCATTGTTCAGAGAATTAACTTGCTGCAAATCCTTTATACTAGACTTTGTGGACATATTCACAGATGCCTCGCTCAACCTGCTGCTAAATAGATCGCTTCTACAGGACATTGTCTACTTGATTCCATCACTACTACTGCTCATCTCTAAGAATTTAAATTTGGTGAACCTTGTGCTACATGTTGAAAAATATGGCTGTTATGTCACTAGAATAGAATTTTGAAACATCTCTGGTCATGGATAATGTTGATGGGCTGCTGGTAATCGGTGTAGATGTAGTTTCCCATCAATTGGGGGTTTCTGATGAGGAGGGAGTACTCCAACCAATGACTCAATATATTTAACCATGAAAAATCAGATGCAAGGGCAATAACTGTAATTTCAAAAACAGAGGATGTGGGGGGGCAACGACTGGTCTAAATGGAAAGAAAATTATAAACTAAAAGACCATAATCATATAGAAAAATACTTGTGCATGACCATTATAACCCCGTGGAGCCGCGGCCGCCAATGCTTATTGACTAGCGAGGATGATATCAGCATATCGGACTATCATCCAAAGCCTCACTAACTCGGAGACAGAGGAAAGATCATCGAATAAAAGCTATTAGTTCAATTTGTTTCAGCCAGATCATCTTCTCCTATTATACCAGATGGTTGCATGCATCTACAAAAGATTAGAATGACTATATAGCAGTAGTACTGTCTGAACTTCCAGCCAAGATAATCCAAATGACATGACTATGCGATCCAAACGTACCAAGCGTTTAGTGTTCAATCAACTTTAAAATCTGGCTGCTAAAACTTGATCTTCATCGTACCATATTAAAGGGAATGGCCCTGAAGAAGGTGACCTATAATCACTAGGAACACCGAAACGCGCGTAGGCCGTCAGTCCCTCAGCATATCCTTGCTGTAGTGTTGCCACTCCGACTCGTTCTCTTTTTTAAATATAGATTTAAATATAGACTATTTCTCTATTAGACTATTACTTATATATATTTATCAGTTATCGAGTATTGTTTTTTCCTGTATGTATATATATTTTGTATTTTTTCATTAATTGTGTGGTATCTGTATTATGATCTCTTTTCATTGTATTATATTGCCTATTGTCGGGTAGTTTGAATGTGGCGTGCTTGAACTAGATTTTCTGTTTATATACTAAGATATTTTTTATATTTCATGATCATTTGTTCATTTACATGATTTGATTAAAGGTTTTCGCTTTGTGATTTTGTTCCCTTTCCCCTTGTGATTATTTGTCTTGGTTTAGCAGTCAGATATCATAATTTATTACTTATTGATCGACTTGAATTTATCATAATATATGAATCAGTCCCTATACGGATTTACTTCTGAAGTGTTTCATATCTTCAGATACATTATTATTGTAGCTCATGCTGTAGTTTTTTTCTCTCACGCATGGTTACCTGCAGCCTTAATAAATTCATATAGACCTACAATTCCCATAGGCATACAATGAGGTGTTATCACTACCCCTGAAACACCTATGGCAGAGTAGTGAGCTACAGTGGGAAAAGGTGATGGGGGAAATAAGCTAAACACATTAAAAATAATAAGTTAGAATATCGTTGGTCTTTTGGGCAAGTTAGATGAGCTAGAATGGCAATCCTGTATTAAGCAAAGTGATATCTGCTTCCTACAAGAGATGTGGGCAAAGGTAGAAGTTAGTATGGAAAGATATATTACATGCTCATCCATCAGGGGGCGAAGTTACGTGAATGTCCTCGAAGCTACAAAACACTGCTGAACTCCTCCCTGTAGTTAGTATGTCCTTTAATATTCCAGAGATTAGTTAAGGTGGGGATTGCCCCTTGAGTTACTGACGCAGTCAATGCTTAAATCCCTTCAGTAAGGATAGCGCTAAGGCCATTTTAGATGTTTTAAAAAAATGAATACTAAAGATCAGATTCAACTGAAGACTATCACCATAAATACTGAATAATAGTCTGTGGTTATTTCAATATCTCCCTGGGTATTGTTTTCATTGTAGTGCAAACCCTGAAGAGGACCTCTCATGGGGAGTCCCTGAAGTTGTTCTATAACACATTAATAGGAATAAGAAATAGAGGAGATAATTTGTGTCAACGATGTTGCCTTGTGGGCTAAGGGCTATGTCAGATGCCCCAGCACACATGACATAAAGAGGACATAAACCTTGAGCCCTTATTGAATATATGTTGAAACACATTCAAGCTTGGGTAACAGTATGGGATATGTGGGTTATTTTGTGACCTGACAGTGATCATAATGCCCGTATCACCTTACCTATTAGTGCCAGTAAAGCTACAGGGTGGGGTTTAAGTTGGAGGTACCAATACAGGACCTGTATTTGTTCAAACCTGCCTTAGACAGGCAGTTAATTAACCCTAGTCTGATATAAATGGAACCAGTGTCTGAAAGACATGACATGAACAGGGTGATTAAACTCTATGAGAAAATCAGCTGTAATATATACTCTTTCTTGACAACCACTATACCTAGTAACCATTTCAAAGAGGACAAAGTACTGGGCAAATGGTTTGATCATAAATGTTGATCCAGTTAAAAGAGGTTGATCTGTGCCCTACCAAGTTGATATGGGTTTACAGATAGAAGTCACATGATTTGGATGGCACTATAAAGCTGTGATATCTGAGAAAAAAGCTGCAATGCAATATAAATTATGGGGGAAATGTTAAGAAAGCTTTCAAAGAAAAAAGCCTGAAAACGTTGGTCAATTATCGCATGGGGCTACAGTGCATCTAGAAAGGCCCAGGGTGCATGAATTGGGGCCAAGGTGCGGAATCAGCATTTCTCTGAGCTTGTTGCCAAAAAGTACACACAAAGAATAAAATTATAATTATTAAAAATCAGAAGGTATAAAGAGCTGTTGCAAAGCAACAATCAAAATCAGCCCCTGGTATGGACCTTAGACCAATACACATTTTTAAAGCTATACTTTACTATGGACTCACATTTTCACCACAGTATCCAACTCCATTTTGAGACCCAGGAACACCCCTCAGTCATGGTGAAATGCAACAATCTTACAGATTCCAAAGAAGGGTTCTCAAACCAATACATCTAATTACCACTATATATCACTTTTGAGGAGGTGAGAAAGCTCTATGGATAAATTATTTATAATTGAATACAAGAATGGGATGATACAAGAAACATCCATGCTGATATTCAAGCTGACTTCAGGAAAGGACATTGAATATTTGAATGGGTGATTCATCTGCCTTTAATGTATACAAATATGTAAAACAAAAAGGAGATCCTTTGTTCTTAAATGAGACTTTGAACTGGTTAAAAGAGACCAGCTATTGTTTGCACTAGAATGTTTGGGTCTAAGGTACTTATTAATAAAAGCACCACAAAGCTTACACACTGATGGATCGGCATAGGTGTGCTATAGGCCAAGTGGAGAGACTCCTGAGTGTTTTCCAATTCTCACAGGCGTGTGCCGGGGATGCATTCCAGCTCCCTTCCTTTTCTTGGTTTTCTTGAACAAAGTTAGATGGCATCTGTAGAATATGATATTTGATAACCTAAAACTCTGCATTAATAGAACACAGGTATCACTGTTTGCAGGAGATGCAGTTTCCCTGACCGATCTTTCTATGCACACACTTTTAAAAGGCTTTGTCAAATACTGCACAGAAAAACAACTAACGATCAAGGTAACAGAAAACAAAGGTCATGATGATGAAATCTAAGGTAATCTTGAGGAACTTATTTTATGTTAATGATCCATTAGAACCGGTGATTACATTTGATTATGTGGGATCTAGGCATAGGTTTTGATAATAAGCTTGTTTGGAATCAACATAGAGATAAGACAGCAGTGGCCCTGAAACAAGTTGCAGCTGCTGTCAGATGCAAAGAAAGGATCGGGAGCCAATCCCTGAGTATCTTGTTGCACATAAATAGAGCTAAGGCAGTAGCTGCAACTGTCTATGGGGCAGATGTGTGGGGCCATATAGATTGCTCTACAGAGAATCAAGAACACACATCTGAGAACACTACTATCATTGGGCCCAGTAGAACCTTAAATGTTTTCTACTCTGCACTACACATCAAACCAATTGAAATATTATTATTGCTCTTGGCCTAGCCCTCATACTGTACATAGTGAGTGAATATAGCGAATGAGCCTGACCACTGCAAGGGATGTTTTGGGAGGTTCTACCCCCAAGAAATCTTTGACAAAAACTGCAAATATGGTGTTACTTACAACATATTTTTCATTATATAACAATGTGAAATCACTGAATAGATGCATGGAGATTGGAGTCACAACAGCATGGTTCAATGAATGACTCAGTAGTCTGAAGGTTGAGGAGTGTGTTGATGAATTATTTCACGAAAAAATGAAAATTAATAAAGCCCTTTACCTACTTGGAACTTAGAACGGTCTCAATGCACTGAATAAAAGAGGATGTTCAGTTTTTAGGTTGGGCTTTGTGAACGCCCATCATTTCTTATTGGTTCCTTGTAGAGCCCCATGTGCAATCTTGCTTTTCTATGGTCCCTTTGTTGCCTTTGCCATGCAATTCAGTGTTTGGCTCCCTCCCATGGTGACTGTCCCCCTTACATGTTGTCTTGCTAGTTCAATTATTTATTGTTTTTCTGATGCACTATTTTTTTTTTTTGTTCATCATTGACATAATTTAAAACAGGGCCAGATTTAAATTTTGGAAGATGGAGTGTTTTTCTTTTTCCTGGTGGAGGACTTAACATCAGCCAACCGATACTACTCTGCCAGTCAACTTTAAAAATGACCTCCAAGCTAGCGGTCATTTCAAAAGTGTTGGCAGGAACCATCATCATGGCTGTCCCTGTCAATGCTTAATAAAGTTGGATGCGGAGCTCCATCAACATGATGGAGCCAATCATCTCATGTTTTTTTTCTTTTTTTTTTTCGAAAAGATAATCCTGCTCTGGGATAACTGGCAATAACTTACTGCCAAGATATCAGTCTGACCCTTAATCCTTTTGACTATCTGGGACAATGGGCCTTGTTACAAATGTGAAGGTCTGAGGATAGCCACACTCACGGTGATGGGCATACCACCACTTTACAATCCTGGTGGGCGGACCGGCCAGGGGGCCGCCGTCACCACCAGAAACATCGTTCCCGACAGACTGACTGTCATGAAATGAGAAACAGTTGTACATGATATCATCTTCAATGCTTTAGTTGGGGTTTTTCCTTCAGTAAATAATGCTGGACACATTGAGGAGCCAATACCTGAGTTTAGTGATTTTGCACTGACAAGATGGACATGGAAATTGAGGAGTCCTTACGCTATCTTCGTCTACTTGGAGACTATCGCCCTCATTATGACCCTGGCAGTCTTCTGACTGCCAGGGTTAATGTGGCGGTATTACCGCCAACAAGCTGGCGGGACATACCGCCACATTATGAGATTGGCAGGTTGGCTGCAGCCAACCCGTCACTTCTCCACTCCAATATGAGCCACCGGGCCAGAGATGTCTATCTCCAGCCTGGGGGGTGACATAGTACCGCCCATGGCATTATGATCCGGCCTACCACCATGGTTTTCGTGGCGTTAGCAATACCACGAAAATCATGGCAGTAGGCCCTACCGGTGACAGGGAATTTCTTCTCTGTCACCTGTAGGCGGCTCCCCCACCCCCCAAAACTCACCTGCTGCCCCCCACCCCCTTACACAAACTAACCCCCACCTCCTCCAATCTACTAACTCACCCCCACCCCCTCTGATACATTCACACATCCCCCACCACCATACACACACACCTGCATTCACGCACACACCCGCAGACACGCACACAGACACCCACAAGCACTACACACACACCCATTCACTTACACTGGTATATATGCATTCATTCAAACACTGGCATACACGCATACTTCCAGGCATACTCACACACATACTTTCACACAATCACAGTGACATGCAGACATGCACTCACTTCGCCATTCTTACCCACATTCACTCACACACATACAACCACACATACAATACAACACTCACAGATGCATTCATACACACACTCACATATTCATGCTCACAATCAAACACACACACAAAACCCCTCACCCTCACACCCCGCTCCCCTGTCAGATGCCCGACTTACTTTGTCTGGCGAGGAGGTCATCCGGAAGGGAACTTGAAGTGGCACTGCTAACGGCAGCAGCACCCCACCAGCAGAACACCGCCAGGCCGTATTACTGGTCACAATACAGCTGGCGGCGTTCTACTGGGGTGGCGGGCTGGTGTTAGCAGCGCCAGGTTACCACCTTCCGCCACTATGAACACTGTCGTATTACCACCCTTATTGTGGTGGAAGTAAAGCAGTGCTCATAATGTGGTGTACAGATTGCAGCCACTGTGGTGGTACGTTGCCGGCTGTCACCACAGCAGAAGGCAGTATTTACCGCCTATATATTCTACTAATACTAGTTATCACTACAGTTATAAATCTATACATTGCAAGATCGGCTGAGCTCTCTAACATAAGCACAATTTTTCTTGAATCTATTTCAAAGTCCTCATTCTTGTATCCAATGTGTTAGCTAGACATTTGCCATTCCAGCCCCCATGCTCAGGAGGCTCGTTCCATTCCATTTGTCAATAAATATATTGCAGTTAGCCTGAAAAATTAGATCTTAGCATCCAGAGTATCCACTTAGAATATCCACTTATAAACCAATACCCTGCATTATTTAATTCTGAGTCAGCTTCATAATTTAACCATCAACAAAATGGACTTAAACATACTCTATTGGTGTTGCCCCAGGCTGAAGATGTTCCAGAATCATGTTTTCTCTTGCATTTCCTTTTAGGCTATCTGCCCCGAGCAGGCAGTTCCACATAGTCAAAGTCTAATGTAATGACTCCTTACCAAGAATTACCTACCGTCTACTGGTCAAAGGCATGCTTCTCCTCAGTGTGTGATTGTACAAGAGCTATTTGTAGAGAGATCTTATAATATATTACATGGTACTTAAAAGACTACCTTTTATTTTTCTAGGACTAAATGGGGTGACTTTAGCCATGCTCCAGAATGATAAAAACCTGTATGTACATCACATATTTTTGCATTAGATGAAGGCAAAACTAGATTACAGTGGGGATACAGTGGCAGACTTAGGGCTTGATTTAGATATTGGTGAATGGGTTACTCCATCATAACAGTGATGTATATCCAGTCCACCGAAATCTAAATCCCACAGGAAATAATGGGATTTAGATTTAGCCATGTGGGATATCCGTCACCGTTGTGATGGAGTAACCCATCCACCAATATCTAAATCAAACCAGTATTCTCTGTTTTGACACTTTATCAAGAATCATTAGGTCTATAGCATTCTGGGGTACAATTGCTTCCTTAATTCATTTCATGAAATTAAAAAATGGCATTCAAGAGAATGACAGTATTATTAACTGGGCTAGTACCAAATGTTCAGGCTCTGTGACATTCATATTTATTACTACTTCAAGAGAGCAAAATTCTGTTTGACTCAAAGGAGAAACAGATTCCATGCTTTGAGCTGTAGAGTGAGTGAGCTGCAATACCTCCTGGTCATACTCAAACACTTTTTTAAGCTTACAAGATCTCCCATTCAGGTGTTCAGTGCCAACGCCCTCATGGATTTAGCTTTTTGATGTTACCACCCTGGCAGCGAGATGGATGCGGGAGGTGGGGTCTAATTTTAGAATGCCCTTCACATACTGACTTCTTCTCCTCAGACTTTAGAGGGAACAAGTTAGGTTTCTCTGTTGCCACCTGTATTTGCAGGTCCAGGCTGAGTCCAAGTCAAATCAAATCAAATCAAATCATTAGCATTTATAAAGCGCGCTACTCACCCGTGCGGGTCTCAAGGACCTAGGGACAAAGGGGGTGGTTATCGCTGCTCGAACAGCCAGGTCTTTAGGAGTCTCCGGAAAGCAGAGTGGTCCTGGGTGGTCCGGAGGCTGGTGGGGAGGGAGTTCCAGGTCTTGGCCGCCAGGAAGGAGAAAGATCTCCCACCCGCTGTGGAGCGTCAGATGCAAGGGACAGCGGCGAGTGCGAGGCCAGAGGAGCGGAGGGGGCGGGTGGGGACGTAGAAGTTGAGGCGTCTGTTGAGGTATTCCGGTCCCTTGTCGTGGAGGGCTTTGTGTGCGTGGGTGAGAAGTCGGAAGGTGATCCTTTTGCTGACTGGGAGCCAATGCAGGTGTCTCAGGTGTGCGGAGATGTGGCTGCTGCGGGGTATGTCGAGGATGAGGCGGGCCGAGGCGTTTTGAATGCGTTGTAGGCGATTTTGGAGTTTGGCTGTGGTCCCGGCGTAGAGGGTGTTGCCGTAGTCCAGGCGGCTCGTGACGAGGGCGTGAGTCACGGTTTTTCTGGTGTCGGCGGGGATCCAGCGGAAGATCTTGCGGAGCATGCGGAGGGTGAGGAAGCAGGCGGAGGACACGGCGTTGACTTGCTTGGTCATGGTGAGAAGGGGGTCCAAGATGAAGCCGAGGTTGCGGGCGTGGTCTGCGGGGGTCGGTGCGGTGCCGAGGGCCGTGGGCCACCAGGAGTCGTCCCAGGCGGACGGGGTGTTGCCGAGGATGAGGACTTCCGTTTTTTCAGAGTTCA
The DNA here is from genome assembly GCF_031143425.1 of Pleurodeles waltl. Taxonomy (NCBI): domain Eukaryota; kingdom Metazoa; phylum Chordata; class Amphibia; order Caudata; family Salamandridae; genus Pleurodeles; species Pleurodeles waltl. Next base: position 431,763,418 of record NC_090442.1, read on the forward strand.
GCTTTAGGCGGCTGAGCCTCATCCAATCTGCGACGTCCTTTATACCCTCTTGTAGGTTGGTATTGGCGCTGGCGGGGTCCTTGGTGAGGGAGAGTATAAGTTGGGTGTCATCGGCGTAGGAGGTGATGATGATGTCGTGCTTGCGTACGATGTTGGCGAGGGGGCTCATGTAGACATTGAAGAGTGTCGGGCTGAGTGATGAGCCTTGAGGTACGCCGCAGATGACCTCAGTGGGTTCTGAGCGAAACGGAGGGAGGTAGACTCTTTGGGAGCGGTTTGCGAGGAAGGAGGCGATCCAGTCCAGGGCCTGGTCTTGGATCCCGGTGGAGCAGAGGCGGGTGATTAGGGTGCGGTGACAGACGATGTCAAAGGCAGCCGAGAGGTCGAGAAGAATGAGGGCGACTGTTTCACCGTTGTCCATCAGGGTTCTGATGTCGTCTGTGACTGAGATGAGGGCGGTTTCAGTGCTGTGGTTGGTTCGGAATCCGGTCTGTGAGGGGTCGAGCAGGTTGTTGTCTTCCAGGAAGGTGGTCAGCTGTTTGTTGACGGTCTTCTCTATTACTTTGGCTGGGAAAGGGAGATGGGGCGGAAGTTTTTCAGGTCGCTCGGGTCAGCCGTAGGTTTCTTTAGTAGGGCGTTGACTTCGGCGTGTTTCCAGCATTCGGGGACGGTAGCAGAAGAAAAAGAAGAGCTGATGACGGTGTGGAGGTGCGGGGCGATGATGTCGTCGGCTTTGATAAAGATGAAGTGCGGGCAGGGGTCCGAAGGGGCGCCGGAGTGGATAGAGTTCATGATGGATTTGGTTTCTTCCGTGCTGATGTGGGTCCAGTTGTTGAGGGTGATGGTCGGGGATGCGGGTTCGGTGGTGTTTGGTTGGGTCTGGTGTCCGAAGCTGTCGTGGAGGTCGCTGATCTTGCGATGGAAGAAAGTGGCGAGGGATTCGCATAGATCCTGTGAGGGCGTGACGGCGTTGGCGCTGGGGTTGGAGAACTCCTTGACGATGCTGAAGAGTTCTCTGCTGTTGTGGCTGTTTTTGTCCAGTCTGTCGGTGAAAAAATTCCTTTTGGCAGCGCGGATCAGGTGGTGGTGTTCGCGAGTAGCGTTCTTGAGGGCGGTCATGTTGTCAGCGGTGCGGTCCTTGCGCCAGGCTTTCTCAAGTGCGCGACAAGTTTTCTTTGATTCTTTGAGGGTGTCAGAGAACCAGAGGGGTTTCTTGGTGTTGTTCTGTCGCTGCGAGCGTTTGAGGGGAGCAAGGTTGTCTGCGCAGTTGGAGATCCAGTTTGTGAGGTTGAGGGCTGAGTCGTTGGGGTCGGTGGTGAGGGTGGGTTGGTTTGGCGGCGAGTGCGGAGAAGAGTTGCTCTTCAGGGATCTTGTTCCACTGTCGGCGAGGGATGGGTTGAGTGTGGAGGTGGCGGGTCTCGCGTCGGAATGTGAAGTGGACGCAGCTGTGGTCGGTCCAATGAAGGGCGCAGGCTTGGCTGAAGAAGACGTGTTTGCTGGCGGAGAAGATAGGGTCGAGTGTGTGTCCGGCGATGTGGGTGGCAGTGTTCACCAGTTGTTTGAGGCCGAGGTTGGCGAGGTTGTCGAGCAGGGTGGTGGTGTTGGGGTCGTTGTTTTGTTCCAGATTGAAGTTGAGGTCGCCTAGGAGGATGTAGTCCGGTGAGGCGAGGGCGTGCGGGGAGATGAAGTCGGCGATGGCGTCGCTGAAAGGGGCGCGAGGTCCGGGAGGACGGTAGACGAGGGATCCTCTGAGGGTGGTCCTCGGGTCGGTGCGAATCTGAAAATGCAGGTGTTCAGCGACGAGAGGGGAGTCTTCAGTGGAGGTGGTGACGCTGATGGAGTCTTTGAAGACGATGGCGATACCTCCTCCTACTTGGTTGGTGCGGTCTTTCCTGGAGATCTTGTAGCCTTCGGGGATGGCGGTGGCGATGTCTGGAGCAGAGGAGGCGTTCATCCAGGTCTCCGTGATGAAGGTGACGTCCGGTGCTGTGGAGTCTAGGAGGTCCCAGAGTTCAACGGCGTGTTTGTGAACGGAGCGAGCGTTGACTAGGATGCACTTGAGGTGGTTGATGGCGCGTGGGCTTGTGGTCGTAGTTGTTGCGTGGTGGAAGATGCGTTTGCAGGAGTTGCAGGCGAAGGGTCCAGGGGTGCGTTTGGGGTGAGCTTGGAAGCAGGTGTTGGAGCGTCCTAGGTAGAGGACATGGAGGGTGGTGGGGTCGTAGCGGATCATCGGGGCTTGGGAGAGCTGGGGACCAGGGGTCGTGGCGCTGGGCGCCGGCCAGGCGCGGACGGGCGCAGACGGGCTTGCCTCTGGTGCGCCTCCGCCATATGAGGTAGGAGGGGGGGAGGGGTCAGCTGGGGCCGAATGGGAGCTGGGGGGCGGGGGCGTGCAGGAGGTCGCGGCGGGAAAGCGCGAGGGAGGGGGGGGACAGGTAGAGTGAGAAGAGCTGGGGGAGGGGGATTTAAGGGTGGAGGGGGGAGAGTGTTAGGAGGTTTATGAGATTAGGGAGAAAGATAGGTGTAGGGTTGTGAAGATAGGGGATGGGGGTTGTAGAGGTGGGTGAGGGTGAGAGGTAGAGTGAGGGGATAGGAAGATAGGTAATAGAGGGGGTGGCGGGAGGGGGGAGAGATAGAGAAATAGGTAGAGAGAAAAGGTAGATAGAGAAATCGATAGATAGGGAAAAAGATAGAGAGATAGGAAGATAGGAGGAGGTGGAGAGTGAGGGAGTTGGATAGTGGGATAGAGAGATGGAGAGATAGGTAGATAGGAGGAGTGAGGGAGGTAGAAAGTGAACGGGTTAGATAGGGGAGATAGAGGGGGGGGATGCGAGTGGGGGATGAGGCAGGAGCAGGAGGGCAGGCGCGGGGAGAAGAGGACGGAGGAGGCAGAAGAGCCGAAGGCAGAAGACAAGAAGAACAGAAGAACAGAAGAACAGAAGAACAGAAGAACAGAAGAACAGAAGAACAGAAGAACAGAAGAACAGAAGAACAGAAGACCGGAAGGACTGAAGACCGGAAGAGCAGAAGACCGGAAGAGCAGAAGACCGGAAGAACAGAAGAAACACAGAAGAACACAGAAGAACAGAGAGGAATACAGAAGAACACCGAGGAAGACAGAAGAACAGAGAAGAATACAGAAGAACACAGAGGAAGACAGAAGAACACAGAGGAAGAAAGAAGAACACAGAGGAAGACAGAAGAACACAGAGGAAGACAGAAGAACAGAGAAGAATACAGAAGAACACCGAGGAAGACAGAAGAAGACAGAGGAAGACAGAAGAAGACAGAGTAACACAGAAGAACACAGAAGAACACGGAGGAAGATACAAAAAACGAAGAAACAGAGTGCAGAAGACCACAGCAGAAGATGAGGAAGAAGAGAAGAGGAGAGAAGACGGGGAGAAGAGGAGTACAGAAGAAGAATACAGATGAGGAGAGAGGAGGAAGAACAGAGAAGAAGAAAAGAGGAAAAGAAGCAGGAGCAGGAGAGAGGGTGAGTAGCGCGGGGCAGAACGAGGGGCTGGGAGGTGGGGGGTACTTACTGTGGGGTGGGTCTCAGGAACTCAGGAACCTGGAGGAGCTGCAGCGGCAGGGGGAGCGACCTACCCTTGGGTCAAGGGTCGCTCCCCCTCCAGAATCAGTTTAAACCTCACTGTTCCACTGAGTTGCTCTCTGCTCCCAAGACAGTGAGGGTCTGCCTCTGACACTTTTTTCCTTCTTTGGATCCTATTTTGTACCTGTATTCTTTGTTTCTTGTTTCCTTCTCGAACCCTCTCAAAGGAAATTGAGTTGTGCATTCAATACTGTATTTTGTTGCTGCCCAGCTCCATCTTGACAGTTATTAAGGAAGGTAAAGTGAAGCGAAACGTCTGCCACCTGCACTCAGGAGGCACTTTTCCCTATTTACTCATGAAAACTGCATTCTTAAAAATGGTGCACTACTCCAAAGTCACAATTTGGGGTCGTCACCTCGATTCATTCACCTTTGCCTGAAGTGCAGATAGTGGGTATCAGAAAGTGACCATAGATTTCTGATATTCTTCACTCAATGCCTTCATTAACTACATCCCCATAGGGTAACAATATGGTTAAGGAACCTGCAAGCACATTGCATGTGTGTGTCAATTTGGTGTTGTAGGAGGCTGCCTTAATTTATGGAGTACACCTATGGTGTGGCACCCCATACTGAGTCCAGGCAACCCTTAGTGATAGTGTTTTGGTATCTAGATAACCAAAGCTCTCTAGGGGGAGCTGTGGAGAGCAGCTCAGGCTTATCTTGGAGGAGTGTAAAGCACTTACAATACCACAGTAGTCAGTAACTGTTAAACAAGGAAGTACCACATCAAATAAAGTATTCTTTATCACAATACTAATGGCCTAATTATGACTTGGCCCCGTGGGAAACAGCCCACAACATTGACACGGTTCATAACAGAGCCGAAGACAATGCTGCGGTGTGTAGGGTGTACCAGCACCCATCACTCTTAAGCGCAACGGGCCGGCCATTGGGGCCCCTGCATCCCGTCTATGCCAGCCTTTACATGGCGGTACTACCTCAATTATCTTGATTATCCAGCTGCTGTCGCGACCCTTGGACCATGTCGGTGGAACCCAATGGTGGATTCCGGATGTGACGAACCTGAAAAAGTAGGGAACACTGTCCAGACCACTCAGAGATGTCCAGGTGGTACAGGTAGGCAATGCCCATCCTCTTGGAGGTGAAGTTCCTGCAGGACGGTGAAGAAAGAAGTCCAGCTGCAGAGTCCAGAGGATGCAGGAGATCCTTCGAGTCACCCACGAGCTGTGCCACATAGGTCGCTGGATTGCAGGAGGGTCAGTGGCCCACAGGACCACCAACAAGCCTTGGCAAATGCAAATAGTTGTTGGAAGGAAGATTGTAGGTTTTTGGGGACCAGCAAGGTCTTAATGACTCAACTCTTAGAGGGGTGTCAGGGCAGGTCTTCAGCAGGATGGAAGACAGCTGGGGTCAGAGGAGCCCCCAGGAGTGACCCACTGGCAGCAGGCACAGGGAGTCACATGGAGGCCTCAGGAGCACAACAAAAAAGGAGTCCCATGTCACAGGAGCTGCAGAGTGGAAGCTGAACTTGGAGATGCAGAGTGCTGGAGGCTGGGGCTTCTTAGAGCTTGGAGATCTCTTGGGAAGAGTCAACAAGCCTTGGTAATAGCAACAGTTGCAGTGCAAAGGAGCTCCATTCCAGTGGCTGCAGCAATGGCCCTCCATCTCCCAAGTTGGTCAGAAGACAAGTTGGACCCAGACAGGTCCACAGAAGCACCACCTGTGCAGAGCCTTTCGATGTCTGTGGGACAGCAGGATCCACAAGCCAGTCGTTGTCTGAAGGTGCCTGCGAATGCGGGGAGTGACTTCTTCATTCCAAGGGAGATTCCTTTTTGCTTCTTGGATGCAGAGTCCTTGTGAGCCTAGAGAATGCACAACTATGGATGTTGCAGAAATCTTGCAGAAGCTGGAGAAACAATGTGGCAGTGGGAGACCTCCCAATTAGATACAGTCTTGTTTCACTATGGAAAGCAGACCAGCAGAGGTTATGGAGGCCAGGAGCAGAAGATATCTTGCAGAGAGTTCCTTGAAGAGACTTGCTTGACAAATCTGAGGACCCAGCCTCGCGGGAGCCTCTAAGTAACCCCAAAAGGGGGTTGGTCAATTTCTACAGTGACCCACCTCTTAGAGGGGGCAGGTACATCCTCTACCTGGCCTAACCAGTCAGATACTCCCAGAGGCCTCTGCATACCTTGTTTCCAAGATGGCAAAATCAACTGGCCACCTGGCAGAGCTCTGTGCACCTCCCTAGGAGAGGAGTTGTACGAGAGAGTGGCCACCCCCCTGTCCTTTGTGTGATTTTGTGCTAGAGCGGAAACCAGGGTGCCCTTATGAGCAGTCTGGTGGCACTGGGAGGCCACCCCACCCCAGCCCAGAGACACCTAGCTCTAAAGGAGATGAGGTCACATCTCCCTCCTACAGGAAACCCTTTGTTCTGCCTTCCCCTGCTCGAGTTAGGCTCAGCAGCAAGAGGACAGAGCAGTGTCTGGGGGTCTGCAGCAGCGCGGGCTGGCATTTAGACCCTGCAAGGCTCTTCAGGCAGATCTGGGGGATCCTCTAAGGAACCCCCAGATAACATAGTATCATGAAACTAACATTGGAATTGGTACAGTTGCATGATTCCAACATGTTTGCTATCAAACATGCCTAGTTTCAGAGAAGCTATTATGTAGTTGGACCACTCGTGTTGACCAGTGTCCAATACATACTTTAAGGTGGCTTCCAACACTTACAAAGCACAAAGAGTATATTCTGGGGCTTGTAGGGGTACCTCTGCTCATGCAGGGGTACCCTCACACTCAGGAACATGCACTGTGCCCTTTGGCTGAAGGGCCTATCAGAGGGGTGACTTACAGCGCAGACACAGTTTGCATGGGCTCTCATGGGTGGCATAATACAAGCTGCAGCCCATAGGAGACTCCTGGTGTACCAGTGGCCTACCTACCTAAGTACCGTGAACTAGGGACTTACATGGGGGCACCGGTATGCCAATTGTGGGGTGCAAAGTTACATAACAACAAAAATTAGAGGAGAGAGCACAGACACTGGGGTCCTGGTTAGCTGGATCCCAGTGTCCTACAACCTAAACACACTGACACCAGACAAGAAGTGGGGGTAACTATGTCAGAAAGATGCTACTTTCCTACAGGTGTATGTTCACTCTTGATTCTTATCAACCACATGCTGTGTTGCCGTCATTAAATGCCATCACCTCTTCAGCCTCCTGTACATCTCCCCGCACCCCAGGTGACGACAATTCACTCAAGGATGAGCCACATCCTCCCTGAATAGTACCGTCTGAAACAACTACAAATATATGTTGAATGATTTGATCTTGAAAAATGAACCTATGACATTGATGACATGAGCAAGTAATGCTTGGAGCTTTTATGGAGCTCAGTATGGCATAGGCAGCCGTTATCAAATACTATCAATACATCACACAATAATGTATTCATTTATAAATCGTTATGTTCTCATAGTAAAGCAAAGACACAAAAATAAAAAACATCTAGAGGCATTGAAGAGGGTGTGGATTATCAAGGAATTTACATGAAACGCAATTACAAAAGAGATAATCACTTAACATAAAAATACAAGTGTAATCATAAATAATTTTACTATATGTTGCGATCTTTCAAGATCAAGAAAAATAAACAGAAAACACAAACCAACGTACCCAGAAGGAAAGCACTGACTTGCTGTTAGGACCCAGCTCTCTTTGACCAAGGACCCTCCACATTTGTGCTGATTTCTGGAAAAAATACCGAGATTTGTGTGTCACTGCATGCCTACTCTAAATAGGTTGCATTCATAAAGAGCAGTTTTCAACAATACCCAGCAATCAAATGCAGTGTTTTACATTTCATGTTTGGACCATGTTGAATGCTGGTAAATCAGACACTTCTTAAAAGGCACAATTTTGGATCACAAAATTTATTTTTGTTTTGGCACACCATCTACAGGGCTTTTAAATTCAATTTTTAGGGGAGAGCGCAAATCACTCCGCCCCCTGCTGTAATCTCTCTTTGGGCTTCTAACCACGCCCATGTCACATCAGTCACTTTTATTGGTTTGTGGGCTTGCCTTTTAAAATCGTCTTGCTTTTATTAGTGAAAGGAATTCATACGTCATGGCTTTTCCGGTGTTTAGCCCTCCTTTAGCGCACCGACCACCTACTGAAAACATACGAGGCTCAATGTCTTCCGTCTGGTTTCTGGACTACTTTTTCTCTTTATTTTGCAGTGCAATCTCGCTGGGCAGTAGTCTAGCACATTGTAAGACATTAATCCTGTTACATAGGTAATTGCACTTTTTCTGGTTACATGGATAATTGCACTTTTTCTGGTTACATGGATAATTGCACTTTTGCCGATTGGTTTCACTGCAAGCAAACTTTTATTTCCTTTTGTGTGTCTGCTTTGCGCTGATGGTGGCCATCGGCTCGCTTATGTGAAACTTTTACTTTTCAGTTTATATGGCAAGAAAAGTCTGGTTAGGTAATTGAAACTGTTTTACTTTAAAATTTCAATTTATGTGGGAAGAAAAGTCCGGTTAGGAGTTTACAATTCTAATAGCTCTAACTCGTTTAAACTTTGTGGCCAGTATCTGCAATGACCTATGCCTCAACCAGGTGATGTACCGTGTGTGGTGGGATTGGGACAGTGCACCACTTCCTGCGTGCAGTCTTCACAGTGCAGGAATACTGATAGATCTAAATTGTCCTGAGTCAAGCAGGCAGAGCAGAGCCAAGCCTCTCCCCCACAACCCCATCAATTCACCACTGTACTGCTTCTGTGGCCTCAAAACTAGAAACCTGACCAAAGAATCATCTACAAGCCACAGAACTCGGAGGCCACCAGACGGCCCTCGCCCCAATACCTGCCACACGCAGACCGACAAAGACTGTCTGTTATTTCATTGGAAGAAATTTATTTACAACGTTGGGATTAAAAACACGCAGATAATGTCAATTAAAAATTACATCACTAAATTCATAACATTTCAATCAAAACTTCAATTAATCAAGTCATAAATCTTGCCTACACCCCGGCATCTAATGGATTCCTCTGCGTCTCAAACTTCCGTTGGACCGCACAGGTGAACTGTACCTCACATTTATCCCGGGGGCGGTTCCTCACACTTCACCCTCACTTGCCCTTGTGCTCCGGGTTCCGCCCCCTCCCCAAACACCAATCCGCTGTGGGGGTGTAACGGGCAGCCAGGAGCGGGAGCCCCATGCCCACTCCAGCGAACTGGTATCCCTAACCCCCAAGCTGGTGTGTACATCCGCAGGTTGGTTCAGTACTACAGGATCCTACCTTTGGTGTTATCCAGGGGACCCTGCCTTGAGGACCCTTTCTGTCATTCCAGGCCCCCAGCCGCATCCACAAAAAGGCTAGGGCCCTTTCTGGGGGGCACTTAAGTACCCCCCCAACAGATGCAGCGCCGGCGGCGAGACCCGGAAATGACACAGCCTGCACCGCCCCTGTAACAAGCACTTCTGCTCTCCCACCTTGCGCGGTGAGAGGGCGGAAGTGCCCATGGCCAGCCAACGCACGACGGTGCACAGGGCTTGGGCCAAGGAGGCCTGTGCTCTAAGAGCGACGTCCCCCCAATTGGGGGGGCGCTCTACCAAAAGAATCCAAGAAGTTGATGTTCCCGTGCATAGTGACAGCGCCGGTTGGCAACCCACCATACGAAGGTAACTAGCATTTTACATAAACAGCAGGTCCTTCCCGTTTGGCACCTGTAAAGAATGTGTATTATTCTTGCTCAATTTAATGTTACGCAAGTTAATGAGTGTCGAAGCTTGGTAGGCCGAGCTGACCCTACCCTCCATTAATCGATCTTGAGGCTTAGAGGCCACACATAGATGTTAGCCAAGAGCGTTTAACTTAATGAACTAATTTGCTATGTTTCTCGACCTGCTATATTCCCGCATATGCTTAAGCCGCTGGCCAATACATTTTCAGTTGCTTCATTGTCGACCAGTGCCTTCCGGATATCTACCACTCCCAATGCTATGGAAAGTGAAAGTGAAACACTGCACCACAACTACACGATTCCACACCTGGCAATGCTCACGGACGGGTTGATAGTGTGACTAAAATGCAATGAAGGTTATACCAAATCAAATTAGAAAGGTAGCTTCTCTGACAACTCTAGTGAGCGGAAAAAAGTTAAATGCTGTGTCTGTGAAGAGATTCTGCTGAATGTTACCAAATAGACGGAATTCCTAAATAACCTTTTAGAGTTGGGTGAGGGCCAGTCAGACATAATGCAGATTTCTGCTTAGATCTTATTGTAGGGGTATGTAAAATTGCGGTTTATCTCTCGCAAACATTCTGTTACACTGGCATATACTATGATTATACCTGCGGTTTGAGAAGTTTTCTAATAGTGGATTTCATGTTGTTATCTGGATTTTCGCTCCATTTATAAGTTGATGAGAAAAAATACTAAAATACGCCTGGTTTCAGAGTCGTGAGGAAAACTGCTTTAAAGTCACCTCACTAGAAAAAAACCTTTTCATTTTCAGTGTCTAATAGCATTCAGTGTGCATATACAAAAAGTGCAAAGACACAACAGCGGCAGTCAGAGGTCACTGTTTAACACAGGGAGGCTGCCACTGTGTGATGGCACACACTGGGAGGCTGCGCACTGGCCGCAACCTTGGGCAAATGCTTCTTCACTGCTGTCCCATTTTCCTTTGGCCCTGGACAACCTCCTGCTGAAACTGAACAGAAAAGCCTCCCCAAAAGAGGATCCCTTCCCAATGAGAAGTGGGCGAGTGGCGTCACAAAACACAACACTGGTAAAGCAGGAGTCCAATAAGGGTGGGTTTTTATCAGTTAGCAGTGCTTTTTTCAAAAAAGCATTGTTTAGAAATCCTAGTGATACACCTTCAGGTCCGAAGGTCTGAGGTTCATTTGTGAGCATAAGGGACACACAGGGTGTCAGGGACACAAAGGGCTCACCACAAACACTTGTAGCACTGATATTTCCCCTGGACCACACACAGAGGTGATGGTGGATATTGCTTTCTGTACAACTCTGTAGTCACCAGGGAGCCTGGTCTTTCTTTCTAGAAAGCTTATTTCTGTTGGGAGATGTTACCAACACCTCTATTGAATGAAGCCAGGTTTATTAGGTCGAGCATGCAGCGCGCAAGTGCTGCTTTTCTGACCTGTTGTCTAAAGGCCCTATTTGGGCTTTTAACAATGTCCACCTCAAGCCCATCACCATCTCTCGTTCATGGGCTTGCCCTTCAAAAATCCTTTGTTATCATTGGTAAATGCTTTACATTTGTCCCTCGGTGGGGCGGTTCGGTTACTGCCTTGGACATCGGCCCTGTTAAATGGATAATTGCACGTTTGCAAATAAGTTTGACTGCCCGCGAACTTCTTTTTCCATTCATGTGTCTCCCTCACACTCATTCTCTTGGCGGTCATCGGCTCGCTTATGTGAAACTGTTTTACTTTTCATTTTTAATTTATGTGGCAAGAAAAGCCCGGTTAGGAGTTTACAGCACTAGTAGCTGTAACTCGAGCAAATGCGAGACCCATTGCATTGCAAATGCTTGTTCCCATTGTAATCAGCCCAACGAGAATGCGTTTTATTTAAAAGAAAAGTAACAAAAACGGTTATGACTCTGTAACTAGTAGATCGGGCAGTGTCAAATGGCCGCTTCTATTCCCTCGTGCAGTCCAACTGGCCTGTGTTGTGGGAGGCGAATCAAACATCAGCGAAGCTCGGCTAATCGAACACCGTTAAGTCCTGCGCAGCCGTTTCACAGACCCAGGCTCGTTTTGTTTTCGTTGTTTTTTTTTGGCAGACATTCTGACACCGCTTCAGCTTCTCCGGAAAACAACACATTTCCACTGAAAGAGTCTTTGCTATTATTTCAGTGTGTATTATCCGTCAGACATGCACCGGTGAACTGGAAATTAGAATAATAGGCAGAACATCGAAAAATCAAGCGGCATGTCCTGTGAAACTTACTAGTTACTTACTGTGAACAACCGATTGGATCGTCCGATTGATCCGTCTTTTATCCTATCCTCATTCTCGTTTATCACATAGGTTAAACCACGAATGCACCACGCTCATTAAATGTGGCTTTGTTTACTGTATCAGTGAGGTATTTATGATGTCTTTAAACTCCTTTGCAGCACGCTTGGCCCAGCTCAGCTTCGTTTGAACAGAAGGAAGTGATCCATCAAGGCCGTCCTACAAAAGACAGGGGTCACTCGGCCCGGGGAGGAGCACCGCCTAATTTGGCGGTGCTTAAATGATTGTGCAAGTTAAGAAGTCTGCTTAAGAAAACAATCCACGCTTTAACTGAGGAGGTCTGGGCACACCGAACAGTGTGAAAGAAACAGCAATGTAATTTACAGAGCCGATGAAAGAGCAGCGACAAAACAGGCCAGATTTACTCTTGCCTTCATGGGGACATAGATCACAGCTCGTAAACCTGAGAGCGATAGCTCGTGCCTATGCAGACTGCATTATTCATTTCGTGTAGTGTCTGTCTTGTGGAATGCATCTTTTTATCGCGTGGACATGCATCTACGCATGCTCTTCTTTCTACCTCTTCAGGTTGTGTGTTTCATGAAATGCTGGGGCTCAACAAAGTTATTGGTTCAGTCTGCCTATGAAATGAAGCATAGCAACGACGGTGTGTCTTAGGAGTATCAAGAGTGTAGAGAGTCGGAGGAGTACTAGGAATGCCAGTGAGTGGAAAAACAATATTTTGAAAATAACATCCTTGAAGCCCTTCAAATCTATGTAAGCACTGAGTTACCTTTATGTTTGGGACGAAGGAGCCGGGGAAATTAACTTTGCAACGAAGATTTAGTTCCAATTTTAACCTTGGAGGAGTGATCAGCGTCCCTGCTCCAAAGTTCTGATCAGTTAATTCTTAAAAACGAAGCGGACACACTTCCAAGTTTAACTTCTTTATTCTAAGTCTAAACACCACCATGTCAGTTCACAAAATGACAGAGCTGTCACCAACATTCTAATCGAGGCGCCTAGACAATCCAAAGGAACAATCACGGGGTAGGGTTAGGAGGGATGGATGTTTAGTAAATTGGAATGGATTATATGTTCCTCGATATATAAATATGTAAACACCTTCTAATGGATGAAATTGCAACATAAAGCATTAAGACTAATTACAACAGTACTGTCACATGACATCAATTCGACAGTAGCACAGTAGACGAGGCGATGACAGTACCAATCAGGAACCAAATCCTTGGTACACTGCCAAGTTGGTAAAGACATCATTCTGAATGAAGGAAACTCTTTTAAATATCTGTTTTGGATTTAAAAATAGATAGTTGTCATTGAAAAAAATGTTATTTCTGCAGCAAAAGTCTTCCTATTAGGCTCAGCACTGTGGACGCTACCCTCTTGCTGGCCCAATATATTCAGCACAGCCGCCGCTAATGCAAATTCACCCATTCTGAGACTTGGATACCACTACTCTTCTTGAATGCTTAAAAACAAGCACTTTTAAAACCAGTAAGTTTTGCATTTGTGACCTATTGGCATTCTCAGTGGTGTCTACTCATGGTGAACATGCTTGCATCCTTGATGCTGTGCAACGAGGCTAGAATTAAAAAGAAAAAAAGTTTGATGTGGCTGTCAGAGTCATTTTATTGGCACACGCATGAGTGTGCGAGAATGGTGCAGGTACTTGTTTTTCATTTTTAGTTACTGATCCGAGTAGGATTGGTAAGTAAAAAGAAAAAAAAACATGCAAGAGGTTTTTTGTTGTTGTCATGTGATTAAAGTGATCTGTGGTGTGGTGTAAACAGAAGCAAAATGGAAGCAATTGAAGGGGCAAAGGAACACAAGGGCAAGCAGAAGGAATGCCGGTGAGGTTAGGAGGGACAAACATAAAAGCAACACAGGGAGGGTGGGGAACTGGCATGGAAGGAACATGGGGAGGGCAGAAGGGACCAATAAGAAACATTGGGGAGGTCAGTAAGGAAAGAAAAACTAAGAGGATACGGGGTTGAGGGAGTCAATGAGGAGAAGCACAGGCAACAGGAAGAGGGGGCAGGTGACAGAGAGCTACACTGGTCGACACGTACCTGAGGGAGACAGCTAAAACAGACACATACTCAAAATGTAGTGCTTGAAAAGCAAGCAATGAAAGCAGATACCAGACAAACAAATTGATGGTAAAGAGGCAATCCTCCATGGGAGAAACAAGCACAAGATTGACAAGCTAGTGCACGAATAAGCAGTGAAATGAAAGTGACAAGAGCAGTCACCTAATGCAGTGCAGACATGTTAATAAGTCTTGAAAGAAACATGCATAATTATCATAAGAAAACCCTGCCATACACAGTTTAAAACAAGCATTTACAATGCAACGGGTCTCGCGTTTGCTCATGTTAGAGCTGATCGCGTTGTAAACTCCTAACCCGACTTTTCACCTATCGGGCAAAAGTGCATTTGTGTACACAACCCGAAAAAGTGAAATTAACTATGTAAAGCGCTGGACTTCTGCCAAGCGAGATCGCGCTCGTAAATTAGAGAAAAAGAAGTCCACGAGCCCGATGGAAAACAGCGAGCCTCGCATGTTTTCTGTACTTGGTCGCTGCGCTCGAGGAGGGCTAGCCACTGGAAAAGGCATGACGTATGCTTGCCTTCGACTAATGAAAGCAAGCAGATTTTATTAGGCAAGCTCACGAACCAATAAAAAACACTGACGTGAAGTTGACAGGGCTCCGAGCCCTTTTCTAAATACAAAAGTGTCTCGCTGCAATACGCATGCGCATGCAACGCAGGCTCGACCCTAAAAATGTAGAAGGCAATACTGCACTAGAAAAATAACAATACCTTTATATCCACTATTATCATCCCGTTGTAAGTTGATAACATAAAAATGGACACAATTATGATAATATCATGTTTCCCCTCACCTGAACTGGAAAACCTAGAATGGGCTTTATTTTCCCTGCACAAATTCCTCCATGTCTCACTTTGCAAAATTTGTGCGGGAAAAGAGCTCATTATTAACTCACCAGTCACGCAGTCTGGGTACAAAATCCAGGTTGCAGGTACATTGGCATTACCTGTCTGTTTGTAATCCTTGCCCAAGTGTGTCAATCCCAAATCTGTTGTACTTCTCAGCAGCACTAATGTTATAATTGTTGCTCAATCCAATGTCCATACATGCCAGAATCAAAGTGATTATTCTTTCATAGTTCATGTCCTTCCAGAGAAATAAACAGACCAAGGTATATTAGAATCCTTCCCATCTAAAATCGCTGCCAAACAATGACCACCATGTTCATTATTTTCAAAGACAAAATGACCCTTGACCGTCATTGTAGATTCATACAACAATAACAACAACAGCCACCGAGATGCCCCCTAATCTATCTAAGGCTTGCAAGAGGAGATGGAAACGTCACTATGTGGCAACTTTCCTGAAACATGTTGAGAACTGGATGCAGCCTAGCTGGCTTTACATAAGGCGTCGTTCAAAGTTCTGTTAAGCTGGACAACTCTCCCTTTTAACTGGCCTGACTTAACAGGGCATTGACTAATATATTGTAGGTGGGTGCTGTTTAAAAACAGTGCTTCCTTCAGGCTGCAGGTAATACGACAATGGAGATTGCACTCAAGTGCTGCCAGTTACGTGGAGTGCTTACCCTATGGCTTTTCCCCACAGAATACCTTAAGACTCGCACTGGTCACATCCCTCCTAGAATCACCAGTCTTTTCAGGACTATGGAGCACAACTCATATTCAGCTTGAAGTGCCACACTCACATCAAACTGACCGAGAAAACTGAACATTGGCCTTATGGTAAAGATATTATTTTGAATTTGTGCATAAAAAGCATAAAGGTCCATAGTTTCATTCCAGTACACCTCTCTGTTATGTTTTTGCCATACCATCCATCCCAGCACAGTAGATCACTCACCCTGATTCTACCTTGAATTTTCCCTGCCAGATTTAAATTATTATGGGGAAGATCGTTTTGTGCAAACTGCTTTTCACTTTTTAATTTGTTCCCTGCACATTCAGGACTTGACAAGACATCTCTATGTAAACCTTAACATATGTGCCCTGCCCACCTCTGGATCATCAAACCACGTCTACTGCTATATTTTCAGTTACATATAGTTGGTCAGACATGTCGCCTGCCTACTGCATGACTGGTACATGGTATCCTTGATATCTCAATGGCAGCCTGTCCACCGAAATACGTCTTCCAGTACACACTTTCGGAGGAATTGATAACCCAACACTGTTTCCTATTTGGACATGAGTCAGCATAATTCTCTTTTGTATCTCTCTCTCTCCCCAAGATCCCCAAGAAGTTCACTCCAGTGAGGCTTATGGCTGCATGATGCAGAAGGTCACATACACAATGCACAAATAAATTAATGATACTAAAGAGCTTCACTTGAACACATTGTGTACCTTTTTTCCTCAGAGGAACATGAAGCACACGCGATTTATTGTTCAAATAAATAGACAGTTGTTCCAGGAACTGGAAGTTGTTCCATACAAGAATATCAATACTTACTTAATAAATTTGTAACACATCTTTACAGCAGTGTTATATACAGTTCCCCCGTAGTTACCTGTATCTTAAACTAACCATCCAGTCCGTGTTTGCTTGTGTTCTAATGCCATTCACAACTCGTGGCTGTTTTGTTGATGCACAGGTAGAGACGACATCTAAAAATAAGAATGTATAGGAAAATTTGATATATTGTGAAATGCTAGCGAAGCTGAGTACCAAAAAATAATTAAACGAGCGAATAGTCAGCATCTATCCCTTATCTAAAACTTCAGGTATTGTGTGCTTTGTGAGGATATTCGATGTAGAATGAAAAATATGATTTTCCATTAAAACATTACTACTCTAAGGTCCATACCAACTACTTTTTGTAACTGCATGTCTTTTTGGTTACTTTCATGCACTTGTGTTTGTCAAAAGGTGACAACTGTTTATTTTTTTACATTAAATCATGAATGAGGCGAATAAGCATTTCTGGCACTCTCTGCCTTAATTCAGCCCGGATCACTGCTGTGATACAAAGCTCTAAACTTCACAGAAAGAATGAGAGTAGATAGCACACCCAGGCATCGCTAAGGTATTTTCCCTCCACGAACCTCTTTTCAGTACTTATGGTACAGCAATTCATTTTGCAGTACCATTTCCTTGAGTATGTAGTGTCTGACACTCCACAGGATTCACTATCAACTCATAAGAGAAACTCATGAAGCACGTCAATGAATAATGATGTTGATGATGCTACCACTACACACGAAGCTCCCCACGGACCTCAGGCTTGGACCGGTACCGCTGGTATCGCCCCATGTTGGGCGCCAACTGAGGTACTGGGTTTTTCAGAACCGGTACTGATCCGGTAACCCAGTGGTGCCAGGGTACACCCAAAGAAAAAATGTTTACAGTGCCATTCACAACAGGGAAGGGGTCCCTAGGGGACCCCTTCCCTTTTGCGAATGGGTTACCACCCATTTCAAAAGGGTGCAGAATGTGATTGGTTTACACAAACCAATCCTGCATTGCACTGCGACTCTCAATTAGGAAGGGAACACCCCTTCCTAATAGTGACTCGCAAGCCCGTTTTGCGATTCAGTAACCAGGTTACCGAATCACAAAATGAGGTTTGTGTATTGCGATGTGCTTTTTGCATGTCGCAAACAGCTAAATTCGCTGTTTGCAACGTGCAAAAAGCTTTCTACATCTGGCCCCTGGTCACACTATCCACCTCATTTGGAGGGCTGTACTAATTATTGTGTCCCTGCAACTAAGAAGCACAAGTATGGACACTGCAAGGGTGGACTTGCAATATGTGTATCCATCACCAACACAATCGAATGCCAGGAGCAGGAAAGCAGCGAGGCTCATCTGCAAGTAGTAGACATGGCCCGTAACACTTCAAAAGGCTTTATTAGGAAATTTACAGTGGTGAATGTTTACATCCACCCCTGTGCAAAAACAAGGACAGAGCAATCCAATAAGCTGCTAGGCCTAATTTTGAGGCAAAGGGTGGAGAGCTTCAGCAACAATCTCATCATATCAGGTCTCTTCAATATGTGGCTAATGAGCCCACTTCCCACAAATGAGGTCATAGGGGTGCAAGCCACACTTTGGATGACGCCTCATGGAGAATCTCCCCACTGGCATAAAGAAGACACAAGGGGACAGATTTTAGAAGGCAATCTGGAATATTTTGGACTTAGAGCACTAAATGGCTGCATAGCCCATTGTAAAGCTCCTGGACTCTTGTATTTAACATACTCCGGGGGATCTCTTACCTCTTACACCTTTATGACTCTTCCCCTGATTTGTGGCATCACTGCTTATGACCTCGTGGACAAGTTGAAAAGTGATCACCATCCACAAGAGATAACACTGGAAATCAGTTTGGAGGTCTACATGCATGAGGTGTATCAAAAAATCACAAGATATATAATCAACCTAATACGCATTAAATGCACTGCTAGCACCCTTTCAACACTAGTGCACAGAGTTAAACAATTAGTGGCATCCACACAAGAAAAGGTTGAAAATCCCTTTACTAGCTGGGAAAGGTTTACCACAAAGACTGCAAATTAACAGCCCAAGCCAGTCTCAGGTAAAAAGAAGTGCCTTGCAATATTACCACAACTCATTGGGGCGAGGGGAACAACTTTAGGTTAAGGAGTGCTAAATGGAGGGTTAACCTACTTTGGAGAGCTCTTAAAAAATCTGAAATGGACTCTGAAACTTTTCACAATCTTTGGGATATGAGAAAACAAAAAAAAAATGGTTAAACGGTCGGCACAAAAGGACCGTTGGGACTCCTTCTGGGCAAAGTTGCTACATGACATCAGGAAAAACAACTCCACAAATGTCTGGCCGGCGTAATCAGGCCAAGCAGATACCTTCCAAATGTAGAAACCTCTGACATACTGGAGACAACTTAGTACAATTTTTTGTTTAGCCACTTTAACCCTGAGGCACCAGTGGAACAAATCAGCACCTACTGAGAAGATCGAGAGCCAGCAAATACCGTGATAACATCACACAGGGAAGGTGATCATAAATCATCTTTGTGCTCAATGGCAACATCCACCGTCCAGAGGCAAATTGCAAGGGGTCGCAGAGATGGGGCACTGGGTCCGAACAGAATTCTGCCAGCCATCTATAAGAATAAGCCACTATTCTGGGCAGCTCAATTAACACCAGTTTTTAACAGCATTATGCTGCACCACTACATCCCTTCGTCATGGCGTGGTTCGATCCTCACACCATTTTGTAACGGAGGAAACAAAGGGGACCCCGGAAACTACCTCCTGGTTGATCTGTTAGACAATAATGCTAAATATTTCATAGGAGTATTATTGGAAGAACTGCAGCACTGGGCAGATAATAACTCTGTCATACTGCCAAATCAAATTTGCTTCACTAAGTTAACAAGGACATCAGTAAACATTTTTGCACTTTCCGTGCTAACTGGCTCAACAAAAGCAAACAATCACCCAGTCCAGTTTGGTTTCATAAATTATAGGTCCACATTTGACAGGGTCGACCAGGGAAGGTTCTGGAGGAAATTGGCCAACCTGAATATCTCAGAGAGCTCTCAGTAAGAGCACTGGAATTACTACATACAGACACATGGGTAAGAATAAAACTTGGGGACAGGTTTCACTTATCCAGACAAATCAAAACAACACAAGGCCTAAAGCAAGGATGCGTCCTAGCGTCCGGCTTTCTTTAACTTGTTTTTTAATCAGATATCACTGCCATACTACATGCAGTTAATTCACATCTGCCCAAAGTGTGAGCCTTCCAGCTTTCAAACCTTCTGTGTGTGGATGATCTTGTCCTCCTCAGCAGAACTAAGGTTGACCTGAAATGGCTTTTTGATTTGGCCTACTTCAGTAGGGAATTGGTTGATTATTAATAGAAAGAAAACAAAAATACTAGTAGTTTAACGTAAAAGGTCATAGAAGCATACTTGGTCCTCGGGAAGTCAAAAGATTGGATCAGTAAAGAGCTTCAAGTACATCCGAGTTCACTTCAACAGTATTGCAAGGTACGGTGACTAACTCAAGGAAATGAGAAAGAAAGGCAATGTATTGGCCTATGGTTTGAGATCTGGTTATTATAAACTGAAAGGCCCAACAATTACACCTATTGTGCAGGTGGCCAAAGCAAAGGTGGGAGTGAGGGCCTTAGGGATTGGGACAGTGCAATCCTGGATAAAACAATACACAAATTATATAGGTCAATCTTCCAATTACCATCCTACACTTCCTTAGCCCAGATTAGCCTGAGTTAGGTATTGCCAAACAATAACTGGCTCAGAATGCAGCCTAGATGGTGTGCTGTCACAAACTAAAATTGGCAATGGAAGGTTCCTTGGGCTATTATCTCTGGTCTGCATTAACAGGAAGGTCGTGTTCCCCAGCACAGATCTACCTGGATCAGGACCTATGAGCTCCTGGTCTAACTAACGTTTGGGACTCGCCCCTAAACCACCTGCAGTTTAATAATCTGGCCAAATCTACTATACAGCTGTTTTCAGTGCTTGAGGATAAAGACAGTTTATCCAGATGTAGACATTGTTGGATGACACTCCACAGTTAAATCAGGTTAAAACCAAAGGGCTGCCTAAGTGATCCCTACAGTAACAAGCCCAAGGAACAGGTATTGAAATACAGGCTGGGGATATTACCCATCTTAAGCCACTACCCCAGTGAAAAAGAAGGGAAGGTCAAGAAATCTGTTGGCTATGTAACCAGGAGCCAGAGGACATCATTGATATTCTTTACTTGTGCTGCTCTCTTATGAGATCATCTGCGGCGTACCTCAAGGCTCATCACTCAGCCCGACACTCTTCAATGTCTACATGAGCCCCCTCGCCAACATCGTTCGCAAGCATGACATCATCATCACCTCCTACGCCGACGACACCCAACTTATACTCTCCCTCACCAAGGACCCCGCCAGCGCCAAGACCAACCTACAAGAAGGTATGAAGGACGTCGCAGATTGGATGAGGCTCAGCCGCCTAAAGCTGAACTCTGAAAAAACGGAAGTCCTCATCCTCGGCAACACCCCGTCCGCCTGGGACGACTCCTGGTGGCCCACGGCCCTCGGCACCGCACCGACCCCCACAGACCACGCCCGCAACCTCGGCTTCATCTTGGACCCTCTTCTCACCATGACCAAGCAAGTCAACGCCGTGTCCTCCTCCTGCTTCCTCACCCTCCGCATGCTCCGCAAGATCTTCCGCTGGATCCCCGCCGACACTAGAAAAACCGTGGCCCTCGTCACGAGCCGCCTGGACTACGGCAACACCCTCTACGCCGGGACCACAGCCAAACTCCAAAAACGGCTGCAACGCATTCAAAACGCATCGGCACGCCTCATCCTCGACGTACCCCGCAACAGCCACATCTCCGCACACCTGAGACACCTGCATTGGCTCCCAGTCAGCAAAAGGATCACCTTTCGACTTCTCACCCACGCACACAAAGCCCTCCACAACAAGGGACCGGAATACCTCAACCGACGCCTCAGCTTCTACGTCCCCACCCGCCTCCTCCGTTCCTCTGGCCTTCATACTCGCTGTCGTCCCTCGCATCCGCCGCTCCATGGCGGGTGGGAGATCTTTCTCCTTACTGGCGGCCAAGACCTGGAACTCCCTCCCCACCAGCCTCAGAACCACCCAGGACCACTCCGCTTTCCGGAGACTCCTAAAAACCTGGCTATTCGAGCAGCAGTAACCCCCCCTTCCCCCCTAGTGCCTTGAGACCCGCACGGGTGAGTAGCGCGCTTTATAAATGTTAATGATTTGATTTGATTTGATTTATGGGTGATAGGCCGGCGCTCTTGCACAGGAAGTAGAAGGTTCAAGGAGTAGGGTCCTGCAGGGAGGCAGTAATTGCCTCAGGCTGTACTGTGCTATAGTGAAATTTCTGCAGAGATTTGTGATAAAGGCTGTAGCAAGTGTCTTAGTAGAGGTTAGAGAGGAGGAAACCACTTTAGCATTCTTAAGTATCCCAATATCCTTAAAGGACCTACCTGGACTTGCTGTCTTGTGGCTCTAGTGAGATTACAGCCTGTGAAACGTTTATAAATTTTCTTAGCACATGTATCAACCAGGACAAAGCGTCAGCTTGGTCGGGGTGCCGAGGGATAAAGCATAATACCTGCCTACTATTGACCCCCAATGCCTTATTTAACGCCGCTCAGATCTGTTGTTTATTTTTACAATGATTGTTTGCTTTTAACTTTTATAAAGCACTGTGCACTTTAATTGCAAAGATGCACCTCAATCTTAATAATAGTTATTCTGTGCAAAAGGATAGCTTGGTTGGGGTGTTGATGGATAAATTACTAATCCCACCTGCTATAGTTCCCTGATGCCCTACTTAACGCTACTTCAAACCCATAACGAGTACTCACATTTTAACTTTACAAAGTACTGTACGATGTAGTTGTGCACTTGAGCTTAAAATCTAATAACGCTCATTGCATTTCATCTGCTGCATTCTAATGTTAATTCTTATCTTGGCATCAGGGGTGCATCTTTCTGGGAAAGGCTAAGGCATACACATTTAGCGGGTCAATGATTGTGAGCTCTAGTTCAGGAAGAGAGTCCCTTCCAATAATCTGTTTAAAAAAGGGCTGGGTAGGAATGGTTTAAGTTGTTTTAAATACTGTCTTGAAAAGTCTGACACAAGATATATATTCCACTACACCCTTTATGCTGCTGGATTGTTGTGTATGTTGTAGGTGTTTTATAATGTAATTTATTGTACAATGCAATACGTTGCAATGGGTTTATTAATCAAGCAATAAAGATATTTCTTAGTGGCTCTAAACCAGTTCTGGACCAGCTACCCCCTCCTAACTGGCTTTTAGTTGGATATTAAATTACTATCAAAATTAGCCCTTAAATCATGGTCTTATGTGCTCCCAAACAAAAGGCAAGCATTATAATCTGTTATAAAATAAGATAGTGTTTTCCTATATGAGAGCTAGCCTTGCCACAGTGAAAAACAACTTTGAAGGTTTTCTACTGTTAGGGCATGCCAAACATTAAATATACATGTCCTACTTTTTAAATACCGAGCACCTTGCCCTATACGCATTTAGGGCCTACTAAGGGGTGACTTATAAG
This sequence comes from Pleurodeles waltl, assembly GCF_031143425.1. Classification (NCBI taxonomy): domain Eukaryota; kingdom Metazoa; phylum Chordata; class Amphibia; order Caudata; family Salamandridae; genus Pleurodeles; species Pleurodeles waltl. The sequence goes on from NC_090442.1 coordinate 431,786,182, forward strand.
TACTGAAAAGTAAAGTTTAGACTAATGCGAAATTATCATCTGGCTAGGTCGAAGTGGCAGCGTTTAAAACTGCACACACAGGCTGCAGGGGCAAGTCTGGGTCCTGTAGTGAGTGGCACAAAGAGTGCTGCTGCCCACTTGAAGCATTACATTCATAGGCCCTAGGCACATGTGGTACCATATTCTAGATACTTATAAGTAAATTAAATATGCTAGTTAGATGTATGCCAATATACCCATGGTCAGAAGGGAAGGCAACTTTACTTCTGATTTCAGGAGTAAACTACATAGAGTCCTAGGGCAAAGAAGGCAAAAATCTGGGAGAATACCATGCAAAAAATGCCCCTCACCATCATCATTATTCTTATTATTCTTCTTCTTATTATTAATATTTTTTTTTGTTGCTGTTATTATTGTTGTTATTATTATTATTGTTACAAAAATACAAATGCCAGTTATGGTGACGAAGATGATGATGATGATTATTATTATTATTATTATTATTATTGTTATCATTATTATTATATTAGATGCACTAAAAATAATTACATCTGGAATCGTTTGAGCATTATAAGTTTAAGTATTATTATAATGAATAATAATAATTATTATTATTGTGCTTCTTATAATTATTATTATTTGTACTGTTATTATTGTTATTATTAGTAGTAGTGGTAGCAGAAGCAGTAGTAGTTGTAATAGTATTAGTATAAACATAATAATAACTCATAAAACTGAAACAGTTCCAGATTCCATTTTATTTGAATCACAGCTAAGTTCATGTGATAGTAAGGAACTCATTAAGAGCAGCCTGATAAATGGTATGCTGTGTATCGTTCTTGATAAAATTGAACTTGACAGAGTCTGAGTTTATCATATGCAATTAAGACCAGACAATTAATACATTTCAAGTAATAACATGCAGATTTTGTTGCTTACCACACCGCAATCTGCATGTTCTGGGAAATACTGGGCATGTCTCCAGATAAATATCATTAGGTTTTACCTGCGGACATTTACCACAAAACTTGTCATTGCAATATATGCAGTAACAGGAGATATCACATATATTCCAATAGGCAGGCAGCTCCTAATGATGACCCAAGTATGGACCTGATAAACCTGATGTTCCTAATAAACCTGATCTTGGCCCAGGTCTGCCAGGAACATGCCTGCAGCTTCACCATAAATTGTTCTAGTGGATCTGACCCTTATTAGCTGATGTTGTGGAGAATTCTGAACTTCCCATTATCTGTTTGGTGTGTCAAAGATAAAAGTGGAACTGTGGCTGACTGAAGTTACATCAAAGAAATGAAACAGCAATTACTTTGAGTGTATAACTTTCCTTCAGAAGAAAAGTCTTTAAGAATACTAGGAGGAAATGTACAGGATACTAACTGATTCAAGAATAAGAACTTTTCATCCAAAAGTAAAAACCATAACCCTCTGGCTATTATGAGATTGACTGAGTGGATGGGTATAGTTGTTATCTACTCACCGAGAGAAAGGAATGATTTGGTTTGATAATAACACTGGTTCTGTTTGATGATTCACAACACTTGCCAAAAGGATGTTCATCCAACTCAGCTCCTTTCTTGAACGTTTTCAGAGAGTGTAGTGTATTGTAGTGGAATAGTGTGAAGTTGTGTAGAGAAGCATACACTGGGATGGCATAGAGTAGAGGGGACTGGTGTAGAGTACATTTGCATAGACTGTTGAAGAGTATAGTGGCATAGAGTGTGTAGGAACCTGGCTCTTTATATAGTGGACCACAAAGAGGTACACTGTGTAAAGAGTCCAGGCAAACTGCAAAGAAATTACAGCGGCACCCCAAATGCTCTTTTTTGTGGTAGTGTGGATGAGTAGTTAGACATTCCAGAGGGTAGTGTTATGCATGTATTCAATACACACACATAGGTAATAAGCGAGACACACACCTAATAAAGAAATCCAACACCAATTTATACAGATAACACATACATTTATATGAATTGAGGGCCTGATTTAGATTTCAGTGATGGGTTACTCCATCACAACTGTGATAGATATCTCGTCCAGCGAAATTTAAATCCCAAAGGAAATATTGTTATTTTTATTTTGGCAGATGGGATATCCATCATCGTTGTGACAGAGTAACCTCTCCGCTGATATCGAAATCAGGGCCTAAAATACAAAGATCATCGTAATCAGGTAACTACATTCAGAGTTATGAATTTTTCCAGCTTTCAAAAGCTGACAGTGCAATTTTTAGGTGCAGTAAAGTTATCCTATGGGGAAAAACATGTACCACATTTGGGCACTTAACAGCGACTTACGAGACTGTTCTCCAGGATTTAAGTTGAGCATGGAGCTAGGTCCAAGGCCATACCAATAGGTTACCTAGGGAAGATCTGGGGAGTCCAGGTGCAGAGGTTCGTTATGGCATTGGGTAGCCCATTCACTTAAATGAGGAATGGTCTGGTAGGAAAGAGGCTTCCAACTGGGACTGGGGGCCAGTCCAAGGGAACCCAGGGGGGCTTGACCCTTGAGGTCCTCAAGCACATAAGGAGACCACTGGTCCACTTTTCCTTGGGCTGTGGGGCTCGGATGCAGTGGTACCATTTGGCACTGGATCTGGTGCTGGAGTTCCTTGCGGTTGGAGGGAGCCTGCAAAAAGGGGCTGCAGGCGCCACTGGAAGTCCAGTACGGCTGAACCAATAAGTAGGCTCAGGTCTTACGATGCTCAGGGACATGGGGACAACTTTGGTCCTCTTCTCTTTAGGCTGGTGTTTCCGGGAGCAGAGTTGTCCTTAGGCGTCAGGTTTCTGTCATGGAAGGCACTCGCAGTAGAGGGGGCCAGCACAAAGAGGATGAAGGTGGAGACTGGGAGACCAGTCTTAGCAAACCCAAGAGTGGGCTTAGACTTTAGGGTCTTGGGACCCTGTTGGCACTGTCACCTCCCTCGTACTCGGGATGTGGGACTCAGGTGTAGAGGCACTTTGAGGTGTCAGTTGGCAGTGGTCAGAGGCTCTCTCTTTGTCTTGTTTCTGCTACAGAGGGGCAAACGGGACTCCCGGGCTACTCACGATGTGGGTCTCACTGTCTGGGAAGTCCCTCAATGCGCAAGTGGGTTTTCCTCAGCATTGGTGCATAGCCTGGACACAAGCAGTCTAGGCTGTTGCAAGGGGTCCAGTACCCCAAGTATTGCTGTTGCTTCTTTTGGTGCCTGCAGCTGCAGGTGAGTAGCTCCTCTACTCCAAGGGAGTTTCTTTGGCAGTTGACAAAGCACTGGCAGCCCTCTTAGTTTCTTGGAGTCTGCACAGAAGCAGGACGAGCCAGTTGCTTCAAAAGGGTTGAGGCAGGCTGGCATAGTTCACGCCAAATCAGTCATGATGCTCAGTTCTTAGGATTAGCAGTCTTCTTTGTCCACTCCTTCTTTTGTGTCCATCACAATCTGAAGTCCTGGCATCAGGGGGCCCCCTAAATACTCAATTTAGTGGCATTAAGGGGGGTGAGATGTAGTAGTAAATGAGCTACTTACCGCTGGTGACACTAAGCCCCCAGATGACTGCTTCCTTCCTAGCTATGTCCCCCTGATGCAGTGAGCATCCTATGGGAGTGCAGGAAAAAATAATCAAAAAATCATCATAAAGAAACTGGTTTGTAAGCTCTGATTTGGACTTTGACTGTGAAGAATGTTCTTTATATATTTTTAAGAGATGGTGTATCAGCGTCAAAGCAGCGAAAGAACACAGGTTTCCCTATTTCTTTTGCTATGATTTTGCATCCTCCTTTGAAACATTAATTAATAATATTTTGCATGAAATTTTGCACACGATTCATCATCCAAAAGAGGTTGACACATTCAAAAAGGTGCCAGAGTGGGATTGAGAAATACATCACTTGATTCTAACGGCTTTAAACTATTTTGTTTAAGCACCAACCTCTGAAAAATGTGCCAGAAATATTTCTGTATCAATGAATTCATGGCGTTCACTGATTCTGATCTTCTCAATGCTGGAAGCTTTATTGCCTCCCCAACATAGTTGAGGGTAGCCACTGACACTGAAAGAGAGGCTAACTCCAGGCTAATTCCACAGGGCCTTAGCTATGGATGTTAAGAAGTGAGCTTTGTACCTGGCTCCTGGAACCTTATAAGGATTTCTAAATTTAAATGAAGCTGTTTTCCTGAATTTACATCACAAAGAGAATAAGTAAATAACATCCAATCATGCACTGCAAATCTGATCCGAAAATGGAAGCCAACGACTACAGCAGTACAAGATATTTTTTGAGAAATTATTCTGCATAGATAATTGAAATATGGAGTAGTCTCTTCCATGTGAAGTATAATTAAAGACGGTAAAATAAATGAATAACTTTCCTTATTCAATGTAGAATTTCTCATATTAAGAAACACATGCCTGAACCCACTATTTCTGTGATTAGAAGAAAGAAAATTGGTTTTGTAAACGTGCAACATATATTCCAATGACACCTGATATGCCATATTTAGTTAGTGGAGCATTATCAAATGATTCAATTCAAAGTTGCCATATGTACACATGATATCAGGACTCATGTAATATCCACATGGTGTGTATCTCTTTTTAGGTTCACTGATTCCTATCAAACAAAATGATCAAGGACTTAAGGTGCATCTTTCAGGATGGTGTACTCGTGAGTACACATTTTGTAAACAGTTGATATTCAAATGCTCCTACAGTATTAATTTGAGCACTTATTTTTATAGCAAAAAATTAACTGGACACTGTTTACTGCCACACTATTTAATTAATCTGAAAAATTAGACTAATCATGATGTTGTAGCTAGGGGTGTGTGAAATGTGCATAATTATGTACAATTATACAATATTTCAGGAAAATAATGCAAAACAACACATAACTGTGTGAAGTTAAAATCCATCATTTAGCTCTACATGGTAATACGAAACGTGTCCTCTTAAAGTTTTGACACAAGGACACATTTCATGTTAAAACATGAAACAACTTTCTGATTGTTCTTGTTGGTCTGTTAAATTTCTGAAATTTCTCATAACAAGTGAAAAATGAAATCCCTGAAATTATGTAAATTTCACAAGGGCTCCATTATAGCTATAATTTATCATTTAGTGACTGCATAACTGAAGCACATGATTTCATCAGTGCAATATGTGATTTTTTACTGTGCTTGCTTATCTATAAATTGTGTATTCTGACTAATTCCATATGCAATGTGTGTGAATGTTAATTTAAAGAAGCACAAAAAAAAACTCACGGTCTAGATTGGCAACTGGAGGGGTTGTGTCTCCTTCACCTAAAAATACATACAAAATAAAGAAATCTCAGTATCAGTTGAAGCATCAATACAGTTAGCAACTACGAGAGCAAAACAAATATGATGGCAATAATAACAATACCAACAACAAAAATAAAAAAGCATAACTTTGACAATGATGGTGATATTATGTTCACTATTTCTATTCTTCTTCTTCTTCTTATTATTATTATTATTATTATTATTATTATGACTTTTTAGATTTGTAATCAACTTTATGTGGCAACCCCTACTTATGAACAATATTTATATACACTCTTTTAGCTTGCATATTGGCAGGGATATTACTACACAAATTCTTCATCAATTTGTTTTATATTGAACTTTTGTCTAATCGTATAAAAAATGATGAAAATTGTTACACATATTTTCAGGTCCTTTAAATAATTATTTCACTGGCTAGCCCACATTAATCAGCTTTTAATGCAGTCTGCCAGGGGGAATATCTTATAGACAAATCCAATTGCAAAGCTGTACATGCCTCAACATTGAGTACCTAAGAATCACAATACCTTCTTGAAGTAATAATGATTTAAAGTAAAATTTCATGACTAATACAGCATTATTTTTACACATTTATCTGTAGGTGATTACACATAAGGAATGTCAGCAGGACCAGTGGAAAAGGGATTTTACTTTGTGTTCCTTGCTGGGGCTGAAGCAGTGCTTAATTTGAGTTGTTGGTTTCCAATGTTCGGTAGTGGCAATTAGTTTTCAACACCAGCACTTCTGACAATCTGCCACCTGGTGGCGCTGTTTGTGTAATATAGAGATGAACACAACAACAGTTGTCTTTTAATTCAATATACATTAAAAATGACTAATACATGGCAGCTAAGCAATTGTTATGACTTTGGGGGCCTGCAATAGACTGAATTGGCACACCTATAGGAGTGTAATAGATGTTATAACAAGTCTGGCAGGGGCAATGGATGGTGCAAGCTGCAGTGGCCTCCTGATGAAGGACATTGCACTTATTTATATATCTTTTTTATTTATTTTTACAAATTGCAAGAGAAAAAGGCACTAGATTATTTTACTGTTAATTCCACAAATCGGTTAAGAAAGGAAACAGTGAATTGCACTTTGATTTTGAAGAAAAGTAATTTTCTAAAGAATTTTTTTAATCATTTCCTGACAGCTATTGCTGCATTATAAAAACTGTATTTTATTAAAAATTTAATTAGTTTTTTAGTATCTTCTGATTTGTACATCAAATGGTCCTCATTTGTTTCATTTAATCATTCAATATTTTACTTTGTTTCTACAGTAGCATAGAAATGTTACATGGTTCATTTACTACATGTTGTTTTTCGGAGTTGATGTTCATGGGCTACATACAATTTTCTCTGAGGCAGTGATGCTGCTTGCTACAAAGCTGTATACATAAAACATTGGTCAAAAGGCTGGGATAAATTATTTGAATTTTCTGACAAGCAAAGTGCTAAATACTTTCTTGGAAGAATTATTTCTTTATCAAATTTATTTTTATACAATTAAATAGGACAAAAAGAATCTTCAATGAGACGAACTGTCCATTATAACATCAAACAATTATGACTTACACCAATACAAACAAAATATGTATATGTTTATATGACATCTAACACAGAATCTAACAATACAACTAAGGTAATCCATAATAACATCTAGGAATTGTCCCGATTAAATCACCTCCTTTGGAGGTAGTGGTACAAAGAGAGCTTAAGGACGTAATCCACTTCCTAGCAATGGTTGTGGTAAATTCTACAAACAAGTGTTGTACCCTGATCCATTACTTCCTGGGGTTACTTGCACTATACGATGTACTTCTAAGCAATCAATTATGCTTTTTACCCAACCCTGCTGTTATCCGCATGGTGTCAATGCGTTTCGGCCCCTCCAATTCTGGGCCTCATCAGGACTACAATGGGACAACTTAACCTAAAACATGGTTTAACATCCGTAAAAGATTCAATGCGGGAAGTCCGTTCTCTTAGGGTCGAGGCATAAATTGCAAAAGTTCAAAGTTTTATCAGCTTTAACTGGCTCCGCGTGTAGAATCCGCATGAACGCCAGCCCGATTATTTAGCTGGACAATCCTGGCGTTAAGAGGACATCACAGTTTGCTGTCTAAAAGCCAGTTCAGCAATGATAAGCTTGGAGTTTCTACCGATTCCTGTTTTTTATCAGCTAAATATTATTTTGACTATAAGGAAGGTCAGCCATAGCTCATAACATAACTTGACTCCACTTTCATAGTCTTAAATTTTGAGTCCCTGCCGGGAGCTAGGGAAAGTTGGGTGTGCAGTAGCTGGCATACATTCATATAAAATAAATATAATGTTAGTTTCATGTTCCTTTAATCAGACAGACATTTTCGTAAATACTTTCTTGAGTCTGCACGCTGTGCTGCCAAGAAACAACTTGGCGCAGGGTCAAATAATAACACATATATTAAACTTTATGTTTCAATTTATGAAATGTCATTTTCATCCATGTTTTTGAAATAAATGTAACACTTCACTTACAACAATTTCACAAAACATACATAGAAAATGAAGAGGTGGAGAACTATACATAAGCATTTCTTGCATTTCTGACTTAAGAGCCACATTCAGTGTTTTTCACAGTAAGGCCATGTCCTCCCAATGAAATCCTTTCCTGCTTCCTTTGTTTGAACAGTTGTCGGGCCATCAGGTTGGCAATTGATAAATGCAGGGATTGCCTTTTGGTGTAGTGCAGAGGAAGTATACACATTTTCTATATCAATGTATTCTGTACTTTCCGTGTGGTTATCCACCAGGACTCAAGGACCATTTCAAAAAGATGGACAAGGATTCTGTTCCACTGAGCATTTGGACATCTTTTTTCGAACCATTCATGCAAAAAGTCCTTCATCTAGTGGAAAACGTGGCCCAAACAGGTAACAATGTTTGTCTGGTTCAACGTACCTTTTCCAGATGTACATGAATTTTAGTATCTCCAGCAAACATTTGCATGTTAAGTTGACGCTGCTGTTCCATAGGGCACATACATATATACTCAAGAAAAAGAGAATCCTTGTGGTACTCCCATGTCTTTTGTATGATGATGATTATGTTTGTTAAAACGGGGTCTCTAGTAAGCAGTGGTTTGCACCTTGTGCAGGTAGGGACCCTCATTCTAGTCAGGGTAAGTGAGTCACACAGCTAAAATAACCCCAGCTCACCTGCTTGGTAGCTTGGCACAAGCAGTCAGGCTCATCTCAGAGGTAATGTGTAAAGTATTTCTACACACACAGTAACACAATGAAAACACCACACAAGTACTCCACACCACTTTAAGGAAATAGCCAACATTTATCTGAGTGAAACAAGACCAAAACAACAAAAATCCAACATATACAATTAAAGATTAAAATGTTCAAAGATGAAATCTTAGCATAGCGCTCAGAAATGCAATAGCTTCAACTGGAGCTATCACAACGTCTTGATGGAGTCATTCCCAACAGTCCGATGCCATTGGTGAGGGAGTGCGAGCGGGTCACGAAATCGCACACACCCCAGGGACAGTAGCTTGGAAAATGCTGAGGAAAGGTGAATTGTTGCTGGAGCTCGTGCGGTGTTGGTTCCTTTCTGCTACTGAGGAGGTGAGGCATCGGTTCCTTACTGATAGGCAGTGGAGGTGAGGCACCCGCTCCTTAGATTGCAGGGGGAGTGATGTAGCATCAGTGGCGAGGCACCGATTCTCCTTACGACAAGGCAGGGTTGTGAATCCAGCAGGTCAAGATGAAAAGCTTCGACTTCGTGGTGCTGTGAACACACCACAGAGCCACAGGTGATGCTGCGGAGTCAGGGATCACGGTTGTTGGTGACATAGCACTCAGGACTCATGCAGTGGCAGGACTTCAGAGGAGCTGGTCTTCTGTTGCAGGTCATGGTTGTTACTCTCAGAGGAGACCACAGCTCCGGTGCAGGCAGCAGCATGAAGTCAGACAGCTGCGCTAGTCCAAAGTCACTCTGGAATTGGTGTGCTGGGTTTCTTTTTGGTTGCACCAGAGCTCACATCAAAGAGCCCAGGAACTGGTTTTGGCACCACCTGACAAGTCAGGACTCTCAGCAAGAGAGCTCAGGCTCTGGCAGGTAAAGGCTTTGATGGCCATGAAACTTCTTAGCAGGGGCCAAGCTCAGTTCAAGCCCTTGAGAAACCTTGGAAAGCAGGATGTAGAAAGCAAAGTCCAGTCCCCAGGACAGAAGCAGCAAACAGCAGGACAGCACAACAAAGCAACAGGCAGAGTGGCAGTCCCTCCTATAGCATCCACCTCTTCTTCCTAGCAGAATGTCCTCAGCCCAGAAGTCTTCCAAGTATCTGGTGTCAGGGATCCAGTACCTTCCAGAAGTCTTTGTAGGGCACAAGACCCTGCCTTTCCCTGCCCTGGCCCCAGAAAGGGTCCAGCGGGGTGGAGACTACTTTGGGCAAGGACAGGCACAGCCCTATTGAGGTGCAAGTGTCAGCTCCTCCCACCACTCTATCTCAGGAAGAACCATCGGCCTGGTGATGGGCCATCAAGCTATGCAGGGCACACCCCAGCTCCCTTTAAGTGACTGTCTAGAGTGAATGCACAAACAGCCTAACTGTCATCTTGACCCAGATGTGTATTCTACAGACAGGCAGAGACACAGAATAGTTAAGCAAGAAAATGCTATTTTCTAAATGTGGCCTTTTCAAACCAAACATTCAAAAAACAACTTCACCAAAAGATGAATTTTTAAATTGTACGTTCAAAGGCCCAAACGTCACACCTCTATCTGCTCCCAATGGGAAAGTATACTTTAAAGGTATTTCAAGGCAATCCCCATGTTACCCTATGGGAGAGACAGGTCTTGCAATAGTGAAAAACAGACCTAGCAGTATTTCACTATCAGGACACGTAAAACACACCTGTACATGCCCTACCATTAAAATACGCTGCACCCTGCCGATGGGACTTCCTTGGGCCTAATTTAGCTGTAACTTACATGTAGTAAAAGGGAAGGTTTGGGCTTGGCAAGTGGGTGCACATGCCAGGTCAAAATAGCAGTGTAAAAGTGCCCACGCAGATGCTGCAGTGGCGGGTCTGAGACATGTTTAAAGGGCCACTCATGTGGGTGGCACAATCTGTGCTGTGGGCCCAGTAGTAGCATTTGATTTGCACTTGGTGCACTAGACCAGGGACATACTAGTAAATCAAATATGCCAATCAAGGACAAACTAATCACCAATACAATTTAGACAGAAAGCACTTATACTCTAGAATTGATCAGCAGTGGTAGAGTGCCCAGAATCCTAAAGCCAGCAAAAATGAAATTCAGCACAGGATCCAAACAGGAGGTCAGAAGCAAAAAGACAGGAGCAACCACACCTGACAGGTCTAACAATGTTGAACTAATGTGAACTAACAAACTTTGGTTTTAGTGTGGTCAACTCTACTATAGCCCAATCAGCAAGCCTTCTCAGCAGGGTGTGACAACATATTGGGTTATAGTAAATAATATCAACCACAAAAATAATGTTATACGATAAATATGTTGCACAAATATTGGGAAAAAAAATATCACTTTTATGTATGTTTAATATAAAGCGCAATATTTTAGCCAGCCAAATATCATGGTCCAAAATATTGACATTAGATTGGTAAGAATATATATTTGATTGTATTTGACACATTTTTAATATAATTAAATTAAAAGTTAAATTACTGTCAATTCAATTAAAAATATATACATTTTAATAACATATAATCAGTAAAACTTTAAAATAATTGTATAGATTAATACAAAAATACATTATAAATTAAAATTAATTTATAACACACGAGCACATCCCAAATTTGAAATATGATACTGTAGGAAGTTGGCACTGTATGCACTATTTCAAAGTAAGGAATAGTATGCACAGAGTCCAAGGGTTCCCCTTAGAGGTAAGATAGTGGCAAAAAGAGATAATACTAATGCTCTATTTTGTGCTAGTGTGGTCGAGCAGTAGGCTTATCAAAGGAGTAGTGTTAAGCATTTGTTGTACATACACAAGCAATAAATGAGGAACACACACTCAGAGACAATTCCAGGCCAATAGGTTTTTGTATAGAAAAATAGATTTTCTTAGTTTATTTTAAGAACCACAGGTTCAAATTTTACATGTAATACTTCAAATGAAAGGTATTGCAGGTAGGTACAGTAGGAACTTTGAATAATCAAAATAGCATATACAGTCTTCACATAAATCACATATAGCTATTTTAAAACTAGACAGTGCAATTTTCACAGTTCCTAGGGGGAGTAAGAGTTTGTTAGTTCTTGCAGGTAAGTAAACCACCTATGGGGTTCAAGTTTGGGTCCAAGGTAGCCCACTGTTGGGGGTTCAGAGCAACCCCAAAGTTTCCACACCAGCAGCTCAGGGCCGGTCAGGTGCAGAGGCCAAAGAGGTGCCCAAAACACATAGGCTTCAATGGAGAAGGGGGTGCCCCGGTTCCAGTCTGCCAGCAGGTATGTACCCGCGTCTTCGGAGGGCAGACCAGGGGGGTTTTGTAGGGCACCGGGGGGGACACAATTTAGCACAGAAAGTACACCCTCAGCAGCACGGGGGCGGCCGGGTGCAGTGTGCAAACACACATCGGGTTTCCAATGTAAATCAATAGGAGACCAAGGGGTCTCTTCAGCGATGCAGGCAGGCAAGGGGGGGGCTCCTAGGGGTAGCCACCACCTGGGCAAGGGAGAGGGCCTCCTGGGGGTCACTCCTGCACTGGAGTTCCGATCTTTCAGGTCCTGGGGGCTGCGGGTGCAGAGTCTTTACCAGGCGTCGGGATCTGGGAGGCAGGCAGTCGCGGTCAGGGGGAGCCTCAGGATTCCCTCTGCAGGCGTCGCTGTGGGGGCTCAGGGGAGGCAACTCTGGTTACTCACAGGTCTCGTAGTCGCCGGGGAGTCCTCCCTGAAGTGTTGTTTCTCCACAATTCGAGCCGGGGGCGTCAGGTGCAGAGTAGCAAGTCTCACACTTCCGGCGGGAAACGCAGTTGTTTTAAAGTTGCTCCTTTGGAAACAAAGTTGCAGTCTTGGGTGAACAGAGCCGCTGTCCTCGGGAGTTTCTTGGTCCTTCTAGAGCAGGGCAGTCCTCTGAGGATTCAGAGGTCGCTGGTCCCTGGGGCGAGCGTCGCTGGAGCAGTGTCTTTTAGAAGTAGGGAGACAGGCCGGTAGAGCTGGGGCCAAAGCAGTTGGTGTCTCCGTCTTCTCTGCAGGGTTTTTCAGCTTAGCAGTCCTCTTCTTCTTAGGTTGCAGGAATCTATCTTGCTGGGTTCTGGGAGCCCCTAAATACTCGATTTAGGGGTGTGTTTAGGTCTGGGAGGGCAGTAGCCAATGGCTACTGTCCTTGAGGGTGGCTACACCCTCTTTGTGCCTCCTCCCTGAGGGGAAGGGGGCACATCCCTAATCCTATTGGGGGAATCCTCCAGCTGCAAGATGGAGGATTTCTAAAAGTCAGAGTCACCTCAGCTCAGGTCACCTTAGGGACTGTCCTGACTGGCCAGTGACTCCTCCTTGTTTTTCTCATTATCTCTCCTGGACTTCCCGCCAAAAGTGGGGGCTGTGTCCAGGGGGCGGGCATCTCCACTAGCTGGAGTGCCCTGGGGCATTGTAACACGAAGCTTGAGCCTTTGAAGCTCACTGCTAGGTGTTACAGTTCCTGCAGGGGGAGGTGTGAAGCACCTCCACCCAGAGCAGGCTTTATTTCTGTCCTCAGAGAGCACAAAGGCTCTCACCGCATGGGGTCAGAAACTCGTCTCTCAGCAGCAGGCTGGCACAGACCAGTCAGTCCTGCACTGAACAATTGGGTAAAATACAGGGGGTATCTCTAAGATGCCCTCTGTGTGCATTTTTTAATAAATCCAACACTGTCATCAGTGTGGGTTTATTATTCTGAGAAGTTTGATACCAAACTTCCCAGTATTCAGTGTAGCCATTATGGAGCTGTGGAGTTAGTTTTTGACAGACTCCCAGACCATATACTCTTATGGCTACCCTGCACTTACAATGTCTAAGGTTTTGCTTAGACACTGTAGGGGCATAGTGCTCATGCACCTATGCCCTCACCTGTGGTATAGTGCACCCTGCCTTAGGGCTGTAAGGCCTGCTAGAGGGGTGACTTACCTATGCCACAGGCAGTGTGAGGTTGGCATGGCACCCTGAGGGGAGTACCATGTCGACTTAGTCGTTTTCTCCCCACCAGTGCACACAAGCTGGCAAGCAGTGTGTCTGTGCTGAGTGAGGGGTCCCTAGGGTGGCATAAGACATGCTGCAGCCCTTAGAGACATTCCCTGGCATCAGGGCCCTTGGTACCAGGGGTACCAGTTACAAGGGACTTACCTGGGTGCCAGGGTTGTGCCAATTGTGGAGACAATGGTACATTTTAGGTGAAAGAACACTGGTGCTGGGGCCTGGTTAGCAGGGTCCCAGCACACTTCTCAGTCAAGTCAGCATCAGTATCAGGCAAAAAGTGGGGGGTAACTGCTGTAGGGAGCCATTTCTTTACAGATACTAATTTGCATTCAATAATAAAATACAATATAAACATGCTTAACCATCACTAATAATAAATTAAAAACAACATATTTTAAAATTGTTAAACTATTAGAAATATGTTTTGATATATGCAACACAAAGAAAAAATTTGAATTACCAGTAACAAATGGTCCAAAGTGTCCCTATTATACTTCATTTTTCTTTTTGGATGTCAATCAGTAGGTGGATATCCCCCTGTAAAACCAGACATATGCCCCCAATGCCACTGTGCATCATTGCCTTCTTCAGACACTTTTTTTCCCTTTTTCTTGTAGCCTGAAATATTCTGAGGCATAAATAATGAATATATATCATTTTATATTTATGTTATATTCTGATTGTTTGCACCATTTGCTTTATTGGGGAAGCAGGAGGGACTCAACTTAATCCAGAAAAGTTTTCAAGCTGCAGTTCTCTTGTTACTGGAGGTAACCTTTTTATATTGGAGTGTTAACCTTTACTGGATTCACATACTGTGCATATATTGCATTGCAATGAGAGTCTCGGTTTGAAGGGAGTGTGTATAAACAGGTATTCAGTATTTTCTGTCCTTCATGTGACACTCTGTTACCATTGATAGCTAAACAGTGGAGTTTTATGAATGTGTGAATTGATGACCACATGGCTTGAAAGCAGATACCGTTTATAGAAACATTAGCTGTGAAAGTTGGTGTGGCTCCCTTTTTCTAGCAGTGTTTTCTTGGGTTGCTTTCAAGTAATTTCACTTCTAATTTTTAACATTTATGTATGGTCTGCACCATTCATCTTGTGATGGTTCTTTTAGTTTTGCCAGTGTGAGTGAGGCAAGGAATTAGTCCCTTTACCACACAGATAAAGTATTACCACCCTTCTCATATCTAGTGTGTGCAGTACTAATTGCAATACGTTTGCCCATTTTCTGAATTGATTGACATGGAAGATAGATTTCACTTTCAGGAGGAATTGTGGGTTTTTCCTCATGACCACTTTGTTCTTGTGCATTTTCACGTACTGCTGTATATTGTGAATTCGTACAGTTGAGGTTAAGCAATGAGAAACACCATCATCATTGTCAAGTGTTTGACTCTTGCTTTGCCTAAGGACTTGAATGGTACCATAATTAGTTGGATTAGCACCACATACAGTTTCCACCTTGGTGTGAGTGCTGATTTTGGAGGTGCAACCCTAGAATCTCACAGCAATTGCTTGGGTTTGGGTGCTGACCGCAAAGGTGCAACCTTCTCTACCCCATCTAAGAATATTTTGGTGATTGTTGTCGTGAAGAAGTTCCTTCCTATAGTACATAAGGCATACACAACTATTGCTGATATCTGTACTATGATGTATGTTTACAACAGATCAGCATTCGTTAGGTGTGTTAACTATCCAATTATTATGTTCCATGCCAAGCATATGTCAGAATCCCTTTCTTGCAATACTGGATTATTCTATTCTACTTGTTTGCATTACATTGTCATGTTATATGTCTTCCAGCCCCCCTGAATACATGGATCCGTGTGGTAGGCCAAGGTGACAGTTATTTGTCTTCAGGAGCAATGCTCCTACTCTCAAGCTTTTTGGCTTAAGGGAAGTATCTTTATTATTCTACCTTCATGCCTTCTCCATCAACCTGGAAAAACATTTTAGTCTTGCACTCTGTGGCGCTACAAGGATCATGTCATGGTTGTCTGTCTGCACTTATCACAAGAGATAACAGAGGGATTGGTGGAAAGACCTATCCAAATTTCTCTTTTGAATCTATTGACAGGGCATCCCCTTGAGATAGGTGCTGTGGGTACCTGGTAGCACATCATTTTTGGATTTATGTGGGTTGCAAAAAGGTCCATTTGTGAAGTTCCACACACTTGGAATAATCATTGTATTACCTCTTGGTTCATTTCTCACTTGTGTGAAATGTTTCCTTGTCTGAACAATCTATCCACTTTCCCATTTTGTATACCTGAAAAGTTTATAGCTGTTAGTAATATGCTTAATTTACCTATTTCCTTTGTGAGCTTTGCTAGAATGTGTATACTACTTCCCTCCTACTTTCATGAACATTGTGGTTTCTGTTGTCTGTTTCAGGACCACTCTTTCCCTCATGTCCTGGTGAAATGCTCTGAGCACCAGGAAGACTGTCTTTGGCTCAAGCACATTTATGTGCTTCACTGCCTTTTGTGAGTTTCAAAGACTCCTGATGTGGAGGTTCCATTTAATTGCACAGCATACTGTATGGCATTTATGTATTATGATGGTCACAAAAGTCACAAACGTGGATGTTTGTATGAAAGGTCTGCTACTGTGATGTTTTCTACCATCGACCGTTTCATCTCTGTCTGTACCTTCTCTGTAGCAATCATTAGATCCCTCAGTGTCCAATTGAGTGTGACCATTGGCTTCGTAAACATTCTTGGCATGGTCACATATGGAATTTGGCAAAAATAATTAGTGGGAGTCGTGAGACCGTCATACCCATTTATTCTGTCACTGCAGATACTGCCCCTTCTGGTACATGTTAGCATGCTGCTTCCATCTCAGAACACTCTTTTGTATCCTGTTCTCTGACCCTTTCAGTGTTGCTCCCAGGAATATTTTCTTCTCACCTTTACCAGCCTTTCATATAGGTAAGGGTATACATGTGTCACTTGCCTTCTCAAGTGTGTTACCACCATTTTAAGGTAAGTAATGAACACTGTTGGTGCTAATATTAACCCAGAAAGAAGCACTTTCAACTGGTAATGATAAAAGATAACCACAACCTGAAGTATTTAGTGTTCTTGCTGTTCATGGGGATAAAAAGCAGGCATCCCTGATGTCTATGTTCAGGATGCATTCCTCTTCTTGAAGAATCAGTTGACTTCTTGCGGTGTAATTATGTTGAAGCTCTGTATCTAGATGAACTTGTTTATGAATCTGAGGCTGATGATGGGAGTCAGAGTCAAATTCTATTTTGGAACCAGAAAGTATACCTAGTATACTAGGTGTTAGACCAGGCATCCTTGGTGTGGTTCCCCCTAACATTTTGCCTTCAGACCTCCTGTTTTTGCTGATCTTAGGACTCAGAGTACTTTACCACTGCTAATCAGTGCTAAAGTGCATGTGCTCTCTGCTTAATGCATTTTGACATTGTCTTAGACCCAATTGGCATATTTATTTATTATATGTTCCTAGTACAGTGCACTATATCTGCCCAAGGCTTCTTTTGGGCCTGCAGCACTGATTGTGCCACACACTTACATGTTCCCTTAAACATGTCTTAGGCCTGCCATTGTGTGTGCACTTTTCTGCCATTTTGGTCTGGCCACATTAACTGTTTGTCAGGCCCAAACCTTTGCTTTTTATATGTATATCTCCCCCTTCTGGTAGGGCCTTGATCAGCCCGAAGGGCACAGTGCAGAGTATTTAACAGGTAGAACATGTATTTGTAACTTTTACATGTCTTGGTAGTGAAAACTCCTAAGTTCATTTTTCACTAATGTGAGACCTATCTCCCCATTAGGAAAATATTGGAGATGCTTTATTACGTTTTATAAGTGTAATTTTCAAATGGAAAAAGATAGCTGACTCATGTTTGGTGTCTTGACAGTCACAATTTAAGATCCGTACTTATGGTCAAATCAGATTTTTAAATTACAATTCAAAAATGTCACTTTTAAAAAGTTGTCATTTTCTTGCCTTGGCTATTTGGTGCCTGCAGCCTGTCTCTGATCACATAATGGTGTGTAGTTGCCAGTTAGACTTTGTGGATTCTCCTAAACAGCCACACATAATGGGAGCTTAGGTATGACTAGATGGGCCATTACTGGCAGGATGGGAGAAAGGAGCTGGTTCCAGCCTCACTTACACCTGAATAGACTGTGTCCTGTTTCAATCCAAGGGACTGCATACCCCCTTATAGTTAGTCTAGAGCCAGGACAGGGAAGGCAGGTCATCTGTGCACTTCAAAGGCATGCCTCTCCCCACTTCGAAGGCTCAACTGTATTTAAAAAAGGACTTCAGACACCACCACTTCAGTACACTTCTGGACTTGTAGATGCTGCACCGGGAAGAAGGACTGATGTGCTGCTAAATGGACTGCCACTCTGTTGGACTGCTACTCTGAAGGAGCTGCTGCTTTGTTGAGCTGACCTGCAGCCTCCTGCCCTCTTGAAGAACTGGAGCTTCAACCCATCTTAAGCCCAGAACCCCAGAGGGGCTCAATGGGGCTAGACTTCTGGCCTCCTAATCGTAGCCTCAGGAACATAAGAAGCGACTAACAGCTCCTGGGCCTGTCTTCAGTGAGTTCCTGATAACCAAGAGATACCACTCAGGTCCTGGAACCTTGGTGTGGCTCGTGAGTTCTTAAATTCAAACCTTTGGGCTCTTTGCAACCCGGGAACGGACCTGTTTGCACTGACACTGCACTGCTTGAACCAAAAATCAGAGTGAGCCATTAACAGCCCATCTCTTTGCACAGCAGCATTGACTGCTCATTAGGGACTGCCTGCTTGAACTTCCAGCCGGCCAGTCCACGACATCCAGCCTGCTCTTCGAGCGACACCGATCACTGCTGGTGATTATCTCCCTGCTTCTCATGACCCCCTCTGTAGTGAACGAGACTCTTGGCTCAAAACTCAAAAGGTAAAACTTTAGCTGGACTAATCTGGGGCTGTGTCTGACTCGTGCTTTGTCACTCATCTTTTGACTTTGACCCAGTCCAGTGCGACTAAATACCTGCAGTTTCCG
Source organism: Pleurodeles waltl (assembly GCF_031143425.1). Lineage (NCBI taxonomy): Eukaryota > Metazoa > Chordata > Amphibia > Caudata > Salamandridae > Pleurodeles > Pleurodeles waltl. The sequence continues at coordinate 431,804,752 of NC_090442.1, forward strand.
GTTTCTGCTTGTAGGTGCTATATTAAAGTTCATTCTTTTAAAATTCATCACTCCAGTTCTACTGATTTTATGTGTCATTTTGGTCATGTTTTATTTATTAAATGTTGCTCTCTTTTTTTAATCTGATGTGGGATCTTTTTTGTGTTGTATTTTTACTGTTGTTTTACTGGTTGAAATGTTGCATAAATAATTTGTACTTTTCTTCTAAGTGAAGCCTGACTTTTCTGTGCAAAGCTACCAGCGGCTTGAGCACAGGTTAATTCGGGGTCTGCTGTTGTCTCACCCTGACTAGGATTGTGGTTGCTGCTTGACCATGGCTCAAACCTCAGTTAGCCAGTAACCCATTTTCTAACTCTCCCTGACTGTGTTCTCATCCTGGTACATTATCTATCACTCCCTTTTGCAGTTTGTCTTGTACTCAAACCCTTTCTTTTCTCTGGCTTGAGATCTGATGGTCTATTTTCTAGCTTTATGCAATATCCATGCTTTATAATGCTGCATACCTGTTTATCAAAGGCAATTTAATTCCACTCCTTCAGGAAACCTCTGAATGATCCTTAGTTAGATCAACATTTTCGGGGAGAGGCCAACCCTCTGCTGGTCTGCCTCTTGCTTCTGGCCCTGCCTTGAAAGGGCTGTCTTTGTCTCTTAGGATACTGTCACTGAATAATTATGCATTAGTGCTTGGTTTTGTATCACAGAATTTTTGAGTGTTGGGCTGAAACGTCTTTCTGGTAGCACTGGCTGCTCTTTTGAAAAATCCTATGAACTTTAAGAACATCAATTGCTTTATTGTTGTCTTTTTCATCTTTTTGAGTAGTCTTCCACTGTCACTCCAAGCAAACGTTCCCCAGTGAAAAGCATGTTAATTGCGGATACCTGCATGCACCTTCTGTTTAAACACAGAGCCCCATATGAACTAAAGCTTGTTCCCATAGACACAAAATTGGCAAAACCCCTTGATACATCTGGCTCAGAGACCCTTAGACATGAGGTTCTTCTAAGGGTGGTATCATTGCACATCTGCCTGCTGGATGAATCAGCAACATCCAGGGCTGATTTCAGTCAGGTGTTGTCTGTCATCCTCCCCTCTTGGATGCCAGGTTTTCCCTCTTCTTGTACTGTTCTGAGAAGTATTGGTTTAATTCCTCTATCTTATCCCACTGTTATGCCCATACCTGCTCAAAAGGACATTAGTGTTGGCTAATCACTATTGTGTGGCAGTTGATCTCTCCATCTGAATTTTCACCATTTCTAATCTCTTGCTTTTGTTATCTGGTAGTGGATCGGTTTATGTTAGGGCTATTACTTTCTTTCTAGTCACAGAGACTATGATGGAGTCTGCTGGAGCATTAGTTATAATATATCTGGACCTGATTGGTTGTGAAGTACTTGTTATTTTGTCTACGCCCTCAGCATGACTACTGGAGAAAGAGCAGATTCTTCAAATGCATCTTTCCCTGCTCTAGCATGTTTGGCATCATTAGAAGTTATTGATACTTCTGCTTGAAAACTAAGGTTTAAAAAAGAGAGGATACTGCCATTTCTTCCTCTTTAAATTGCACACAATATATTTCAGCTTCCCTCTTATTGACTTATTAAACTATATATGGAAATGTAATTTTGGTGGTGATGACCTGACCTTTTGGAACATTAATCAATGCCTTCTTCTGATACGTTTGTGTTCAGATCTTGCTTCCTTATTTGGTTGCTCATGATGTTTGAGACATACAATGGTAATACTTTTCTTTCTTTTCCTAGAGGGTTTCTTGCTCTTGTTGAGGTTCAGGTGTTGCTGGTGGGTCTAAGACTCCCTGCTATACTTCCAGAGTCCCACTTTCTTATGTTCTTGCTAAGATTTAAAGACCTTTAAGGGCTTTATAGCACTTTTTTATTTTGCAGAAGGGCCACCATTTCGGCCTTAATGTGATGATTCTTCTTTCAACCTATTCTACATCCAATCCAACAGATATAAAGGAATGTGAATTTATTGGTGGGACAGATTTCCTATTCCAAATCTAGTCCAACAACACATAGGGGAAGTGCAGACATTGGGAGCAGTTGTGAGGTTGTGGATTAGTTCTCCTTGTGCTAGATGCTTCTTGCTCCATTGACTCCTTTCACTCTCTTGGATCTAGATGCCCTTTCAAAGTAAAATCCAAGTCTGATGGTTTGGCATCATAGGTCTGTTTTTGTTTCAATCCATGAGATCTTTGGTCTTTGTTTTCTCTTCATTTCCCTTGAATGGTGAAATTGCATGCCTTGTTGGGATTATATTCATAACACCCAGTAACCGCCTTCATAAATTATTTCAGAAATTTCAAAAAGTTTAGAAATACCAAATTACAGTTAAATATTGTCTGTATACTTAGAAAGAAATAGGTACTAAAGTAAAAATGAATCATTGTTAGTAAATACATATTTTTAAGATATTCATAAATCTACCATAAACACACAAGGCTACAAATATTGAACTGTGTTCAAATTGAACATTGTTTATATTTTTATTAAATGTAATGATATTTAAAAAAAAAAAAAAAAAAGAAACAACTACAAACCCCAATTCCCTCGCAGGCCACAATAGAAATATAGTAATATTGATATTCAAAAGCAAATGACATAATTCAGTAATTTAAAAAAAGTAAACATGTTAAATAATAATCCAAATCACTTAAAAAACTAACAATTATTCCCTTAATTTGCTTTTGGATTTGGTGTCAAGAGTGTTCAAGGACTTGGAGTCCAAGGGTTTTGGCTTGGTCTCTATGTCAGTACAGGCATGGATTTATTCATCTGTTCTGGATGCCTTAATGTTTTTTAGTTTTCTTTTCTTCTTCAAACCCTTTCTGCCAGCCACCTCAGTTTCATTTCTTCTAGTGTGTCATCAATGCTCTACAGTCCAAGAAAGGAGGCTTGTTTCTTTTTTTTCTATGACTGCATCATGGCATAGTGTGTTCACCTTTGTTTTTTCCCTTACTTTAAGAGTTCTAGGAAGGAATTCCTCACAGGTGTTACGCCCCTCATAATTATGGACCTTCGCTAGGAAAAGATTACAATCTTTGTTTTTGTCCTTCGGAGAGAATGTAGTGGCACTTCAGGCAAAATCTAAAAGTGATATTCTCCATATCTCCCAACTGTAGATTTTACTACCTATGTGGCCAAAGTCCAAATGAAAAGGTCTGTGTTTTTCAGTTTCCCTCAATATCTAATGTTGATTTTCTAGTGTTTTTTGGCAGTTTTATCACTTTCCTTCTGCTCCATCAGCACATTTCCCAGCAAAAATGTAATTCAGAACCTAACAGTGACAAAAACAATTTGATTTTGGTGACCTTGCACTGGAGCATTTTGAGTGTTTATATGAAATCATACGCAGTGACTATGCCCCGTTACATTTCAATGGCCACAGAAAAAAACAGATAAAAGGGACACATTGCTGGTGAAATAATGTAAAGTATGTGAAGTCAGAAAAGAGTCACAATTCAAAATTATTTGTAAAACACCAAAACAAATATAAATAATTTAAAAAAAAAACACTATTTAAAAAAACAATTAAATGAAAGTGCATAATTCAAAAAGCAAATATTAGACTGAATGCACTCAAAATAACTTAAAAAAATTCCAAAATATTAACCTTACTCTAACCCAAAATTAGTAAATGATTAAAAATAGTTCCATTTCTTAATACAATCCTACACATTTTAGGGAAAATGCTTGAATTGTTTTGTGTGAGATTGCATTTACTATTTTAACTGTAGACTAACAAGCACTGGTTAAGTGCATATAGACCCCTCCCAGCTGCAAAGACTCCAGTTCAAATGGATTACTTCTCGTATGCCTTGATTATCCTTTTTCAATCATCCTAATGAAATTGAAGTGCCTTTTTTACTCATTCCAACAGCGTATCATTTCCAGGATTTGTTTTCTGTTGATCCCTATCCGCCTTGCCTTATTACTTTGTGTTATTACTTTATGTTTACTTTTCCTCACAGTGCTTGAAAGTGAATGTTAGACTACATGCAAGTGCTTCTATAGTACTCATTAAATAAAAAAATGCATGAGGATACATTTACTACTCTCAAGTGCATTGGGCCATTTGGATTTACAAACTTCAGTCCACTAAACATTGAGGTAAGTGTATTTGTAGGGAGACTGGCAACGTTACTATTCTCACAAAACAACAATTTTACTGTTCTAACTCCATTGCAACAAACCTGGGTAAATGCACATACAGTGAGTGTGTCAGATTTACTGTTCTAAAACCAGTTCAACAAACATTGTGGTAACCGTATATTTGGTATATTTGGGAGAAAAGGCTTATCATGGTTTTGCAATATGTCTACCAAACATTGGAGAAACTGCATAGATTGAGGAGCGAGATCAGATTTACAAATCTATATCCAACCTAACAGACAGAGAGGGGAGGTCAAACATGGGGGTGGGGGTATTTCTTTTTCTACATCCAATTCAACATATATTAGAGAATGAGCATATATTGCTGGGTCAGATTTACTATTCCAAATCCAGTCCAAAAAACATACGGGAAAGTGCAGACATTGAGGGGAGTTGCAAGGTCAGAATTATTATTCAAACATTAGACAAAATGCCCACATGAGGCAATGGGTTACTCATGTAACTCCAGTCTGACAATTATTGGAGAAAGCGCATACATTGATGGGGAAGATTGACTATTCTAATACCAGTCTAACAAACTTTGGGCAATGTGCATCCAGTTATCTCCACCCCCCACATCTACCTTTTAAAAGTTATTCTTCTTCTTACTCTTTTGATAGAGTAAGAGGGAATATGTATCTCTCTTTGTTTTCCAATTTGCCTTGCATTTCGTTTTTTATTCAAATTTGCCTTGTGTTGCACAGCTTGTCATTACTTAATGTTTCTTCTTCCCTCATAGGGCTATGAAGTTAATATTAGGCAACATTCAAGTTCTTTATACAATTCATTAATCAAATACATAAATAAATCACATACACATAAAATGGGGAGATTAATTATTCCCCAGTACATTGGGGCATGTGGATTTACTAACTCAGTAAATAAACTTGGGAGGTAATGTATATTTGAGGGAGGGTGGCAAATTTATTTCAGTCCACAGAATGAGGAAGTTGCATACATTGGGGAGTTGCTGGGGTAGAGGTTGGTGTTTACTGTTAGAACTCGAGTCTAACAAACATTGGCGAATATACACACATAGAAGGGTTTCAATTTACTATTCAAACTCCAGTCTATCAAACAATTTGAAAAGTGCATAGATGAGAGGAGCGTTGCAAATGTTGTGAAAAGGACATACATGGGGCATCAGATGTACTATTCTAACTCAAGTCTAACAAACACTGGGGAAACCTTATATTTGAAGGAACGTATTAACTATACTAATTCAAATCTATCTAACAAATATTTGGTTAAGTGCAAAGATTGGATGAGTCAGATTTACTATTCTAACTCTGAACCAACCACATAGTGTAGAAAGTTCCTACATGATAGTGCATGGCAAGTGTACTGTTCTACATCCAGTCTAACAAATACTGGTGAATGTTCATACATTGAGGTATAAGATTAACTTTTCTATCTCCAGTCAAACACATTTTAGAAAAAGGACAGACATTGGGGAAGAAGGGCATGGTCAGATTTACTATCCAGACACTATTGCAACATTATGGAAAGTGCAACCATGGTGTTGGGAGAGAGCATTTACTCATGCAAATTCAGTTTGACAAATATTTTGAAAAATTCATACTTGTATTGGGGGTAAGATTTACATTTCTAACTCCACCCTAAAAACTTAGGGAAAGGTCACATTTACTCTTCTTGGTTGAGTCCAACATACAATGGTGAAATTGCATGCCTTGTTGAGATTATATTCACATCACCCAATAACCGCATTCATAAATTATTTCAGAAATTTCAAAAAGTTTAGAAATACCAAATTACAGTTAAATATTGTCTGTATATTTAGAAATAAATAAATACAAAAGTATAAATGAATCATAGTTAGTAAATACATATTTTTAAAATATGCATAAATCCACCATAAACACACAAGGCTACAAATATTAAACTGTGTTCAAATTGAACATTGTTTATATGGTTATTAAATGTAATGATATATAGAAAAAAAAAAAAAGAAAAAAAAAAGACACCAGTTCCTCCGCTGGCCACAATAGAGATATAGTAATAATGATATTCAAAAGCAAATTACATAATTCAGTAGCTTTAAAAAAGTAAACATGTTAAATAATAATCAAAATCAATTAAAAAACTAACAATTATTAGAGTAATCAATTGATACAATGTAAGATGTATATTTCATTTAACAGACTACTCCCCACAGCCCCCATTAAAGCCATTTAAAAAATAACAATAAACAGGTATAAAGATTATAGAAAATGTAAAGAATTAAGGACTTTGAATATCACAAATGTAAATATTAAACAATAATCAATAAGTAACATATATTTAAAAAATAACACCCAGTCCCCATTGCACAGTCAAAAGCCACAACAAATAATATGTTTCTACAAAAAAACACAAAATAAATTTAAAACACTGAATACAAATAATTCCTAGTTACGTTTTTATAATTAACACATGAATAAAAAAGAAATTAAAATATTATGGAACAATGATTCAAATATAATTATAAATTATAAATATAAACTGCCCACCCTATCCCCAGAAAACCCAAATATATGAAAAATACACATTACTTTATACATTTTATAAACACAATTCAACAATTTACAATAACATAATTAATTAAAAAAAATAAAAAATAACATTGGAAAAAGAATAGATTTGTGTGATATTTTGTCCATGATTGTTGACTATGATATCATAGTCAGATGATATTTTGGAGTTAATATTTAGGTGGAATACCAGTATGTGGTCAAGGAGTATGAGGGTTATATATTCATTAGTGGGGAACAATTTTTAGAGTGGGGGTGCTGGCCAACCTAAAGAGAGATTGTACAAAATAAGACAAACCTATTCAGCGGTAATAATGGAGGTCTACTAGTGCATATGGAATATACTACAAAAACATGGTTTAAATGTGATAAGGGATTTTCATTAATAGAAAGCACATTCTCAACCGGAATAGTTTTTATGTGTAACTAAAACAACAGAAGTAACCACTGCACTTCAAACTTACTTTGCAGAGTGAGGCCTCAGGTGCCTGTGACAAAATATGATGGTCCCCTTTAATGACTCTCTTTGGAAATGGTAGTGCCTTTTATCCCAAACTGGCACTGTACTGTGAGCCTTTTAATTTCAGACAGGTGCAGTTGGAGCGGGTCCACAGGGTGGGATCACAGAAAGTGGGAGCCACAACCGTGTTAGGGATGTTTTAGCCAAACTGCACTCCTTCAAGGTTAAAGAGAAGATCCTTCTAGAGACCTGCAAATGAGACTCATTCTCCTTTCAAGGAGATACTTGCACTCTCTTTGAAGACGTAGCACCAGCCACCTTATCGAGGAGAAGCAGTTCAAACCTCTGAGACCATCTGAGAAAGGAATGAGTAAGATTCAAATGGACATACCCTTTCGGCATAGCGTTTGAGCTACATAACAAATGGCACCACTTTACGGACCTGGAAGGAGCAGTGGCCCTACTGAGGCTCAATGTCTCCAGCAGCAGAGAAGAAAATGGAACAATAAATATTCAACCCTCAGAACAGCCATGAGCTACGACAAGCGAGCATTGGCACCAACAACCCAGGGGGCAACTCTTAGGCAAATGAAGGTATAGTGGGTCAACCTCTTGAAGCTTCAATAGTGATGGGGTAGACCAGCGAGGACACTGACTTCAACTTGTGGCTACTGGGGGTGGGGGAATCGAGCCCCACCCCCCACATCTCACCACCCTGTTTTTGAGCAATTAGCCCCCCGAGACAGTGGATAGACTCAAACTATTGTTCCCATCAAAGTCACCACATCGAATGCCGTTGGTCCTGGGAGGGCCTAATTGACTGCAGCCTAACTCCTGTACAGCATTTAGATGACTCTATGTAGTGTATCTGCAGATCCGGAACAAAGTCCCTAGATACACGTTTTAAAAAAGTGCTTTTTTGTTAGCAAGGAGCTCCTGCTCGTAAATTTCATACAGTTACTAAGTTATATTTGATTCACCAATGCATGTCTAGAACTACTGGCTGGGCCGTGTGGGGTAATGGGTGGGGTGGGGGGAGAGGAGGGAGGGGGAGATTCACTCGGGGCTGCCCCATTTCTCTAGTTTATAGATTCAAGGTACAGCGTCACTTAGACAAACTTTCCCTTACCTATGACGGGTACTATAGGTACCTGGAATCTCAAAGGACTAAATTCCCCTCATAAACAAACCAAATTCTGGAAATACATTTTAGATCGTAGGATTAAGATAGTTTCCTTGCAAGAAACCCACATGAAACAAACTGAGGAACACAGGTTAAAACACAAAACATACCCCTAATTTATAGATCATTGGCCACTTCGTCATGAATGGGGTGGCCCTGCTATATCACTCCTGTCAATTCCAAGCACTGTATGTGAAGCTAGATAAGGATGGTGGAATGTTGGTGCTAAAAAGTCTCATGAGTGGACATTAATGTACCATAGCAACAATTTATGATCCAAGCTCGAATCAGACAGAATTCTTGATTCCTTTCTCAATCAACTAGCTGGGTTCGCCGAGGGAGAGATAATAGTGCTGGGGGATTTAAATCTTGTGTGGGATCCAGAATTAGATAGTGCCCACCCACAGAGGTTGCAGACAGGTATATTTGTACAACCCTGAAGCCTATGTTCAACCCCACCACTAAAGATTACACTTTCTTCTCCCATTCACGCTCCCAGCTTGACACACATCTTTGTTAGCCAAATACTACAGCAGGACATTCGCTCATCTACTATGCACTATATAATGATATCTGGTCAAGCAATGGTAGAGGTCACATTGGACTGGTCGGGACCAAAACCCTTCTTTCACCGATGGTTTTTCGGGCTTCCCTGACACAGTACTGGCTCCTCTGCAATGACCTTAGACTGACTATCAGAGAATACTTTCAAAGGAATGTCCCAAAGGACACTAACATGTCTACAACTTGGCATTAGAGGAAGAACACCTTGCAGTAGAAAGAGCCCATAAAGAATCCCCTACTCCTGCTTTACCGCAGAAAATAACTGCACTCAGGGATAAAGTTGCAGCTATCTATGCCAATTAAGCTGAACTTACTCTATTACACCTCAGACAGACCACTTATGAAAACAGAAACAAAGGGGCATATTTATACTTTTTGGTGCAAAACTGCACTAACGCAGTTTTGCATCAAAGTGTTTTGCACCTGCTTGCACCATTCTTGAGCACCAGCTGGGCATCATATTTATGGAATGGTGCAAGCCGGCACAAAAGGTAAACTACCGTAAAAAAAAAATCTGTTAGCCAGGTGCAGATGGAGGTATTGGAGAAGGGGGTTTTGCACTAAAAAATAACGTTAGGTAGGTTAGAGTAAAAAAATGACTCTAACCAGCCTAGCATCATTTTCTGGCACAAAGCCATCCATACCACATGACTCCTGTCTTAGAAAACACAGGAGTCAGGGCCACCACCCCAATGGCCAGCACAGGGGACCAGGGTTCACTGGGCATGGCCATTACACCCATTTCAGGCCCCCCAATGGCACTTTTAAAACATAAATAAAATGCTTACCTGTACTTACCTATACTTACCTGGGATGAGGTCCTTCATTCTCTGCGGTCCCTCTGGTGTGGGTGGTGGTGTCCCTAGGGCCTGAGGAGGGCACCTGTGGGCTTATTCCATGGTGTTCCACCACAGAAATAGTCCCACAGATCCCCTAACGCCTGCCCTGACCGAGGCGTTAAATAATGGTGCATTATTTGACCTCTCCTCCCCTCCGTGCGTGATTTTAGCACGGGTGGATAAATATGGCCTTAAGGTCATAGGGTCATTTTTTGCAAAGAAACACCTACCATGCATCTCATTGCCGCAAGGTAGGTTTCCACATCCAAAAAATTACTTTAATTCCAGAACTTTGGCACTAGATTGGTCTAGCACCAACGTATAAATATGGAGTTAGTTTTACACCGAATTCACCCAAAACAAGTATAAACATGCCCCAAAGTAGGTACACATCTAACCCAACAGTTACAATAGAAGCAGTAAAATGACTATATAGGCCCAATCCAAACCTCATCAGGGGATTTGACTCACACAAAAGAATGGAAAGCAAAGGCTTTTCAAGATTTTTCTAAGACGCTGTATTTCAGAGACTAGAGACCCACACACACAATATAAACATTCAGCCAACACCACTCTCCCTAAACTCTCAACAGCTCAGCAGGAAAATCTTGCTGAGCCCATTAGACCAGACGAAGTCCAAACTGCAATTGATCCTCTCAAACTCAATAAATCCCTAGGCCCAGACGGGCTGATGGCCCACTTTTATGAAATGTTCGAAATTGACCTGGTTCCTTATTTGACCACCCTCTTTAACTCTGTTTGTGAGTCATAATCGATCACCCCATCAATGGGAGAAGCCATCATAACAGTGATACCAAAAGCTGGTAGAGATCCGAGCACTTGTTCTTCATACAGGCCGATCACTCTATTAAACTTAGATACTAAACTGTATACCAAAATACTAGCTAATAGATTTGAAGGCCTCATGCCAGACTTGATCCATCCAGATCAATCCAGCTTTATTAAAGGACAGCAGACTCATGACAACCTCTGTCGAGTGACCCATCTTATAGAAAAAGACACTAAGAAAAAGATCCCGGTAATCTCTTGGCCTTAGATGCTGAAAAGCCCTTTGATTGGAGACTGCATTGATTGGTCATTCCATTCTTTCTACACTCACTAACACATTTTAGGTTTGGGTATATTTATGACACAGATATAGGCCATGTATGCCCACTCCCGCTCAAGAGTCTTTGTTAATGGTCTAGCCTCCAACTATTTCCCATTGGAATAAGGTATACAACTAATATTTGCCCTCAGTATTTAACCCTTAACGACTAGAATTCTACAGTCCCCACTCATCCAAGGAATACCCTTTTCAACGAATCACAATTTTTCACTTTTTGCAGGCTATGTACTTCTTACATTAACATCCCCTCAGTCATCGTTTGCTAGCACTGCAAGCAGAATTGAGGGAGTTTGAACCAGTGGTAGGATTTAAGGTTAATCTCACCAAATCCTTCTTAGTAAATCTGACAATCTCATCGAGGGAGATGTAGAGACTAACTCTCAGTACGCCATTCAACATTGCGAAAAGAAAGATTACATATGAAGGCATCAACCGCCCACCAAGGGTGCAAGACATATTTAGGGCCAATTACCCCCTCCACTCTTATGTAGACTCCAGCAAGACATGTATAAATGGACCCCCCTATACTTAACCTGGTTAGGGCAAATAAATGCTATCAAAATGATGGTCTTGCCGTGTTTTTTATATCTCTTTTAAGGACTTCTGGTGGAAGTTGACAGGCAGTTTTTTATAACACTGCGATCAATGCTTACAGCCTTCATGTGGAAAAAGGGTACAGCCTTCCTTCCAAGTACACTCCTGTCCCTTCCCAAAACAGAAGGCGGATTATCACTACCGAACTTCCCCCTTCACTATAAGGTGGCACAAATTTGAGTGATTACATAATGATCTTTAAGAGAATCCAATAAACACACTGGCTCCGTATGGACAGGGCGATTGTGGGAAAAACTAAATGGGATTTGCTTTGGAAGTCCAAGGCCAACTGCCTACCTGAGTACTCCAACTAAAACCACTCTGAAAGCATGGGATGATGTTGCTAGCAAACAGTGACTGACAACCTTTCCTTCCCCACATACGCCGATTCACTTTAATAAAGGTTTCCCCCTGCTATAACCACACAGCCCTTTGACCGGTGGAGGGAAGAGGGAGTCTAACTACCTCTTACTTGTTCCATTATCACTATAATCAACTTAAACCTTGGGTATCTTGTCCAATGACTTGACAAGCAGCTACAAGGTAGATGCTTCTGCTACAGAAATGAGTACGTAAACAGGAAGGATCCAAGGGGACTATTTCTGTTATATACTCTCTCTTAGCTTCTTCTAGCACAACTCCTACTTTGAGAGACAGAAAACTCTGGGGCCAAATCCTGGGGACAACTATTATCATTATCCCAGAGCAATGGGAGAACCTATGAAGAGACACCCCACAATTCAACCGATCACTGGGTCTTCGAGAAGCCCACTACTAAGTACTTTATGACTGGTACTTGCATCCAGCCAGGCTTCAAAAGACTTATCCTGACATATTTGGCAGATGATGGAGAGGATGTGGGTTATTGGGTGAATTCCTCCACATATGGTGGGTCTGTCCCACAATCTGGCTGTACCGGTCTGAAATACTTGGCTAGATGAAGAGATATCCCCTAATACAAACCCTATTGGCCTACAGAATCAAGACCTTAAACACCAAACAGTTGAAAACAGATCTATAATGTGGCTCTGTTTAGGAATTGCCAAGATGGTTTTGGCTGCAGCCTAGAAAAAGAAAACCACCCCCTCATTATCGCAATGACACGTCTGCCTTTGGCAGGGTGATAAAGCTTGACAGACAAAATCATGGACATCCGTACAGACTTTTAATTTATATAGGGCCCGTTAGTGCAATACCTCTTTGTAGGTCTTCCTTTATTCTCTTGCCCCACATGCACAAGATCACTCTATCTGTTCCACACTTGAGACCTCTCTCCTACTGCTATTCCCTACAGCCCATATCTGCAAATATACTGTATGAAGCACAATACAATTATGACCCTATCCACTGTAAATGGCTAGTACCAGCTTATCTTAGACATGCACCTCTTTTTTATTGTTTTCTGTTCATTGTAATGTTGAAATTGTTATACATTTGTTCTACTCAGTCCCCTTCCCCTCTTGTTGTTTCTTGTTCTCTGGTTACTTGTTCAGGGACTGGGGAGGTGGTTTAGTTTACAGCTCATGCTTAGCTTGTAGAAGGATACAGCATTGCAACTGGTTGGCTGATTGTGTATGGTCATTCTTTACTTATACAAGCTCTGAGCAACACTGATTTTTACAATGGCTAGACTTGGACTGAAGTTCACCTGGAATGTTGTAATGTATGGCTTTTTGTTAATGTCAAAAGACCAACAAAAATAGTTTGACAGAAAAAGAATATTTTCAGCGATGACTGGACCAGTTAATATTGATATCTAGGGCTGCTATTGGTAAGGACAGCATAAGTGGTGTGCTTTCGATACACCAGGGACTTAATTTGAAACTTGGCAAGGCAGGAGTAAAGTTATTAAAAAAAACTGTCTTCCATCCCTACATAACCCGTGTTTCTTCTCCACCCTTTCAAGGTTGAGGAACTGGCTGGTTAAACATCAGTGGAGCCTAAAAGCTGACTCCACCAAGAATAATTCATACCCTGTGGTCTGTCCACCATAGGACGCTGTGTTATAATGGTCACTCAGCCATCTTTAGGGGCCACCTACCTGTGAATCCTTGTAAACTTGTCCCAGGGAACATGAGGGTGCATAGTATGACACATAGTATAATTGTTGTCAGTATCAATACGATTTCTCCATTTGTTAGCAAGATGTGTTTTTTTTGGTCCAACAAGTAGTGACTGCAAATGTAATTGATTGTACAAGTCTTCATTTCTGTTTACATTTAAAATTAAGTGAAAGGGTCATTTAAATGTGGTGTAAAATTAACAGGATGCTACACTGTGTAACTAAAATAGAATAAGACAACTTTACAAAGACAGCACTGCTTTATTACTAGTCTGGTATGTGCAGAATATTGTAGTTTGGAAACTGAATAAATAAAAATCAACATAAAATAGTTCTTTGTAAAATGTAGCCTACATTTCTAGTTATTAGGGTGATACATAATTCACATGTAAGTAAATAAAAAGGATAAAGAGTGTATGTACATTATGCATCATATTAGGGCACTTATAATAAATTAATTTCTTACAGTGTGAAATGGAGCAGTAATCCCAAGGAATGAGAGGGTTGTCTGTGTAGCACCAAGGGCCATGAACATCATTGTCTGGATTCCGGCAATAATTCTTCTCTAGTATGGTTTCATCCGGTGCCTGGAATGTATGTCTGTTAAAGCAACACATTAAGTGCACATAAGTTATGCCTGAAAACTAATTGCCATATGCCAAATGTATTGCTACAGAGGATCCATTTTGAACTTCTCATTCATGAGCCATCTACTGGCATACAAGCTACTGCAGAGTAACAAAAAACTGTTGGATTTATTAGATATAGGCCCTCATTACGACTGGAGCGGTAGCGTTGCAGTCGGACCACCAGCACTGCCAGTTTAACTCCACAGGAGGATCTGGCGGTGCTGACAGTTCTAATCCGCCAGGGAAGTGCTGCAAACAGCGTGCCCTGGGAGGTGGCCATGTGACCTCTGGAGTACCCCCTCTCTGCCAGTGGTTACATGGTGGTAAGCCCACCATGTAAAGGCTGGCGGAGATGAGGTGTAGGCTGTTTCCCACTGGGCTAGCGGGCAGAAACTCGGTTCCTCCCGCTGACCCAGTGGGAAGCTCGTAATGGGGCCGGCGGGGAGGAGGCCACACTGACAACAACCTACACATCGGGACTTCAGAGGACGGGCTTTTCCATCCGCTGGAGTCATAATGACCCCTTAGTGTAGATGGGCATTACTTGCTCAACTACAGAAATTGCAAATGTTATTTTCAATGTGAGAGGACACATTCTACATAGAATTTTATTGATACTGTCTCTATGTTGCTAATCAGAATAAAGAAAAAAGCAATCTTTTGCAATTATTTTGAAACATAATCCTTCATGTTTCAGATTTAATTTGGGCAGGTTTTAATCTGTTTTACAAAACATATCAGGGCCTTTAAGTCACAATGAAAGTTAAGACATTGCTGAAGTTGATGTTGTGGTCCCTACCCTTCACAAAAGATAGTTTTTTTTTTCCTGTGTCTGAAAAGAGATAAAAATGCAGAGGAGATAACATGCACAAGACACGTGGCAGTCATTCATTTTGATTTAAATTGCAGCTATATATATTTCCTACCAGATAGTAGGACCAGGCATACTAAATCCATCTCAGTGAAACCAATGAAAGGAACTCAAACTTGAAAGATAAAATGTGGCAGCTAGTTAAACCTTAGGAAGTCATTATAAATTTGCACAGCCATGAGCATGAGCATTGAAGCGGGCACCCTGTGGCCCCCTGCACTTGTTCTCCACCAACCTAATCCTGGCGGTCAAACTGCCATGAAAGAGCTGGCAGTGAAAAAGGTTATAATCAGCAGGGCAGCACTGACTTCAGTACCACCCTGTCTGATCACAACCAAGACCAAAGTCATCCCATCGGGATCAGAGATCCTGGCAGAGACAGTGGTTCCTTGGCAGCTGGACTGCCAGGGTCATAATTTGGCAGTCGGACTGCCACAGTGGACTGACCATCACCATGAGTCTGGTGATCTTGAGGCAGCCAGAATCTAATTCAGGCCCTTATTCTACATCATGTCAGTAAAATTAAAAAGATAAATTATTATTTTGCCCTTGCTGGGCTGTAGTCTGTGCTGTGCAAGGACAGTGGAGGGATGCATTCTCTTCCCTGGTCAACTACAGACAGCCATAGTTAGAGGTATCTGCCTCCCTTTGTGTCTTCAGGTACCACAGTGGCTCATCTGAAGGCACTGGGGTTCAGCTGTGTGGGCACTATGATTAGTTTGCTCCCACAGAAACGTTTTTGCTAAAATAAAAAAATGTACTTCAAAAAGCAGCAGATTGTTTTTGAGAAAAAAGGTTTTCAGCAGTTCTGGGAGTTTCCTCCAGCATGTAGGAGTAATTTCTGTAGAAGAAGAATATGTCCACCCTATATAGTGTAGATTGTCTGAGCTACATTGACTAATGGTCTGACTAATGGTCTGTCAGTAGGTTGAGGGTTTCTACCAGTGGGGCTAGAGGGGCCTATGTTAGTAGAAACATAAGGGTTCAACCCACCTATAAATATATTGGGCAAACAAGGTGTTTGAGGAAAATAGTATGATAATAGTACTCTGCCCTTTTTAGTCATTCCAGTATGACAGTCAAGTAAGATCTCATTGTCATTCATATCAGATTATAATGTGGCAGGTTTACTGATTTGTGTGTACATGCACTGAATCTAACACTCCATATATTTCCTAACTGCTAGGCAATATGTTTACATTTGAATTTTGAAATTAGAAGCTAAGAATTAAGATAGTATCCTGAGTTTGATCCGTTGGAACATTTCAAAATAGAGAGAAGTGTCCTATGTACAATTGGTGGCTTCAAATCACTAATATACACAGACAAAAAAAAAACATTAGGAGCAAAAAAGACAAATCCATTTGCTAGTGCCATATTACTTTGTCTGTTAGGAATAAACCACATTTTTAAACTCACCAACCTTCCCATTAAAATTAAAGTTTCAATTTCTGTATATCTTTGTCTGTATAGGCAAAACAATATATTTAATAATTTATGCATGTGTTCAATCTATACTTGTTTCTGTAGTTTTGTGAATTGTTTGAGGTATAAGTCTTAGAAACAGCTTAGGTGGGATCCCCAGTGTACAATGGTCATTGATTTTGGGTGTCCAGAAGTCAAAAGGTTCAGAACTGCCGCACTCGAGAAGGTCACATTGTAGTGAAAGAGGCAGATATTTAGTAAGTCTTTGGAAGTCTACTATGCTGTTGCCTTTGCTGTCCATGCTTTGACCAAGAAAGAATCTGCTCTCTTTTAAGAGAGGAAAACCATCTTCAGGTTGTATTTTTAGTCCTAGGAGAATACAACACATCAAAGCAGTTCTCCTGCAGATTTGAATAAAATCTAATTATGTGAGCAGTGGAAGTCAAGCCTCCCCCTGAGCACAAAATGTGCACTAGAGGCTTGTGATCCATTAGATTGGCAATATTGTTACCCCAACAGAAATGCCTGAAATGGTATGTTGCCCCACCTCGAGCTAGCTCCATAATCTCATGCTGTCAATCAGTCACATTTTAGGCTCTTAGGAGCAGATACTGTTTGTGCTGAATTTGCATAATTTTGTTCACGCAAATTCGGCGCAAACCTAACTTCATATTCATATTTTTATGTTAGACATGACTAACGTAAAAATATAGAAGTTTGCACCATTTTTTGGATGCGTGCACCTACCTTGCGTCAACGAGATGCAAGGTAGGCATTTCCATCTAAAACAATGGTGCCATCCCCATAGCTCATATTTATCCCCCGTGCTAAAATGATGCACAGGAGGAAAGAGGGGCCAAAAAATGGTGCAAAGCTTGTTAGGGGACCTGTGAACCCATTTCCATGGTTAAATACCATGGAATGGGTCCACAGGTGCCCTCCCCAAGCCCTAGGAACACCCCCACCAGAGGGACACCAGAGGATTGGGGACCTCATCCCAGGTAAGTCTGTGTAAGTATTTTTTTATTTTCTTGCCATCAGGGGGTCCTAACTTAGGGTGCAATGGCCATAACCAGGGGAAACCTGCCCTTTGTGCTGTCCATTGGGGTGGGGGCATGACTCCTGTCTTTCATAAGACAGGAGTCATGTTTTTGGTGGTTGTGCACCAGGAAATGGCGCAATCCTGGTTAGAGGCATTTGTTTTGCCTCTAACCAGGTAGCGTTATTTTTGGATGCACAACACCCTCCTTCCCTACCGCCACCCTCACCCGGCCAGCGTCTTCTTTTAAGATGGGTAGCGTCTTCTTTTAAGACTGCGTTTGCGCAGTTTTGCGGCGAAAAGTATAAATCAGGCCCTTAATCTCATTTGCCACTTTCTTTTCATTATCTTCAGATCTCTAGGAAAGTATGGCCCACAAACTAAAGGTGCTTTTGTCAGTGATGATTCATAACTTCCTCAAACTGAATGGTCTTAAGATAAATACTATGACAATTTGCATTGACAAAATGCTTCATGTTCCTTGTTCCAACCAAACACTCAAATTTTCTCAAAGGCTCCATGATGGTTGTAAAGTTCTTTATAAGTTCAACATACCCCTCACAGATACTCATAAAGGGCATTCATTTTTCTCTCTTATCAGGTTGTGCTATAACCATGATTACTTGGACCAGTGGATCCTCCGAGACAACCCCTTGCAAAACCCCTAGCACAAATACAGAATGCTCTCATATTCAACTTATGCTTGAAGCAATGTGTTCTTCTCAGGGGATAGAACCAAGCCCATATCTGTCAACCTGTAACACACTTTTGGTATATTTTCATGATGCTCATTCACATCATTTGGAAACACCTGGTCATCTAAGTCTCTAAATACATTAAACCTGGAATGTTGGAAGATGGATGCTGCCAACACCAACCTGAACAAAATCTTATTATTTTGGAAGAATCCAAAAGGCGTTATGAATGTAGTGAGTGGTCTAGATTCTGACAATTCGATGATGTGCATGTCTGAGATTAAAGGCAGAAAACATGTTGGCTCCATTCAAGAGATCAATCATCTAATTGTAGGTAGTAGAAGCTTGCCGATAATGAGGTTCGCATTGTTATGGACATCGGAGGTCCACTGGGTACTCTCTTGTAATTTTTCATCTTGGGAGAACAAGTAGTAGGAAAAATGCCGAGGAGTACACAGATGGATTGCCCTATATGGTTAGTTAACGCCGTAGCTACTTTAGGTGCGTTTTGTACTTTATGCATATTTGCACTCTGATTCGAATGCCCTGGAGAATGAATAGTAAGAGTAGTGCCCATGGCACATAGACAATTTGCACTTCTTTTTGGAAGTATGCACCATAGTCACTTTATGCGTATTTTGCACCATAGCTATATTTGCACTCTGATTCTTCCATTTAACTTCGCCTTTCTGGGCACCGTAAAAGCCAATAAGCCAGAACTACGCTTCAGTGCTTAGTTTTTTGAATGGATGAATGGTCCGGATGGTCTTTTTGGGCACCATAAAAGCCAATAAGCCAGAATGACGCTCCAGTATTTATTTGTTTGAATGGCTAAATGGTTAAATTCAACTGTATAGTAAAGGTTGCCTCTCTGAATGGTAATGGCCTAGATAATAGGAAGAAGAGGTGTGCAATAAAAGCGTGGGCTAAAGCAGAGAATCCTTCCGTAGCGTTTCTGAAAGAGACCCATGTTTCAGCCAAGAATCTCCTGGGATTTTAAATGCTTAACAATTGGGCAAATTATGGAGGTTTCTCTACTGCTCAAGCTGCACACGGAGGCACTGCAGTATTTTTGCCCAAAAGACTAAGGGCCCATATGCTAGATTTTGTTAGGGACAAAAATGGGCAATGTTATTAGGTACACTGCTCGGTGCACTCCAAAAGACTCATGTTTGTGAGCTTTTATGCCCCGGTGGAAGATAGCCTGGGGCCTTATGAGGAACGTTTTCAATCTCTAATACAATTATTTATTAATTATTATTATTGGTGGGAATTTTATTTTTCTCCAAGACCCTCAGTAAAAGAAAAAAAACTGCTGAAAATTAGAGTTACATGAGTTTTTCAGACCTATTTAACCATTCTGACACTTAGCGATCCCTGGTAGGGGGCTTTTCCTTCTAAGGTAGAACACACATGCGTCTCTTGTCGAATTAGTAGCTCTTCTCGGATTGACTTTTTCCTGCTAACAAAAACCCTAGCTTTTAAGGGTCAGGGAACGCTTCCCAATGTTTTTTCAAACCACGCAATTCTCGTTCTTGAAGTTCCGTAGGAGTGAGATGCGCCCGACCCAAGAGGTGATTTTTGAATAAGCAGCATCTTCAAGAGGAAGGTTGAGTTCAGATTTGCAAAGAAGAGATCAGAAAATTTCTTGTTAGAAATCACTGAACAGCCCCGCCAAGTATTGTATGGAACTCTCTGAAAGCATAAGAGGGATTGTGATAACAAGTGACGCGGCTAACAGTCACAGTATTAGACAACTGATGCTGACGCTAGAAGGGATGGTGCAAGAGAGTTTTGAAAAGTTCTTAAGACACCCAACAAGAGCAAATAAGAAAGTGTTTGTTCAGGCCAAGCAGGCATTTAATGATCAGTTCTTTGGTAAATGTGAAGCAACACACTAGGCAGAAGGTTTATGAGGAAAGTAATTTTACGGTTGATAGCGAAGTACTAGAAAAAGTTCTTATTTGGGGTCACTATCCCGACTCTCTCTAAGGAAGATAGGGAACGTATTTCCTGTCCTTTCACAAAGGCTGAACTGGTTGAGGTGGTCAAAATCCTCCTGAATGGAAAGTATGTGGCCTGGATGGTCTTCCAGCAGACTTATATAAAACCTTTGTTAACATTTTGGCAGATTGCCTTCTGCTGGTGGCCACTTTAATGTTACACGGGGGTGCTATACCAATATCATTCCATGCAGAACATATAATTTGTTTCTTTAAAAAGGCCAAAAATATTGAAGATCCAAATTCAGACTGCCTGATTACACTTTTGAATTCTGACTATAAGATCATCATGAAGCTTTTGGCAAACCGCTTTAACTCAATTGCTGCCACACTGATCCATCATGAATGGGTTTGTTGCTGCCCATCAATTGGCAGCAAACACACATTTCCTAGCCGGGGCTTTAGATTATTTCTCTCTCAACAGAATCCCAGCTGTCATTCTTTTACTGGATGCAGAAAAAGCCTTTGACCTGGTGGTCTAAGGGACGCTACTTGACATCCTAGCAAGATTTGGGGTTCCCTTCCAGATCAAAGGTTTATGCATAAGATTTATTAGAATGCTCAAGCTAATATTATAATAAACTCTGTAGATTCAGATAAACTACAAGTCTGCTGGAGAAACCCTGCAGGGTTGCCCTCTCTCTCGCCAATATTTTTCACCCTTTTTTTATTGAGCCTGGAGCTATCTCGATCAGAAAGAACATTGTGATCTGCCCACCATCACAAAGATGAGGAAGATTAAACTATATTCTGATTATATTATTTTATTCCTTGATAAAAATAGAAGCTCACAGGAAAAAAGCCTCTGGCATCTTTTCATAGTTTGAGCAAGTGGGGGGATAAAAATCAATAGTAGTAAAACAGAAATGATTCTATGTGGATGTAGGTCAGACACACTACTATCTGAATTGGCTCCCTGCTTGAGTTTTTGACCAAAGAGATACCTGTGGTCAGATTTTCTTCAGACTTATATGAAGACTTACATGATCTCAATTTTGCCCCTCTCCTCAACAAAGTTCAGACCATGCCATACCAGTAGGGTTTGCTCTCTTTGACAATTTTAGGGAGGGTTGCTGAGGTTTAAATGATGATACTGCCATTATTCAACTCTTTATTCTCAGCCATTCCATGGGTTTTGACTACTCCATTTTGTTTTAGAAAAGTAGAACCTATGTTTACCTCCTTTATTTGGCAAAACAAAACTGTCTTAATTAAACTGAGCACTTTATAGAGGGAACCAGTGAAGGAGGGACTAGCACTTCCTGATATCAAAGACTACTACCTTGCATATTTACACGGATAGACTCAGTGGAAAGCCTCAACATGTTTTTTTTTTCCCCAGGTCTGTGTGTAATTGATTTGTAGAGAAAGTTTGTTATAAGATATTCAGTTGCTTTTGTAGGAAGCGGGCTGATCTTTATTGTAGGTATTCAATACTTTATATTAATACCCTCACCCCCTTGTCAGAATTGGTAATGCAATCTAGCAGCCAGTTAGATTTGGATGTAATATGAAAGTGGGAGCATGCTAGATTTCATAAAGTTGGCGACTTTGTTTCTGGTGATAAGTGGAAAAACTCCTCAGAAATCGGGGCACTGGTGCAGGGGGATTTTATGCTTTTAGGGTCTTATGCTTGACATTTTTATTGGCCTTGATAGTAGTCAGATGCAGGTTATGTTGTCAAAGAGCCAGTTGATCCCTCGGGGTATAAGTGGGCAGGTGAATGGAAAATGCTTCTCATGGAACTGAAGGTCTCGGATCCCTGTTTAAAAGCAATCAGAAAATTGGAGAAGTATGAAGGGTTAGATTTAACAAAGAAAATGTAGGTGGAAATTAATTGGTTGAACTTTAACATATTAAGAGGAGCCAACTGGTGCAGAATGCTATGTTTTAATAAATGGCTGCTCTATCGGGCCCTGCAATTTCTAGCACAAGTTAATCGTAATCAGTCTGGACACTGTTTACCTTGTAAAGCAGCAGTCATTGCAACCTGGACTCACATTATAGGTCGATGTGATCTCATTCAAGAATTTCAAGACAATTTCGGCAGGTATCTTGAAATAGTAGTGCAGATAAAAATCACTCCACTTATTTGGGTTTTCGAGTTGGGCTATTATCATTTGGGGAAGTGGGACTCCAAATTTTCAAAACTGCTATATATCGCTTTAGACGTTGCTAGGTCTCTCTTTCTTCAGAAGTAGCATACTTCATTTACCCCTACTTTAGAGGCATGGGCCCCCAAAATGCAAGTAAGGAAGCAAGAGCAGCAGTATACACAGATGTGGAGGGACTAAGCGCTTCTTTACAATTTGGGGGAAGTTTATAAAGGCACCTTTGCATAATCAAAGAAGTTGAAGGGGTTCGTGGCAGAACTGCTCAACATGATCATCATGGGGTTGATTTGTAAAAATTCCAGTGGTTTTGCTGCTATGCGGAGGGAATCCACAATGAAATATGTCTATGTGAAATTTATTAGGCTTCAGGTGCCTTCTGGAGTAAGAATAAAGTATTTTAACAATGGATCTTAATAGAAAAAAAATAATGATGCAGGAGTTCAGTGTCCTCAAATTAACACGAGGGCAATCTTACATTGATCTTCTTCTCAAGCATGATGAGTGAAACACATTCAGAAGACTCTGGCCAGCTTTACTATGATTTTGAGTCAGGTTAATTCACTTTTTTAGAGCAGCCCCAATGCAAAATAATTTTTGGCATTTGCTAAGTCACACAAGTCCACTTTGTCTGGTTTAGTAAATACAAAGAAATGCAATGCAGCACATTAGGGTGCCATGCATTACTGCACATTGAGTATATGTTACATGGGTGGACCTTGGACGCTCCCATGTATCCACCAAAGTATTTTTGATGTAAACCCATAGCTACAAAGACTTGTAAACCTGGGTTTGCCCCAATATGGTGGACTATTTGACATAGGCGTAAACAAGATAAATATCTGTACTTATCCTTGCTACTTCATCTTTCCATCTTTCCATCTCTGCTGTATTCTGCACATAGAAAAAGAAATATGCCTCTGAGGATTTCTTTCGTACATGAAGGTGTCCCTTCTTATACAAAATAATACGGCCTGTAATTAAGGAACTTTTGCACAATGGTGAAAGACTGTCTGCACTGATGCTAAGCAGCACGCAGTTCATCAGTGCATGGAGAGAGCAGAAATTCACCACATCTATGTAAATATTGAGAATTTCTGTGCTCTTCCTTTCAATCAATGCAGCACAGAAATTTCCCTTTTTGAGCCACATCACGTGAATTAATATTTAATGCACCCCTTTCTCTCTGCAACAATGTCAGCCCATTGAAAATGCTATTAAAAGACTTCAAGTTCATGTGCATTCAAAAAGCATTCTGAAGATTTCAAAAACTATTGTTGAATACTTTAGGAAAGGAATTCAAAATATGGAGGCTTAAGTCAGGTACCATTGTTGCCAAAACCGGTTCACATTCAGAAGACTGGAGGACAATTTTCAGCAGCCTTAAGTTCTTCTAGCCAGGAACACACATACCACTAAGTGACACATATTGCTGAAATATAAACTGTGAAGTCAATTTTGTATACATCAAACAAAACTGCTAGTATATCAGGCTTATGGAATTTTCAAACGTTATGTGCTAACAGGGTGCCAAATTCTGCCTGGGTGTCAACAGTATATGAAGATCCAGAGTCACTCATGACAAGCAACCACCCCCAACAAACACCTGTAGTACATGCATACAAGGTTTGTCAACATTCACTTCCCCAGGGCTGCTTATGTCTTGTATAACTAAAACCATGTTACAGGTATCTACTTTATGGTCCACATGTAGATCTTGTTATTTGAATGTTTTTTAAAAACCTGACCGATTGTAGATGGGAAGCTGTTCAAACACTTTTACTGGTCATAGGGTACACATTGTGCAATGTGACATAGGACCTACTGCAACACCTATAAAACACAGTCTTAGACTCACTTATGTTGTTTCTTATAGGTTCACCTCAGGATTGCCTGTTGCTCACACTGCAGATTTTAGTTCATTTTTTTCATGTTTTCTTCGTTAACTTCTCTCACCCAAGATACAGATTGTTCAATTGCGTTATCTGACTTTACAAGCTCTTCAGAAGTGGGATCCTTAATTGTCTACAGTTTTTTTTTTTGGATCTTCTTACTGTTAATGTTCACCTTTAGTTTATCCCTACACATCTCATCTGTAGTTGACCCAAATTTACATGTAGTCAACAAGCTTCTTAGATCAGTTCTGAACTAGTTCTCCTCCTGTTTTGCCTTCGAATAAGGAATGGTAGCTTTATAAATGTGATGGTTATAGTGGGCTTAAAATAATTCTCTAATTTAATCATTGCATACCCCTTCTCATAATGAGCCTCCTCTTCATCGGGTACCTGTGGCTTAGGCTAAGTTCTGAAGATTTCTTGTCTCTCAGACCTGAGACAATGGGAAAGAATGCCCTTTTTGCACTTTACAGGCATTTTATTGTAATAAAGGTGCATATAAAAAGTGTGCAACAATAGTCTCTAAATGATAATAAGCTATGTAGGAATAACAACTCCATGGATGGGGATAGGAGTACCAAAGATCCTCACACTCTACAGTTCTGTCACATTGATGCAGTGGAATACATATTCCATTGAGTTATATAAAGAAGCAAAATGATGCCAACCACCAAAATGAGGCTTGAAACACCAGGTTACTGAGTCATTTCCGGGGTACATCAGTGAGAGGCAACGATGAAGCAGGCCCATCCTGGGGAGGACCTCTTGACAGCTATGACTGAAGGAGGGTGGGAGGAGTCAGGTCTGGAACAAGAAAAGGTGTTCTGCAGCATGGAGAGGGTACAGTGTGGCTCAGGACACTCTGAGAACAGCAAGACACAAGTCTCCCTGGCAGACTCTGTGAACTTCAGCAGTGGAGATGTTCTGCTTTCTGTCAGGCAAGCAAAGTCCACACTGTTAAAGGTGGGAGAAAGCAGAGAGGATTGAGCATGTGCCTCAAACCTCCCACAGCAGGGTGGCAGCATGCCCGGGGGCAATCTTCTGGCAGCACTCTCTCTGTGTAAACCCAAAGATGATCAATGATAACTCATAAGTTAGGCAATGTATTCAGACAATGTAAAAAGCAGGAACTCTTTACCTCACAAATCACAACTTTATTTGTTTACAACTAACTGACAAATGGTTCACAAAGGAACTCTTGCTCCTGAACATTCCACAGGTAGAAAGAGGCAGAGTTGGGAGGGGAGGTTGATGTTGGAAGATTGGATGTAATACCATACTCAAAATATTTAGGGTGTGAGGGAAGCTTGTGCACCTGTTGTGTAGAATGTACATGTTCTGAATATATGTAGGAAATTTGCCTATACCATAACTGGTCTGTGTTTCCTATACTATAACTGGTCTGTGTTTTTCTGGAAAGCTTGCAGTGATTCTTTTTGTGACATATCTATTCTGATCATGAGGAAATTAGTGTGGTGGTTGTCCATACTGCATTTGTACAATGTATGTCAGTGAAGGTAGATAAAACCTTTTACCTATAAAATTACGTAAATTAAATGGCTGTTCTAATGCTTGTTTTTGTAATTTCTGTTTTTCTTGTGTTTTCTGTGGCAGCGTTCACCATAAAAACAACTTTTTTGTACTTAAAATGAGTACCAGGTTGGTTTTGTAATAATGACCCTTCTAAACCATGGAGATGCTGTGGACAACAAATTTTATTTTCACTGTCAACATGACTCTTTACTTTGCTTGTACATGAATCAAAGTTTAAGACTGATAACGTGAGCAAGCACCTAACTAAAGCTCAGCTGCCAAAATCCCGTGTCTGACTTGCTCAGATATCATTCCGAAAAGATGGTCCCAATGGTTTCAATTACTCTCTCACGGCAGGCATCTACCGGTGTGAAAGAAACTTATGAAGTAATACATCAAACATTCTTTGTTGATCTGTTTATACAAGCATCTTCATTGACTATACATGAATATGAATTCGGCACTAAAGGCACAATAATCTGAGAACTTCTTGCTTATTATAGAATTGGCCTTAATATATTATCATACTAATACAGATTTACATGTACACATACCTTTTCAGGTCTTCCATATTTTTGCTCCACATTGCACAAGTTAAATCAAACCTTGTTTTGGATACACTTCCTCTGTAACTGTTGCCAATGCCATGATAGCATTCTAATGAAAAAAGCACAAAACAAAACATTCGTAAAACAGAAACATGTTCTTTAATACATAAGATGTCGTGAGTGAATGAAATACACACAGCACAGTTTAGCACACAATGAAACATATCACAATGAAACATATAGTAAACAAATGTAACAAAGATGTTGAAAGTAAATTACTGTCAGAAAGTTATGTAGTTTAATTGCATTAACCATTCGTTCCAGATGCTTAAGTAATGCTATTTGCTGTGATCTGGGTGTAGTTCAAACAAACTGGAATCATGTCAACCACAGTACATGTCACTTTCTTGTTTGAAGTTATTTTTAACTAAGTCAGTACACAGTGCATTGCCATTTCTTAAATGCTGCAATCATTCTGTATCCAGATGTTATCACCACAATTAGCATTCAAACTTTTGAATTCCTTGAATCCATCTTTTTATGTTGTACAAAGAGGCTGCAAACAACAATAGAGGATTTCCCTCTCAGGATTGATGGACAGAGGGGAAAGAGGGCTTGTAAAAGAATTGTAAGTAATATATTTGAATTCATATAACTAAACCTATGAAAGCTATGCCAGGAGCCTTCTAGAGACTAGGGTATTGTTGCTCTTCAAGTGATTACGCCATTTATTTCTGTAGTTTCCTTAATCATATTGCTAAATTATTTTATGAAATTATGTCACCTGCCAAACTTATTATCATTTATGTAAATATTTTTGAGTCAATACTAGTGGGCTTTCGGTTACAACATTGTTTTACTAAGACACATATCACAATACATTATTTTAAAAACACATTGATAGCCAATAGTACATCAATGATTTCAATGTATTTTCTGTTTTTCATTTATTTATGTACGTATTTATTTATGTTTTTATTTTTTAATTACATATGTATGGAGGTTTTCTACTATATGAACAAAGCACAAGCTGCCACTATATGTAGTGGGACAAAATAAATACAAATACATCAGCAAACATTACCTAATTTCCATCTATCAGATGTTTAGATACTTTAATGCATCACTATTTTTTAAAGTAAAAACGTTTGTATAATCAGTGATATAGAAGACTAAGGTTGCCATCGAGCAAGGAACATAATTAGCTTCAGAAGGTGATTAGGTAATCACCAAAAGCTAGTCACATCCAAATCTCTAATGTCTCTAATACAATTATGGAAAGATTACTGAGAGTAGTGGATAACAAACTTAGGTCCTTCATTACAGACATGACAGATATCCTGGCCACAATATTACAAGGGCATTACATCCAATGTCACTTGTAATATGGTAAAAGGGATATCCGAACTATGAATCAGGCCCTAAGTCTTTACCTACACTTTGAAAATGATTTGTTGTCAATACAAGTTCAATCTATACCACTACTGAAAAATCATTTTTGCTAGGCATGCATTCTTTAGGCACAGTATGGCAAAGCAATATCATCCTGGTAAGATTATCTGTGAAGATGTACATGTTACTCAAGGAATGTGAGAGGGAAAAGTAACTACATTTAAACACACCTAATAGGGCCCAAGGCTTTAAACTGAACAGTTTCTAGAGTATTAATTTAAATATAGGATTTAGACCTATAGTGACATTGGTGCCAAACCAGATCTTCAATTAGAGATTTTTCAATGAAACCTCTAAGAAGTTTATCCTAAATTTCTTCTACAGCTCAAAGAAAGAGCGAAACGTACGTGCACCCACAAGATGAGGTAGCATAAGAATTACTTCCTTCTCTGTCAGAAAAGAGTTGGTTATCTACCGGGGTAATTGTGGACCCTCTTTGTGCTAGGCAGTCAGTCTCACCATGCTCAATATATTTCACGAATATCTTGCAGAAAAATAAAGGCGTTTGATTTTTTTTTATTAGAATAGGACTGCTGTTGAATCTGTATTGAAAGTGCTCTGATAACAATAGCACCACTATTGTTTCTATAGTCATTGACATAAATTTAAACTCTTTCTATGAATTACTAGCCTCTGTACTAAAATGAAGCTGAGCCACAAAATACGTTTTTGAGGAACCACCCTACTGAACAATAATTTTCTATTGGGCTTTTTATGACTTACTCTGGGACATTTGCTTGCCTAAAAAAAGTTAGTAAGCTGTTTAAAAGTTAATATCAAATGGGAAAGGTTATGAATGAAATAAAACAAATGGTTAATTTTTATTTTGAGAATCAGGTGCTCCATTTCCAAAAACTGAGTATGTACCCATGGAATTAATTCACAACTGATCATCTGAGGAATGTAAACATATTTTGAGGAAAATAACATATTTTGGGAATACAATGCCTCCGCATTTGTGAAAATCTGGAAATGGAAATGTCTTACTCTACACCTGCATTTGTTTCTACAATTCTGAAGGAAGCATCACATTTCCTTCATTCTTTACATTAAATATGTTTTTCCATATTTGTTTTGTATCCACCAGATATAGATAAGATTTTTAATGTTTCCTGTGTAAAACTGTAAAAAGCAATTCCCCTGCTAAAGATGGCAGTAGAGGGCGATATCATCTGTATAGACACATACTGTTTTGATAGCTAAAACGTCTAGCCTATACATTCCTTGCACTACCCCTGTTGTATCTGGTGAGAGACTCAAGAAAAATTGCAACTGTACAGCAATGTGGGCAACCCTAAAAGTGTCAAATTTTATTCTAAAGCTATTAGTCTGACTAGATTGCAAAAAAAGCTTCGGAAACTACCTAGTAACCCAGCGTACCAGAAGGAGATCATCTTCTTTACTGATAAGAAAAATTCCCAATGCACCAACTCAATTTTTTTCTCCATTTCCAGGAACACTGCTATCAAATAAACCATCATTATATGTGAGTTCAGTGCTTCCTACATATACTGGACATTATAGATTATAAGCTTGTACATGCATTATGTTTTCTTCATTTATTTCTTAAACATATCTATGTAGCACTGATGAAGCCACTCGGGCAACATATATGTAGCCTAGGGATTTGACTTTATTTTAAAGTTGGGGTCTCAAAATCCCTACCAGCAAAGAACAATGATCCATGTCCAATGTAATTACTTGATTGCTTATTCCACCTATTATCAATTGGATTTTTCTGTGGTTAGTGCCAACTAGTTGTTTCCTATTCTGTGTTTGAATGGAACCTATCACAGTACTCAGAGGCTTATTTACAAGCCCCTAGCAATACCAGAACATCACTTTCAGCAACACTCTGGTGGCCATTTCCACATTTACAAGATGGTGCTAAGCCACTTTGAGTGGCTTAATGCCGCCTTGTAAATATGGGCGTGGGCAACACAGTGTTCTGCTGCAAAGGGGCGTGCAATGGGTGTTGCTGTTGGCGTTTCAACGCAACACCCATTGCTTTTGACACTGCCCCAGATTTATGAGACATCGTAAACCTGAGGCAGTGCCAAAACTCACTCCACCCCAGGGGTGGCATTAGAGTGGCACAACAGGGAGATATACTTTTATGCATTCTGCAGCACATATAGAAAGAGCAAAAGCCCATTAATGATTGTTTATGTGCAGGAAGGTGTCCTATGGTGCAAGGGTGCCTGGGCTGGTACTTGGCAGCTGATTTTCACACCAGCGCAGGGTGAACGGACAGAAATTAGCTGTATCTTGTAGATATTTTGCATTTCTGCCCCTTCCCTGTGGCACAGTACAGAGCAGCAAGACATTTGCTGCGCCGTCCTGCACCACATGGGTTTGTAAATAAGCCCCTTAGTTCTTCTAAACCTAAACTATACATTTTAGACGATGGGCAGAGCAATTGTGTTTCATCAGTATAGATGTCATGCCCTCTATAAACATACTGCAAAAGATTGTTACAACAATGAATATGGCTATCTGTGGTGAGCCCTTTCGGTGCCTTGGATGTAATAGTTATGTCCTGGGCAGCACTGCTCCGGTGCCCAGGATGTAACCGTTATGTCCTGCACCCGCTCATGGGGAGAGAGCTAGTGCTCTCCCCTTGAGCCTCCCATCCACCTCCCCAGGGTCGGAATGGAAGGGGAATTGCTTCCCCTTCCACCACCACTCCCCACCTCCAGTGACGTCTAATGATATCAGCGCACAATCGTGTGCTGACCTCCTCAGGAGTCATCCCCATTGCACGGGAAGCTCAGCTCCCAGGGGGCAGAAAGCCTACTAGATGCCAGGGAATTTAAAAAAACTAAATAGTGGGTTGGTGTCTACCAACCAGTATGGGCATGGTCATGCCCTCACCCCAACTGAAGGGGGTAACATTCTTTCAGCTCTCCCCCTGCACATTAAAATATCTTATCTCATGGCAAGCAAGAGGACATTTGATTATTTTGGGTTTTGGTTACACATTTGGGCCATGAGAGCTTGCTAACTCTCAAAATCGTCCCACTTGGAATGGTGATGGCTGCACTTTTTGGACTTTGGGACGCTGCCATGTAGAAAAATCTACGAGACCTAGACACATCTGAAAAATAAACATCTGGGTGGGTCCAGGGTGGTGTGCTTTACATGCACCCGCAACATTTTCCTACCCATAATGCCCTGCAAACAACTAACTTTGCTTGGAAACACACATTTTCCCCACTTTTATGTAATGGAACATTCCAGAATCTGCCGGAAACCCCAAAATTCCTACCACCCAGTATTGTTGCATCTATACCGGTCAAAAATGCTGCCCCACTTGTCAGCCTAAAAACATTGTTTTCCAAACTGCCTTTTGGACCCTCTTTGGTTCTTCCTCAATTTTGACATGTTTTTGGCTCTTCCCTCTCCCAGGCACTTGGCCCACCTACACAAGTGAGGTATCATTTCTATCGGGAGACTGAGAGGAATGTTGGGTGGTAGGAAATTTGTGCCGGTGTGTCGATCCCACACAGAAATGTGGGAAAATTTTATTTTTTAGCTACATTTGAGGTTTGCTGAAGAATCTGGGTAAGAAAACACTGGGGGATCCACGCAAATCACACCTCCCTGGACTCTCCGGGTGTCTACTTTTCAGAAATGTCTGGGTTTGGTAGATTTCCCTAGATGGCTGCTGAGCCCAGGACCAAAAACGCAGGTGCCCCCTGCGCAAATAACTGGTAGTTTCATATTTGATCATCTGGATGTGTTCACGTAGTGTTTTCGGCCACATCCTTTCACATGCACTAGGCCTACACCCACAACTGAGGTACCATTTTCTATTGGGAGATGTGGGGGAATGCTGGGGAGAAGGAAGTTTGTGGCTTTCCTTAGATTGCAGAACTTTGCAGCACCAAAAAATGAGGAAAAATTAGTTTTTTTTGCTAAATTGTGAGGATTCTGGGTAACAAAACCTGGTGAGAGCGCCACAAGTTACCCCATTCTGGGTTCCCGTAGGTGCCTAGTTTCCAGAAATATCCAGGTTTGCTATGTTTTCCTAGGTGACGGCTGAGCTAGAGACCAAAATCTACAGCTAGGCATTGTGCAATAACGAGCTCCGTTTTCTTTGGGAAAATGTGATGTGTCCATGTTGTGTTTTGGGGCACTTCCTGTCGCGGGCGCTTGGTCTACCAACACAAGTGAGGTACCATTGTTATTGGGCAACCTGGGGAAATGCTGAGTGGAAGGAAATTCAGATTCCAGAAATTTCTATCACCGAAATGTGAGGAAAAAGTGTTTTTTTGCCAAATGTTCAGGTTCGCAAAGGATTCTGGGTAATAGAACCTGGTGAGAGCCCCACAGGTCACCCCATCCTAGATTCCCCTAGGTGCATAGTTTTGAAAACTGCACAGGTTTAGTACGTTTTGCTAGGTGCTGGCTGAGCTAGAGGCCAAAATCCACAGCTAAGTTCTTTCAAAAAAACATGTCAGATTTCAATGTAGTTGCATTTTCTGTTGCGGGCATTAGCCCTACCCACACAAGGAGCAGTACCATTTTTATCGGGAGACTTGGGAGAACACAAAATAGAAGAACAAATATAAAACCGTGTGTAAAAAAGACATCTACGTGAGAAATGCCCTGTAATACACATGCTAGTATGGGGACCTCGGATTTCAGAGATGTGCAAATAACCACTGCTTCTCAATACCTTCTCATGTGCTCATTCTGGAAATACAAAGGTTTCCTTGATAGCTATTTTTCACTCTTTATGTTTCACAAAATTAATTGCTGTATACCCAGTATACAATGAAAACCTATTGAAAGGTGCAGGTCCTTTATTGGCTCTGGGTGCAAAGGGCTCTTGATGAACCTACAAGCCCTATATATCCCTGCAACTAGAAGAGTCCAGCAGACATAACAGTATATTGCTTTAAAAAATCTGCCATAGCTGGAAATAGTTATAGAAGAAAACGTGGACAGAAATGGCTCTTTTTTTCACCTCAATTTCAATATTTTTTATTTTAGCCGTTACTTTCGGTAGGAAAACCTTGAAGTATCTACACAAATGACCCCTTGATGAATTCAGAATTTTGTCTACCTTTATTTAATGTTTATCTGTCTGGGATCCAGCATTGGTTTCACACACATTTCTGGCACTAACTGGAAAAAGGCTGAAAGCACAATTTTTTTTAAAAATGGGGTATGTCCCAGTCAAATGCCAAAATGGTGTTGAATAATGTGTTTTTCTGATTCAAGTCTGCCTGTTCCTTCCTGAAAGCTGGGAAGATGGTGATTGTAGCGCCAAAAACCATTTGTTGATGCCATGTTCAGGGGAAAAAACACAAGCTTTCTTCTGCAGCATTTTTTTCAATTTTTTTGGTAAATTAAATTTTCTCTGTATTTTCGCTAATTTCTTGGTCTCCTCCAAGGGAACCCAAAAACTCTGGAGACCTCTAGAATCCCTAGGATGTTGGAAAAAAGATAAACATTTGGTGTGGGTAGCTTATGTGGACCAAAATGTATGAGAGCCTAAGCGTGAAGTGTCCCAAATAGCCAAAAAATGGCCTGGCACCTGAGGGGAAAAGGCCTGACCGCAACGGGATTAAGGAGTAAGGTAAATACAATCTTATTTAAAAACTTTGGAAGGTAGGTATCATTGGCAATTGTCTAGTAAATGGATAGATCAAAGGGGGCAAGGGAAGATTTTTCCAACAAAAGAGAAAACCCACAGTTGCACAGAGTGTTCAGGTATTTTGTTTTTTAGGAACAAATGATTGACAATATTCGGAATGGGAGCTGTCAGCAAGATCTCTACTAAACCTAAACTATAAATCTTAGACGATGGGTAGAACAGTTGTGTTTCATCGCATAGCTGTCATGTCCTGATCCTCCACAAACATCCTCTAAAGGATTGTTAGAAGCTGACAATGGACAACGCTCTGGGTGCTCTCATGTCTGAATGGATGGGAGTGGCAGTAAGTCCTGATATTTTACTTACATATTTCTATTATTAAGGCAGCCCTTAAACCACTTTGTAGTGTTGTTGGAAATCGCCAAAAATAGCAATCAATTGAGGAGTATTTTGTGGCTGAAAGCAGTTGTCAGGTTCAAAATCAAAATGGTTGCAGAACCCTTGTAGGTAGCCCATAGCATTTCTTCCCATATTTCCATTACAGCAGGCCCTGTTACACTAAATTCAAGACAGACTACCAACTTCTCAACAATGAATATGGATATTTATGATTAAGGATTGAGGTAAATACAGTATTTTCTATAAGATTTGGAAGGAAGGGGCCCAGTAGTTCGATAGATCAAAGGAGGCAAGGGAATATTTATTGTAATGAAAGAGGTAAGTCACAGTTGCACATGATTGACAATGGTCAGATTGGGAGCTGTCACCAATGAACAGTAGCCTTACTAGATTTGACGAATACTGTAAAAATTTTACAAGTTTCTACAAAGGAAGGATGTGTGCCTATCCAAGAATGAGTTGAATAACATTTCAGTCTAGGACCAGCTTCCATGAAGGTCTTTTATCTAAACTCCCAAAGTTCAAGGGATTGTAATTCAGACGTCAACAACTGCTTCAGATCTAGACCCCTAAATTACAAAGTTAATTATAAAGTTTGACTGCATCCTTCCAACTCTACATTTTCAACTATTTTCTCCTCTTAAAACATCTTAAATTATAGTCTAACCATTCAAACAATCTAGTTGGGCTATGTATTTAAAGTCTGCCTTTTCATGTGATCTCATATTATGTCCACTAAGATCTTTTACCAAAAATGAGTGAACCAAACTTTAATTATGCTTAAAATGTCAACATTTCTCCTAAATCTTTCTCGACATTTTTTGTACCATTAGAGATAACAAGCAAAGGATGTCTCTAAAACCCTTCCTGAATTTATAACCAATCTCAGCTGTACCCTTCTTTATACATAAATATCCTCTACAATGTCTTCTATGAACATGTTTACAAACAATTTGCCAGTTAGCAGGACCTGATACACCACACAAATATGTGAATCTTACCAACTCTTATTTCAAATGAAGTCTTAAAATTTGTGGGGAATCACACAAATGTGGTGGCATGTGATTCTTGACTTGATAATACCTATAGGACTCTTTCAATTGCATCCTTTACTAATATAGACGTATATACTGTATCGAAAGGTACCATAACTAGATTAAAGCCCCCTCAAATAATTATAGTTCTGCTATCATTTCAACAAAAACCAATACAAAGCAGTGCATTTTTTCACTGAGAAACACTTTTCTGCTGAAAAGTAAATATTGTTCCAATGTATTACAAGCCTTTAATTGTCTTTCAATCATTCCCACTCAGAAAGGCGCAATGTAACTTTTTAGAAAAATGCACTGGAATTTAAGTACTGATGCTGAAAGGGACTTTTTGAGAATCAAAATCCTTCCTGTGCAGAACGCTCCTAAAATTGTAGCTGCTGCCATGGAACCAAAAGCCAGATACCTGAATCAGGTGGGTCCCCCTGGTGCTATGAAACTTTGCAGGCCCCCAGGACCTTAGAGAAAGACACTGAGAGACTTCAAAGGTGTGAGGCAGAGGCCATCACCAAAGTCCATCCAGGTTCAGTTGCTAATAGTTAGCGTAGTTGTTCGGGAAAAGGCCTCCAACAGGTTGTCTGGTACCTGTAGAATATGGCAGTTCACCCAAGTGAACCTTGGAGTCTACATCTTTGTCCAAGTTATAAGAGGGAGATAGTCTAGTCCCTGGGGGCTCCTCTTAGGTCACAAACAGCAGGTCCAGTCCTATTGTGACCTTCCACAGATCCATAAAGTGTTCTAAGGACAGTGCATTCTAGTGTGATATTTATACTTGACATCAGCTAGTGGTTGGTGTGACTCCTTGGCACTACCTAACCAATGGGATAAAAGTTCCCAGTGGCAATACCACCTACGTTTTCAACAGTTTTCCCTTCTGCAAACAATCCACAGTGCCTCTCACTGTCAAAAACCAAGTTGGAGAAACCCATCTCCCCTTGTGCAGAGCCAGGTGTGGCCAGGGTAATGAAGAGTCCCCTCCTCTATTGGCACTCAAAACTGCTTCTGGGAGTAGTTTTGTCATGCTGGGTTTTGTGCCAGCCTGGATGGGGGACAAAGGTTTGGCCTTTTCCAGGTGTCACCTGACACATTTTCTTGTGTCAGGGCAGTTAACTTTGAGATTGAATAAGTCCCGGGGCCACCCATATAGTCTTCTCTCTAGGGCAAAAAAAACACTTCCCCACTCTTAGGCCATACTCCTTCCCCTGGGAGCAGTTTTCAGACATCTTCCACACCTCATTCAGGCAAAGTGCAGTACCTGGAGAACTAAAGTAAATTAGCCTCCAGCAGGCTCAGGAGGAGTAAAGGTAACTTTCAAAAGGTTTCCAATATACTTAATAAAAATATGACTTCGCTTCTGGTTTGAGTTATTATTAAATATAAAAACAAGTTTTTGAAATGAGTCTGTAGCTGGTACAGGTGAACAGTTACAGATTAAAGAGTAGAGTGTATACTTTATCTTTTTCTATTTGCCAGTTACAGCATGACCCTTGACAATGTCACTGTGGGCCTATTCACTGAGATGAAATGCCATTTATAATGTTACCCATGGTCCACTCTTAAATTTTAAGCATCCTACATTGTGGACGGCAAGGCATGCTTGGGGGGGAACTCATTTAATATTTAAAATCAGGTTTCATGCCTGTCACAAGGGTGATTTTGACAGGTATGTGAAGCAGGTTTCAAGCTGCTATTTGTAGGCTAAAATGAGGTAGGCCTGAAGCCATGTTTTCCAGGCACAATCTGTGGATAGCACAATGTATGAAGCAGTCAACAGGTGGCATTTAGTGTACATGCCCTGGACATATTTTCTATGCCCGATACTTGGGACTTATAGGTTAGTTAAATAAGTCAATTAGGGATAATCCAATGTACCCACATTTAAGGGGGGAACCTAAACACTTTAGCCCTATTTTGGAAGGGTATCAGTGCACAGAGTTTAAAGTGCAGCAAAAAAAGGGACCTGAAAAAGGAGATAAATCTCGGGTAACCACTCAAATGCAGATTTCCCACACAAGCCAACTTCCTTCCAATTATATGCCATGTAAGGAGAATGAAAGAGTCAAGCTTTCATTGTAAAATATATCATGAATTCTTATTTTTAAAGGTTGGTTACTAATTACCTTGCTTAGGAGAAGCTGTACATTTTGGTATTTGTGAACAGTATCCTGTTCTAATAAGTGGGTCTATTGTAAAACACCATGGTGACTCTGCTCCATCTGGATTCCGACAGTAGTTTTCTCTTAAATCCCTGCAAATACATAAGTAACAATATATATATATATATTCTGATAAGTATTTTAGTCTACTGTTCAAATACAGGTGACACAAAACAGTTCAATACTGTGTTATCTTATTAAAACAAAACTTTAGTAGATTTTGGTTTAATGTTGTGTTCCTATAACATACCAATGATGCCCCACCACTTTCAACTAATGTACTAATGACCATATTAATATCAATTACAGTTCAATTCAAGTCCATCTATACAGAATATAAACTCAAGTGTCAATGTTCTTCACGTTTTTTCAATCAAATAACTTTTGTTTTCCCAGTCTAAATTAAATTAATAGTAATACATGCATATTTTGCATATCCAAATGTAATCCTGGACATTACTTTTTATGTGCATTCACACTCTTTCCAGTTGTTATAACATTATTATACCAAATTTAGAAAATTTGAATAGCCTGGATCTAATTTATAATTGACATAAACAAAAATAATAGAAATTCACTATAACATTAAAAGATCTATTTCTAGAGTGACTTATTCTTGCCAATTCTGGCTTTTTGTTTTAAAACTGCCACAATAATTCGCATTTGATGATTCCTCCACTGCAAGTTGGCTTGGACCACTCTCATTTCAATAGTAAGTGAACTTATCGTCACCATTATAGATGACTATCAGTAATTACACCATTTCCGTTAGGAAGTCCACATCTTCCATCTATTTTAAATTAACTGCACAAAAACTGCCTTCATGACATTCACCGTAGAAGCACATTTGTTTCACTATCTATGTTGTGTGTGTACTCCAATGGTCTAAATCCTAGAATGAGGACAGAAATAAAACACTTCATATATGTCTTGTATATTGTACATCTTCATTGGATAAGCACCTAGCAGAAGAAACGCTAAATGCCAATTCTGCAAAAGGAAATTATGCAAATTTAGCAAACTCCTACTTCTTATATACAACAACTGACAATTTTCTTCCAAGTGGTCTGGAAGAAGATGAGAAAAACAGGAGAACAAACTCTTGAGGTTTCTGCAATCCTGACACAATTCTAGGAACAAAGCACACATCTTGTCTTAAAATAGCACAATATCCCTGGATAGGCAACAATAGGACACAATACAACAAACTACTCATTTTATTTTGCTCTTTCTTTGTATTTCTTACAATTTCTTATACTTTTGACAAGGCAACTGCCACCAGTAATACAACATCATCATCAAACATTAAGATCAACAAAAGACCCTGATTCCAAACAAGGACATAGCTCCAAGGGAGGGTTTGAAGATTATACCCACCTAATAAATGTATTTTGTGATAAAAAAGTTGGTTACAGGTGCCTTCAGTCGAGTATGATGAGGTATCGGTTAGATTTCACCAGACATGTTTATACACACAGGCAAACATGCACACTCTCTCTCTGTTTAGAAAGACTAAAATTTTTTGATTTTTTCACAAAATAATGAGTTTTATCTCACTTAGTGACCCTACCAATCTGCATTTCTCTCCCTTTCCATTGTCCCTTAAGCCCCTCTCATGTGTCCGCTTGTCATATAATGTATTTTAATATTATGTGCCAGTGTGATTGTTAGGGAATCTATAGTTCATCCCTCTTTCCCCCAATCTTACCAACCAAGCTATGCCCCTGATTCCAAAAGATGGATACTGAAGAGCGTTAAACATTATAAGAACATCTTAGTGGGGCACAATTGTTTCACTACAGGATGAGAAGGAGAGTAGCTCTTCAGTAAATGAACAACTACATTTTCATCATCATTTACATAGGGTCAATCATCACGAAAGTCTTTAATAGCTGGCCATTAATCTTTTAGTATAGAATGGCTAGATTCTCTTTAAAACTATCCCACCAAAACTGTAAAACTGAACAAAACTCTTATTCTAGAGGAGGCAAATAATGGTCAATACAACACGTTCTAAAGATCCAAATGTAAAACACAGGATTTCAAAATAGACAGCCTTGGAAATTCTTGAATTGCAATTGCTAGATCATGAAAGATTTACTTGTATTGAAATCTCCTCTTCTTAACTGAAGATCAATATTTCCCTCTAAGACCACGGATAGCACTCCATTCAACTGAACTGGCATTTGCTGTTATGATTATGGAGAATTTGGATGAAGTCTGCTAGATAAAGATTCAGACTCAACCACCTTTGAGGAGAGATTTTTATTTCCTGGAAGTCACTGGAATCAACGTTTTGTAATGCTATGATGTTAATGTCAACTCCAAAGGAGATCATACAAGAAGTTCTGCTATGTTCATATCACTCCAGTTCGGGGCTCCTATAAATTTCAGGTCTTATAACGGAGAAAACTGTAATTTCAGAAAGTGTAGAAGGAAACCATGATGCCTGATGCATGGACATAACACTTCCACATCTTTCAGGATGTGAGACTTCGTATTGTTGTGTTTTTCAACCTCACACTTCTGTTTCGGTGACTGTGTTAAGTACTGCCAGATTTGATTCCTATATATTTCATACTGCTCATGGTGTCATTTTAAAGGTATGCTGTGTTCTGTATATTATTAGATATGTGTATTATGTTACTGTTTTATATAATGCTGAACACTGATAGTATTTAATATAATGTGAATCAAATGAGTTAAAACATAATATATTTCAGCAATTAGGAAACACCCACTTAAATATTATTTGCTTAGTATTCAAGGAGACTAAGGAGAGTAGAGATGGCTAGAGGTTAGAATCATGTTAAATGTTTACAGAAACATTTACAGAGTTCAAATGGAGGTGTCTTTAGAGCTTACTTAAGATCTACATATGCTAAGTAAAAATGCAGTGCCTAATATGTCTACTTACCTATGTCTAATACGTCTAAAACACCTCTGTGATGGTTCCTCTGTGCCAGTTGATGGTGGTGACACTGAGGGGCACTACAGAAGGAATGGCTAAGGTTCTAGTCATGCAGGATCTGCCCCTTTCAACCATACTGCAACCTTATAGGCTGGAACATTGAAAGAAGTTGAAAGTAGAATACAGGAGGAAATGGACGCCACCAGTGCCAGGAACGTCTGACAACTACAGAGTCTTTTCATTGTTAAACCAATAAATAAC